>NC_137700.1:28172733-28618225 GCF_964034855.1 Anser brachyrhynchus | reverse complement strand
TAGTAATCTCTACTGAAATTATTATATTGGCATCTGTGTGTTATTATGTAAATTATTTTCCTGTAATGCTTTTTGTGTTTCTTTAAAAGGAAAAAAAATTGTCACAGTACAATGTACATGCATTCTTAAAGGTTGTTCTCTTGACCACTGTTTAGGCTAAGTATTCTTGTATCTTTTTTCTTGTATTTATTTTTATTGCTTGTGAAATACCAGTTCCCTGTTACTGTTTGTGTTTATAGCATATTAGTATCTTTAGGCTCAACGTAGTCTAAGAAAACGTATGACCTAAGCTATAAATTGACTTCATAAAACAGAACTACAGCTATTAAACTGTATAATTTTTTTAAGCTAACCTGATTACCGGAAAGAGTTGTTTCCACTTACCACAGCTGTGGCAAAGGTATCTGTGGGCCAGATTCAACTCCTGATAATTTGATTCCTGTTGTTTTAAATGCAGGTTTGTATGATTTCCTAATCTCTTTTATGTTTATGAGAGACATGTTTATATTTTGAGCACACATCTGACTAATGTAGGTCATACTTTCAGACCAGAAAAGAACAAACAGGCAGAATGAGATGAAAAGACCTCGTCTGTCAGTGTTGCTTTCTTTTGTATGATCTGTATGATGGAGTAGGGAGAAAAAGGTAGTTCAGTATGTTTGCACACCTGCATTCAAACTTATCCAGTCTAGCAGTAACTCCTATACACCTGTCTGTATGAACTACTTTTACTCCTAGCAGCCACGCAATATGAAAAAGCAAGTAAGAATAATTGTGTTTCCAATATGTTTGCAATGGATATTGCGTTTGTATTATATTAGTTTTCCCACCTTGGTACATCTTTCCTTAACTGAAACAAAATGTATTATTGTGATTTTAGTGTTTCACTAGACGGTCAGAGGGATTCGGAGAGATTCGTTAGTGTTTCTCCCACCAAACTCATTTTGGTTGGAAAGTTAAGCTTCAAAACTTAGAAAGCATAGATTCTGTAGTTTTTCCATGCTTATAAAGTAAAAGTGTTTTTCTACAAGCTTTCTTTACAGAATCATTGCCTTATTTCTAGGTTAGAGCCCAAACAATTAAAAATGGGTGTTTAAGGGCAGTAATTCATCCGGCAGGTATGAACTTTGAAATGCCTATCCTTGCAAAGTAATTTTCTTTTCGTGTAATATATTTGCTATATATTATAGAAAATATGTATTATTTTAATATATAAATATATATATTTTAATATATATTATTGCAGTGGCATGCAGCTGTAAGGACTTAGGTAGAACAAAGCACAAATACTGGCTCAGAAAGGCTGTTAATGAAAATTGTTATTAATCACTAAAGATTTTCTAGCTGGTGTCCTATCTCACCATCAGCCTATATTTAGAACATCAGACAAATTTGTTGGATGTTCATGTTCTCTGAATCAACGCCTGCTCACAGCACCAGGAACCAACACTTCATGTCCTTTCCTATAAAAATAACACGTCTGTGTTCTTGCTTGTTATGAAGTTGATTAGCTCTGGCATTGCTCTAACTTTTGAGGTAAAGGGCAGAGGAGCGTAGCGTGACGCTGCTTCACGTCCCTGTCAGAAAAATTACTGCGAACCTTGCAGGCTAGGGTTCGTTTTAGTACCTTGAAGAACTCACCGAGGAGCTGTAGGTTTCATAGTACCGGTTTTATAAAAGGAAGAAAAAAGGGTTGGGGAGGGAACTTGTGAGATTGGGGAGGGGCGATGCTACTGTCGGCACCGGGGGCGGCCCTGCAGCGCCCAAGCCAGACCGTGCTGGGCTTTCTGGAGGGCAAACCCCACCGGAGCAGCGCAGCCCCCGGCGCGGCCGTCCCTTCAGAAACACAACTGAGCTGGGGAGGGAGCAGCAATCTCCCGCCGCGGGGGCGCTGAGGTGACAGCCGGGGGAGGGCTTCGCTCACGTGACGCCTCCTCCGGCCCGCCTGGGCACTACGGCCCCCAGCATGCCCCGCGCTCCCGGGCGGTGAAAAGCGCCGCTTCCGCCGTCCTCCCGCGTCATCGCTGCGGGCTCGCCCGCTGTTTGAAAGCCAGTCCCATGGTGCTCCGCGGGCTCCCCGCCGATTGGCCGGGCCGGGGGGAGGCGCGTCCTTCAAACTGGGCGGCGGGGCGCGCGCTCGCGCCCGGGTACAGGGCGGGCGGTTGGCGGGGGCACGGGCACGAGGCAGCTGCTCCGCGCCGTGCTCCGCTCCTCGGCCCCGCCGCGCTCGCGCCCGGGCCCGCCATGGCCTCCCTCAGCTTCCAGGGCGGCGGCGGCAAGAAGGAGGAGAAGGGCAAGAACATCCAGGTGGTGGTGCGCTGCAGGTAGGCTGCGTTGGTTCAGTGCGCGCAGCTGTGGGGCTGTGCAGGGAGGTGAGGGGCCAGGGGAGCGCTAACGCGGCTGGCGATATGGCAGCCCGAAAAGCCTGAGGTGTTTTCTCCCGGCTGGGAGCGCGCCTGCTGCGCCTTCGGCCCCTGCCCGCCTAAGGAGACACCCCGAGTTCAGACGCCAGGGTGGGGGAGGCAGCCTCCAGCGTGAGGATCGCCAGCTGCCTTGGCTGGGGAGGTAAAAACAAGCGTTCGATGTGGTATGGCAAATTCGGTGCGCTGAAAATTCGGTTTTTATAACTTGAAGGTGACTTAAAGACCTGTTCGTTCATACTGGGTCTCAAATGTTATTAAAGCGTTGCTTGTTAAATATATGCTACTGCTAACGGTTAAGATCTGCATTCAGAAACGCCTTCAGAAAGTTGTTTGCACCAGAACTGCAAGTTTACATATTGTTACTAAAGCCTTTTGCAGTCGTTACATCTTCCTGCTTGGAAGGTCTACTTTTGCTGCTGCACCATGAACGTAAGAACTGGAAGGGTTGTTCTCTTCTACTCTTGCAACACAAGGAACAAGCTGCTGAAACGAGTGCTATGGGATTGGTGGAAGTGTTGATGTAAATCAAGGATGTTGCAAAAGACAAGTAATGTTTGTGAACCATTGTGTTTGAAACACTGCTAGCAATCACTTTCTCTCTCATCCAATTAGTACTAAATTGTTCTGGAAGAGCCTCACAAAATGTCAGTGAATACTTCAGTTAGATACAGTGCTCTGTGTGAATGACGTTCTGACGTTTTACTTTTGCTGTGACTGATCCTTCAGTCTAAGGTCTATATCAAGTTTTAGTCTCTATCCCCTAAAAACTCTGTAGCTCACCTTTTCTCTTGCATTTTGTAGTGCTTTTCTTTTTCAGTATTGGTTTGCTGTTTGAGGTAGTAAACTCTCCCTCCGTGGTTCCCTTTTCTACTGCACTAGTCAAGTTCTACTTATTTACAGGTAGATAGCATCGTCTTATTGACACCTGGTTTGTTTCCAAAGCCTGGTGTGTCTGACTGAGCTTATCAAAAACCTTGTCAAGCAACACGTTCACTGTGCTTCGATAAAACATGAATTTGGATGTTTAAAATGCATGTATTAGCATATGTTTTGAATGGATTACCCAATGAGATGAACCTGTGATCAGATGTCACTGTGGCATACCAAGCCCCTGCTTGTCTAGTGGCACTTGGTACCGATCCACATGTATGCTCAGGTTTTACTGAATTGCCCTTAATCCCATGGTTGTGGTCCATACAGCAAGGCTCCTGTGTTTGACCGGTTCTCTGCTGTATCTTTGCAGAGCAGACTATATTTATTGTTTGGCTTCCTACTATTTTAAAAGCTGCAAAAGCAAATCTAGAGCTTGCCCCTGTGAACAAGGTCGCTGTGCTCGTCGGCTGTCACCAAGTGCCTTCACTGCCGCTCTCAGTCTTGCACTGAAGCCTGTAAGTGGTCTGTTTAGAGCTAACACTTCAGCCTTGGTGCTATGGTGAGGAAGAAACATTAGCCACAAGAGTCAGGAAACTGAGATGTCATATACTTGTGGCTTTTTTTTTGTTGTAGTGTAACAGCATCTGAAGTGTCTCTCCTGTCAAAATAATTTAAAGTTCGCAAAAGTTGTAGAAGTTCTCTTTTCAGGTTGAGTGCTCCTTTATGGGTAACGCGCATTCAGTGCAGTAACGCTGCTAACTGAATTACAAAATAGCACTTCATGCTGTCGATTTTCAGCCTGTGGTTGTTCCTGTGTTTTGAGGGAGGAATTATTGCTAATGCACCTTCAAGGAAAATTGTATGCCATGTTTGAATTAAATTAGAGTTAAAAAGAAAATGCTTGCCATCATGTTTCTAAACTTTTATTGTATCTCTGTTAAACTTACTTAAAATTCTTACTTAAAAAGCAAAATAAAAAGGTGCATAGACTTTGTATCCCCAAAATCAGGTGTTTCTTTTCTGTCTTATACTCTTCTCACAATTCAGATTCTATACAAATATGTCAGCATTATAAAGGTTCTGGTATCGCTGTCTGTTCTTATGCTAGTTGTAGGTTCTGTTAGTATGGCTGGTGCTTTAGAGAGTTATGTCATCCATGAGAGACTTGTGGTCTGCACTGTTTGTGTAAGTGAAAGAAAGGATGTTCTTAAAGTGCGTTAATTAGTTTGGTTCACTGTTACCTTAACTTTCCTGTGCAGGCTTCTTTTTCTCAAGGTGTTTGTTTATATACTATTTCGAGTGTTTAATTGCTCCCCCCAATTGACTAGATAAATTTAGTGGAAAAGACATTTTCTAATGCAAGTTATCTATGTATATATCTAAGCAATCTTTTTGTTTAAACAAGCTAATAAACACATGTATACACTATACTAAGCTCAAAATATAGGTGCTTGATATAGGTCCCTTATATATATAGGTCCCATAGTGAGTAAATAAAAGGAGAACAAGGTCTGGAAAGTGAATTGCAGCAGTTTTCTCTTAAGCAAGTGTTAACTAAATTGAGTTAAAACCATAATGTTCCTTTTAGCCAATTATTGTTATGCGGATTCTTAATCCGAGCGATACTGCTGCTTTGTAAGTTTGTGTTCTTGTTAGCAATGATATCAATCCAATATTCTGTGGGGTTTTTTGTTTGTTTTTTAGGCCTTTTAATGCCTCAGAACGTAAAGCAAGCTCCTATGCTGTTGTAGACTGTGATCAAGCACGAAAAGAAGTTAGTGTCCGCACTGGCGGAGTCACAGATAAGACATCAAGAAAGACTTACACGTTTGATATGGTAACTACTTGTCAAGTTTGGGACTTCTAGATAAAAGCCAGTAAATTTCTCTAATACAGTCTGACGTCTGTGCTGTGTGGTGCTATGTATTACTGTACTGGTAAATGGGACGTGTTGTCTTTGCTCCAACAGGTTTTTGGAGCTCAGGCAAAGCAGATTGATGTATACCGGAGTGTTGTGTGTCCCATATTGGATGAAGTTATTATGGGCTATAACTGTACAGTGTTTGCGTAAGTATGCTAATCAGTATTAGGAAACTTCATTTTAATTTTAGTTTCTTGTTTACATTTAAATTTTTCATTCTCACAGCTATGGCCAAACTGGTACTGGTAAGACCTTCACAATGGAAGGAGAGCGGTCACCTAATGAGGAATATACCTGGGAAGAGGTATGTTTTTCACTCCTGAGGCTTCTCTTAAAGCTGTACTATGGTTCAAAGCTAGATGTTGCGGAAAGTTAAAGAAAACCTAGAGTTGATTTCTTTCAAATACTGAAGCTGACTTTCTTTAAACACTTGCAAATTAATAAATGTTCTCATTACTCTATATGAGAATCCAAACTTTACATTATTACTGCAGGCATACAATCTTTAGCAATAATTTTATGGAAATTGATCTTTATTCAATGTATTTTTGTCATACCCAATTGACCTTAGCTGAAATTGGTGCACACACTCACCACCCCCCAATCTCTTTCAGTACATCTATACATTAAATTCCTTTGCATTTTCAATCTGTAGGATCCGCTAGCAGGTATAATACCCCGTACGTTGCATCAGATATTTGAAAAACTCACAGAGAATGGCACTGAATTTTCAGTGAAAGTCTCTCTTTTGGAAATCTACAATGAGGAGCTTTTTGATCTTCTGAATCCTACTCCTGATGTTGGAGAAAGACTGCAGATGTTTGATGACCCTCGAAACAAGGTGAGTACTGTCTTCCAAAATCTGTGACATTAAGGTTTCAGGGGCTGCTGGAAGATGTCTAATAATCATGCATTCTCTTCTGACAGAGAGGTGTAATTATTAAAGGCTTGGAAGAAGTAACTGTACACAACAAAAACGAAGTCTATCAGATCCTGGAACGGGGTGCAGCAAAGAGAACAACTGCAGCTACTTACATGAATGCATATTCTAGGTATTAATCTTGTCTGTTTCAGATTTTTTTTGTTGATGTTCTATTAAACAGGATCTTACTGAAGAGGCAAAAGCCATTCAAGTTGTAGTAGACCTTACCTAACCTTGAGGTTATGTATTACAGTTTATGTTGCTACATGTGGATTAGAAAACCAAAGCCATAGCTGGAACTTGAAACTATGGGATGATGCCTTCTAGTGGATGTATGAAGGGTTATAAAATATGGAAGACTCCCACCTTAAAAATGGGCAAACTGTTGCTCTCTGAAAGATGTGTGATTATAGAAGCTTGCCCTCTTGTTTAGAGGTTGCATGCTTTGTTATGAGTATACCTCTTGTGATGATACAGTGTCTAGTTGGAATGGAAGTCCTGGAATTCCCCTATCTGCACAAAAATATACATGGTAGAATTATTTGGCATATTGAAAAAGTGTAAGTTGCAATTAATTGGCCAAATTTATTTCCTAAAAAGCACTGATAGCTAACCTGAAGTAGTATCTTGTAGCAAACAGATCATTGGCCTTTAATGGGATGCCTGTCTGAAATGGAATTCTTTTATAGCCGCTCCCACTCTGTGTTTTCGATTACCATCCATATGAAAGAGACCACAATAGATGGAGAAGAACTCGTCAAAATTGGGAAGCTAAACTTGGTGAGTATTTGAACTAAATTTCCTTGATGGTACTCCTGAAGTAATGAACTAAATGATCTAACCTCATTCTCTTGAGAATCAGATTTTTTTTCATAAGGACAAAAATCATCATCTTCAAGTGATATGAACTGTCTGTCACTCTGAGAAATGTCTGCTTTTTCACTCCCTATGTCTCCTGAACATATATGCACAAATTAATTCATGTGTCTTTTTCTGCAACACCGTGGAGCAAGCATTCTTCATAGTAATTTGAGATAGAAGCATGTCCTTCCTCTCGTCTTTCAGGTTGATCTTGCAGGAAGTGAAAATATTGGTCGATCTGGGGCAGTTGACAAAAGAGCTCGTGAAGCCGGAAATATCAACCAGTCTCTCCTGACACTGGGAAGAGTTATTACTGCTCTAGTAGAAAGAGCCCCACATATTCCATACAGGGAATCTAAACTCACAAGAATCCTTCAAGACTCTCTTGGAGGACGAACAAAAACATCAATAATTGCCACGGTTTCTCCTGCATCTATAAATCTTGAGGTAAATTTTATGTCTGAATATCTGTTTCTATAATAGATATATTTTTCCAAGGATACAAAAACATAAATGACTATCTTCAGCTTGACCTAATGTTGTATCTGTTTATCACAGGAAACACTGAGTACGCTGGAATATGCTCACAGAGCAAAGAACATAATGAACAAGCCGGAAGTTAACCAGAAGCTGACCAAAAAAGCCCTTATTAAGGTAAGCTAGGCATGTATATTCACGAATTTAATAATAACATTTGATTGTTTTGACACAATTTCTGCTATGTAGGAATTACGAAGTCATGGAAAAGCTGACTAGTTAGTAACAGTGCTTTTCTGAGGTGATTTTAATCACTGATCCTGATGCTTTCAAACTAAGCTGCTCTACTGGTACAATATTTCTTAGTTGCTTTGCAGTTACTGAAACTGTTGCCAAGACTAAAGCTGGAGAAAGAAGGCAATTGATACTAGCTATGACTCTGTGTATGGACTAGCTATTTACAAGATAGTGGAGATCGCGAAAAATACTAGACGACTTGTTCTGGACTTGCTATATTAGCTGCTGCATTCTAGAAAATGCATGAATTGAAGTGAACTTGTTAGTAAGCTTGAATGAAAGATAACATGAAGAAGCTAACTATTATTAAAGAAGCTGCAATTCCCATTATGGTAGTTAAATACAACTAAGTATGATTCAAATTGAAAGTTTCAATGCTCTACATGTATGTAATGGTATGAGTTTAAACAGTGCTACACTGAACGTATTTGGACACGCAAATGAAGAAGGTTAGGTTTTGGAACATTCTCCTGTGTTTATGCAATACTTTGATAAAATTCAATCTTCCTGAGGTACCTGTTAAGCTAAATTTTGAAAATAAGGTATAAATGTTCAGGTTTAAATATGATTATTTCTTGATGCAGGAATATACTGAAGAGATTGAGCGTCTGAAACGAGACCTTGCTGCTGCACGAGAAAAAAATGGAGTCTATATTTCCCTTGAAAACTTTGAGTATGTCTCAGGATATCTATAAAATGTCTAACAACAAATCTCAAATATGGGTACTGATCCTTATACAGAAAATGTTTTCAGATCTATTTTCAGTCCTAGAAAGCTGAAGATAGAAGAACTTAACTGACCAGTCAATTTCTTCTTTAGAATTTAGTTATTACACAGAAGCCTAGAAAGTAGGTTTGTACTGAGCACTTTTTTTTATTTGTGGAACTTACCATATGCATAGCCAGCATGCGTTCTTTTTTTAAGATAGAAGCTGATACAGGAGAACAAACTTGATAAAGCTTGCTTCACTTCATAAGAGGGCTTGTTTATACAGAAAGTTTCAAATAGAAAATTGTCTTAAATCCCTTCTGCATTAAGTGAAAATTCTGTTTTTGATACAGAAGTGAACAGTACTTTTTGAAATGGCTAAACATGTAGCATGAGAACAATAGGTAATCTTGGAATCAACTCTGTTATTGTTATTAATCTTTACTATAGAGCCCTTAATGGAAAGCTGACTGTTCAGGAAGAACAAATTGCAGAGTATATTGACAAAATCAGTGTCATGGAGGAAGAAGTGAAAAGAGTAAGTGCCATTTCTCAACTGTGGCTTATATCTGCCAGAAAAAAAAGGGGGGGGGGGGGGGGGGGAAATCTTTGGGGAAAGGAGGAAAAAGATTGAGCAAACAACAATTTGAAGAGTTTTTTTCTTAAAGGTCAGTTATAATTAGTTGAGTGGAAGCTTTTTAATCCTAGAAGTTAGAAATTTGAAATACTGTATATGAAGTTGCAAAACACAATATTTATTTTTAAAGCTGTTTTAAGGTTTAAAACTTAATTTTATTTGCTGGATTTTCAGCAACAATTTGCTTGTAAAATGGTATCTCAGTTGACAGTTACCTGCCTTAGGAGCAAAGAGTGATGGGATAGAGGAGAAGGTGATGAGCTCCAATTAATGAATAAAGAATATGCAGAAAATGGGAGCTTCCTTTTCTAAAGAAATGCAAATATTAATTTGTAAAACACGTAACTAGTCTGTGTAACTAGACTTATCTTTTGATCAACTTTACTGACCCTTCCCAATTCTATCTGGTTATGTTTTAGAGGGATTTCTTCACTGTGATGTAGCAAGTGCCTGGTCTTCTAGCTTGAGAAGGGAAGCAAAGGCTTATCACAGTGAAAATGATGTTGGTTTGTGACATTTTCAGTGAATACAGAGATTCTACAGGTCTCTAGTCAGGTTTAAGAACTTTGAGGCTTTTGTAGATGACAACATGCATCTAGTATCGTGGCGTAATCTGAGACATATGAGGGACTGCTGTTAAAACACATTGTTGCTCTGCTTATGTTTGTCTTCCACTGTAGATCACTGAACTGTTCACAGTTAACAAAAATGAACTTGAACAGTGTAAAACAGACCTGCAAATCAAGGAGAAGGAACTTGAAGAAACACAAAAAGATCTGCAAGAAACCAAGGTTCATCTGGCTGAAGAAGAATATGTGGTTTCAGTTTTGGAAGACACTGAACAAAAACTTCATGGCACAGCTAGCAAGGTTGTCACTTTCTTGGCACCTGATTGCAAGAGTAGCTTCCCATGTTTAAGAGTTTCGTGAGCTGTTCAAGGAAATCATTCATGCTAAAGCATGATGTGAGAGTGACAAAATGACTTGAAGATGAAAAACTAGGATTTACCCACTATAAATTGTTATAGTGAAAAGCTACTTAAAGATTGGAAGGCTTCCTCTGCGAAATTATTAACCAGTGTTTTTAGCAGCCAACAGTCAGTCTCAAATTACCTTTCTTTCAGTCTAGTTTGTCATGAGTTTCAGTATGTTGCAGTATCTATTGTTGTGAGGAGTTCTGCAGAATAAGTAATTTACTTTATTAGAAGCTTGTGCCTGACCTTAAAACATAATTAATTATTTATGTATGGGGTGGAAAAATAACAAGATGCTTTACAGGGATGTATGCAATAATTTACACTCACTGAGTGAGTAACTGAATCTATTTCCCTGTCGCCTCTATATTTTAGGGTGTATTTTTGAAGTGTTTGGGAACTGGTCTGAATTCTCAAAACAGACTTGATAGAGAGTCCTGCTATTTCAAGTGTGAAGTGATTAATCCTGTAACTTTAGTGAACATGAAAGTTCTTTCTACTCAGATTCTTGAAAAGTTGGGGTGCTTAGATTTACATGTGGGTTGTGGAGTGTTTGTGTGAGAGAAAAGGGGATAGTAATCATTTATACTAACTACAAAACCAAGAATTCACTATACTTTCAAATTCTAAATTATTTATCACAGAACTAATACTGGAAATCACTTACTTCCAGTACCATTAAAAATATGTATTTACTGTTAAGTCTTTCAGAATAAGTTGAAGTGGTCAGGAATTTTTTGGTCACTTCAGTATATTGAATGATATCTTAATTCTTTAAATACTGAGAGGATGTCCTATTTTAATGCTTTAATTTCAAAGTTAGAGTAAGTTACCTCTAGAGGGTAAATTTTTCTTGTGTTTCAAGACTAAATGATATAATGTTGAATTAAGAAAGGTTATAACTTGGTGTGAAGGGAAATACCTGTCTTTCTAGGGATACAGCTTCTCCTTTAACTTAAACTACATTTGTTCTTAGTTAAATAACTTATGCTTGACTTCTGGTTTAAAGGTTGATTAACTTTTTTTTAGTTGCTTAGTACTGTTGAAGAAACTACAAAAGACGTATCTGGTCTCCATGCAAAACTGGACCGTAAGAAGGCTGTTGATCAGCACAATGCTATTGTCCAAAATACATTTGCAGGACAAATGACTGATTTGTTCAACAAAATACAAAATTCAATTAGTGAGAACAGTTTGAAGCAGCAACAGATGTTGAAGTCTTATACAAATTTTATAGGTAAGTAGTACCAAAGATTTTCTTAAAACTGTTCCTTTTAGTAAATGGATGAGGCTTTATTTTAAACAATGTAACGACTGCAGTTGCACCCATAATAACACATCTGGGATGATCAACTACAAATAGTAGTTTAATTCAACCATATATCTCAACTTTCTCTTCTTGATATGTTTTATGAACTAAGAAAAAATACTGCCTTCCTGTGTTATAAGAGGCAATACGGTGATGAGCAATAGAGTTTGCTCTTAAAATGAAGCTTTAAGTTGTGTAACATTTTTTGATTTCTTTTGTAGGTGACATCTTGTCTACCAGTTCTTCAGCAGCTAATATTCTTGCATCAGTTGTATCAGCATCTTTTGCCTCTGTTAAAGAACTAGTGTCTACCGAAGTTTCTTCCCTGTCTGAAAAAATATTACAACATGAGAATCTGTCACTTAATTGTAAAGCTGAGCTCCTGAGATTAATTGTGAGTAAATTTTCATCCTCTTTTGTTATTTCAAGCATATGAAACTGTCCTCAACCAGAAGAGGTGCTGTAAACATTCTTTTTCCCTGATGCTCTCTACCAGTCTGATTCAGCGGTTGGCTGTGATTATATCCCTTTTCGCTTCTTTTCTCATGCCATCGTAAGCTGTAATATACTATCCAGGAAACATTTATTGCAGAGCACATGGACCACAGCTATTTGCTTGAATATTCATTGCTTCTTAGTAATGTAGGTCTGTGATATTCTGTCCTACTTCTGTTTTTCTTATGTGTTTTTTATTGCTCTTCCTAGGAGGAGCATACATCTGGATTAGGAAGAGCATTAAATAGCTTGACACCAATGGTAGAATTTGTCCTGGGCCTAAGTTGTCAATTTCAGATTAATGTGAAGAAATATTCTGCTGTGGCTGACAAGGTAGCACATGTTTTGTTTCTTATCTTATGCTATTCTGTTTTTTGTAACTTACAGATAAGCTTTGGTGACTTTTCTGCAGTATGTAGGTGTTTTCACTCTCCGGCTTTTTCTCCTTTACTTTGTCCTATGGCTTTTCTAAGTCCTTTGTTCTACCTTCTAGCTCTTTCATTCAGACTTCTCTTCCACTTCTGTGTGTGGTGTATTCATTTGCTACCTAGCACAGCTGCTCACCTAAATGCCACAAAAGAATGATACAATATAGATTCTTCATGCTACCTGTAACAAATACATGATAATATTCTTATGGTAGTCTCTTCTGTATCATAGAAGTCTGAAAGAGCTGACTGAGACAAGTTCTGTCACTTCAAATTCCTTCTGCTGTCATACCCAACTTTTTCTCTAGTTATTTTGATTCCCAGAAAATGTAGTAGTGTGTCTGGTGAACAGTGTAGACAGCACTGTCCTTATTTTTTATATTAAAAAAGTCCTTTACTTGAATTTTTATTTCTAGTCTACCTTATATTGTGTTTTTTTATGGAACTGCATCTTCACTTTTTCATTGTTTTCTCCTTTTTGTTAAAAAATCTTTGTTCCTTATGAAGGAGTTAGCTTTTCTCTTCTGTCAGTTGCAAGTCATTTGAAATCAACTCCACCTCATCTAGAGGCTCTTTACTGGTTTTGAAACTTAAACAGCAACTAGGGCCATGGCTTACCAGCTCTTGCTTTTTATTCTTGTCTTAATCAACTATGTTGTCTGTCTTCCTTTTTTGTCTTCCTCTGATGCTGAATTTGGAAAAAAACACATTAAGTGCCATTCTGTAACTTCACATGGCTCCAAGGGTTACTTGCTATCTTTTATCCACTGTAGTTTATTAATGCCTTTGTTTCTGTGTTGGGTAGGTGGTGTTCCCATCCCTCCCCCCATACTATGTCAGGGAAAAGTATCCAGTTTCTAATCTAATGACAAGTATTTAACTTTGAATAAAACTCTTTTTTCAAAGATGGAAAGTCATAAAAAGGAAATGGATACCTTCTTTGAAGATCTTTCTCTCACTTTGAAAAAGTTACGGGAAGAAATGGCCAGTGTTCTTGCTCAGCTTCAGAATGATTGTGAGAATTTAAAAGAAGAAGTGGAAACAACAAGATTGGCACATATGAAGGTATTCTTAGAGTAAGAAATCTGAAGGCCAATAGTTGCTTTGATTTAAACTCTTTGTAGCAATAAAACATTGTATTTGCTTCAGAAGCAACGCTAGCACAGTAGCTTGGTGATCATAATTATTTTCAGCTTTTTTGTGCTATTTTAAGAAGCTTACATATGAAGCTACCAAAAAAGCTTACGCTTGCTATGAGCACATCCGGTTTATATACCTTTACGTACATCTCCACAGGCAGTGTCTGTCTACTCTACACAAAAATTGTAACTTTAATTTTAGAATAATAAAGCTCTAGTATTTGTTATATTTTTTTCTTAGAGTGTGTGAATGCCTTTATTAATAATAGAAAGTGCAGAATACCAGTGAGATGTATAATGTTTTTTTAATAGAGCACAGCAGAACTAGTGTCCTCACTGCAAAGCCAGCTTGACCTGTTTGCTCAGGAGACTCAGAAGAACTTAAGTGATGTACTGGCAAAAAATGGAATTATGGAGACCACCATCACAGCTGTGCAAGAAAACATTCACCTGTAAGGAGCATGTTATGTACTGTGTATAGTGATACAAGATGAAACTATGTATGAAGAAAATTGCAAAATTAGATGTTCTTCATATTTATATGTTCATGAATTTTTCTGGGCAAAATGTTTGTTAGAGCTGAGTTCAGCCACAGAATATAAATCATAGTTCACCTTTCTCCAGAGTAATGGTAGACCTACAAAGCTTTTTCTCAGACTTGTCTCCTGAGCATACTGTGTATAAGAGACTCTGGTTTGGGCGAGCAATGTGTTGTGATAAATGGCCCTTGGTACAGCTACACTTCATACCAAGAAGGCTTAACTTGAAGTATAAATATTGTTGCATGCTTTATTCAGTTTTAAAATGAATAACTAACATCTTGCCAAAGATTTAAGGGGATTGAACAAACCTGGTAGTCTGAGTGCTGCCATCTCTAAATTTACAGAATAGAGCAGTAACATCATAATTAACTGTTTTGATAGAACTGCACTACTTCACTGTTTCTGGTCTCAACTGTTTCTATACGTAGAATCTGCTAAAATCTGCCTTTCAAAATTCCTGAACTGTTAAAAATTCGTTGTTGTAGGAAAACCACAGACCTAGTCAGCAGTACAACTTCCAATCACAGCAAATTTATTGCATCTATGGATAACTTCTCTCAAGAGCTCAGGAACATAAATGCTGAAAACAAGATGATGCTGGAAGAATCCACAGACCATTGTCAACAACTTCTCAGCAGTCTCAAAAATGTGTCTCAGGATACTGATAAATGGGGTGAACTTGCAACTACTCAGATAATCAGCGTTACTGATCAGCACCTGTTGTCCTTCAGTGATGAGAAAAAACAACTTATGTGTTCACAACAGGTACACATAGCTGTTTGTAGTCTAATGCAACATTCAGAAACAAATTTTTACAGTAGAATTTGTAGGGGGACATTCTCAATTATGATCAGTATAAAATGGTGGTGTTTTGATAACAGCAGACTCATGTTAATTAACTTAAATGCATTTTGGTGAAATCTAAAAGCTTAATTTGAGTAAGATTTTGAACTTGAAGTGCAAATAACTTCTTCAAATACAAAAAAAAATCTTGATCAGTCCTGTGTGGCTAACTTCCATTTGTACCTTGGGCTTTTTACATCTTTTTGATAGTACACAGCACTAAATCTAAAGCTTATCTATAAGAAGTGTCCCTGGGAAACTTACACAGAGATCATAGACTATGTTCTGCAGAATAAAAATGACTTTATCTGTCAGCTGGGCTAATATGGTAGAAAGCATTCCTTTTTAGGCATATACTAGCTCTTACCCCAAAATTTTTTCACCTACCATCTTTAATTTTCATCACAAGTTTCACTTCTCACCCTTGTTCTATTGTTGGATTTTCCTGTTTCACTACTTATTAGAACATTTTACTAACTTTTAGAAATAGATAAAAGTTTAGAGTTAAATGTGTTTGCAGTCTCAAGACACTCCTGTATTTGTTATGCCATCTGAATGCTTCAGGAGTTCCCTTCCAATAGGAAGGACTAAAAATTCATGTCTTCCTCCTTGTCCTCTGGAAATGCGTAAAACTTCTATTTTTTGAAGGATTTTTTTTCACTTTCACTTGAAAATCCTAACTCAGTGCGGGGTTGTGTAGACACCTGAGAATTCTCTTCTGAACCAAATGGCATCATCTTTATTCTTATGAGTAGCTTTCTAAAATGATCATACTTTCTAAGAAACTGACTCTCTTCTGAAGATAGTTCTCAAAATGAGAATGTAAAACTGGCACTGAAACTTCTCAATTTGAGGTCTCAGTTGTTTCGTTTCAGATCATGTTATTAATCATGCACCACATCTTAGAAAAGAGGCCATAACCTTAACTTTCCTGTTAACTTGGTGTTTTTGTTTCTTTTTTTTTCTTCAGAAAAACAAAGAAAACTGTGATAGAGCAGTAGCTGAAATTGTTGACCATATTGATAGACAAAAGAGTGCTGAGGAGAAGGTACTAAACGGCCTTCTTGAACAGATAAAAGTTGATCAGGAGATACTTCTGGAGCAGAAGCTGGCACTTAGTGAGGAAGCACAGCATGGTCTGACCCAGGTTAATGGTTTCCTGCAAGAGGATCTTAAAGTGGATATTCCAACAGGTATTTGAAGTAGGGCAGGAGACAGAATGCACTTGCAGAAAGCAAGTGTTGAGTTGCAGAGTTCATAAACAATGATTGTTGGGGACATAATACAGCTGGCAGTCATGCCTTATTTTTCAGTCAATCATGCAAAATTTGATGACTGAAGAAAGTGTGACTTCTGTATTAAGTTAATGTAAAATTGAGGATCTGTTTTTAAAGCTATTGCTTTAAGTGTTTACTAGTGTCTTTCATTAGTATACCCCCTTTTCATTAAAGGGACAACTCCACAGAGAAGAGACTACTTGTATCCAGTCACACTGGTGCGAACAGAACCCAGGGAACTTCTACTGGAACAATTAAGGCAAAAGCAAACAAATCTTGATGCTGTGCTAAACAGTGTGACAAAGGAAATGGAGGAGAATGCAGATCAGGTAAGTATATGAATGATAAATGAGACACTTCAATGAAGCAATGAAAGATTTCAAATATTCAGGAGGTTTTTTTCATTTCATTTTGGAACCCCAGAGCAGTTACAGCCTTTGTGCGGGGTACTTGCAGTTAGTCGCATGCTGAGCTTTTGAGAAAACCACTATCTTGAAAAAGAAGTGGCATGTCTTTTACAGATCTGATCATATTTTATACATTCATCTAGGAACTTCAGACATTCAAAACACTTTTCTGAAAACTTCTGTTTTAGGACTTATTGGAAGAGGAGGAAGGGATGCAAGACTCCAGTGAAAGCCTTGCTGGCTACAAATCCTTAGCGGATATAAACATAAGCTGTAACACAAATGGTGGCATTCCGTTTTTCCAGGTAACTTTCACAGTTGTTTAGAATATCTGTGAATTTAAAAGTGAAGGAAAACTATCATTCCACAATAGGCGTGTAGTATAAAATCACCTGCTGATAGTATTCAGTGTAGTCTCACAATTTCTGTTAATCTTGTAGAATATGCTTTGTTAAACTTGAGCTAAAATAACAGTAAGCTTCTAATAAACTGGACAGATAGCAAAAACTCCTCAGCAAGTAATCTTCTGTGGGGAAAAATGTCACGATTTGTGATACACAAATGCATGTGTTTGCTTTAATGAAAAAGTTGAAAAGATGTGGAGTGTTTTCTTAGAGGCCTGTCAAATGTGTCATAATTCTTGATTTTTCTTTGACTTTCTGCCTTGCTCTTGATGCTTTTTTATAACCCATGTATCAGTGTAGACCCCTGATACATAAGCTAATTTTTTGTTTATTTGTCATGGATCCTTTACGTTGCTGGTGAATTGACAGATGTCTACAAGGAATCTCTTCAGTAAATGCAATATAAGGAAATTTTTTCAGGGATTTTACCAACTTTTTTTCTGAGAACACGATACTGCATTGTACATGAGCAAGAAGTCTTTAATTTCTTTGTATACTCTTAACATGGAAAATTGATCGGGCATTTTTTTTAAATCCCAGCACAAAAGGAGTCACAAAAAGGATAAAGAGAACAAATCTGCAGCAACGTTGGAGAAGACCAAAACCGAGGATATAACAGAACAGCTTCTTCCCAAATCTAAGATTCCTTTAAGATCAATGAACTAATATATATATCTACTGCAGATCCTGTTTTGGAATGCTTAACGTCTAGTGGTCCACTGAGCCATAACTTTTCTTGGTTATTCTTGGTCTCTGTATATAGTGAATATACTGATGCAAAGTTGGATCAAAAGACTGGCCTGACACATGTCCTACCTTTGTCCCATTTTTATGTGCAGTAGCTTGCGGAGTATTAATAGACTTTTTTTTAAACAAAACCTGCAGATTATGGTGCTGTATGTTGAATGAGGATTTTTACATTGTCAAATAAGAGATCCTTTTCTGCTTCTCAGGTTTAAAGCCACAGAAAGGGATGTAGAATAATGCTTTATTAGCATTAGCAGCTGCCACTGTGTTTTAATTAACTGTAAATAAGTGCTCTGTTTCTATGCCTACCTTACTCTGATTCCTGTTACTATGAAGTAGATAGTTGTCTTTGGGATACTTCAAATAAATCAATTTATACATGGAGCACAGATGTATATGCATGACTTCCATCTTAAATCCATCTTAAATTAAACTTGGTAATAGAGCTAAAACATTAGCAGATCTTCAAGTTAGATACTCTGGACAACCTTCAGGCAGCTGCTCACAGACAAAGATAAATATATTTATGATAAATACAATATTTGGAGTGTGGCATTATGCTTCTCACTCTAGCATGAGACCAGTCAGCTGTCTTCCTCTGGGATCTTACTAATTTATTCTTTCTTTAGCCTTTATGGGCAAAGCTAACTGTTTTTCCTCAGCAGCAATGTGGGAAGAGGGAAGACATTAATTCTCTTTCAAATGAAGGAGACATCTACACTTCCACATACGCTTTTTTGTTTTTGTATGTCTTGGCTGCTATTGTACTGGATCATTCCATTGTGGTATGAAGCTTGAACCCTCAAAACCTTGGAAGGCTTTTAAAATCCTGCTTTTGCTGCAGAAATGTCTCCATCGGCATGGCTTGACATAGTGTGTGATTCTGGCACCAGAAGCATCATCATGGACCTGGAATTCTCCAGGGCTTAGGAGCCAGCTTTTTGCACTATGTCTATTACCATTGACTAGATTTTAGAACAATCTTCCGAGACTGTTCAATAAAATATTTAAAAACTAAAATTCTGCCGGAAAAGCTGATTGCATAGCTTTGTGCGAATGGCCACTCTGATTTGGCCTAAACTAAAACCTTTTACTCTGCTGCTTAGCACTCTGCTACTTAGTTTTCCCTATGGTCTTTATAGGATCAGTATGAACAAAATGGAACAGCTACTACCGAAGACAGGTCACATCCATGAAAATCATGCCACAATCTGTGCTTCTTGGCTTTATCCTCTATGAAACTGTCCCCTCAGCCTTAGCTGTTTGCATTGCCCTGGTACAGGCAGAGGCTCCTTTCCTAATTGATGTATGAATCTTATGGACTCCTTGCTCACTCTCTTCAAAGGACCTTTCAGAGTCATCTTTATTTTCTTTGCAATACCAGCATGGCAGACTTCATCGGGCCTGGTGCCCAGAGGTTACACCAGAAAGCAGGATGGGATGGAAGCTTTGGATGGAAGAACCTCTGCTTCCTTGCCGGCACTTCTTCTCCCACTAGATGGCTCTAACACTAAAGCGTTAGTCCAAAGCTCAAGCACTGGTCACTAACCAGGACTTAGGAACAGGTGTTTTGCCAATTTTTCTGTCAAACATCTGTTAAAAGAACAGGTTTCAAAAACTACTAACAAATTCATGCTTCTGTGAGGATAATTCTGTATCCAAGCTTGGGCGAGGACTTGTTCAACGAAGAGCCACATTTAAGAAAAAGATGATCAAACCTGTGTCTTGAGCTTTGCTCCAGGGCTGATAGATGCTTATTGTAACTAAATACTTTCCCTGACCTTCTCTTGTAGTTCTCTGTTGCATGCACATTCCCTGAAGTAGCAAGCAAAACCTATTTGTTTTTGTTTAAGAGAAGAGTTGTTTCTTATACATAGTTACTGGATTCACAGGGTTTAACCCAAAGAGAGGAAATTAGGGTAGTCTAGGCTAGTTTATAGAATAGTATCAATTTATCTCGTTAGAAAGTATAATTCATAAGAAAAGGAAGCTGTTTCCGCAGAACAAACAGCAAGATCATATCCTGGCTCAATTAGTCCTGCTGAGCACGAGGGAGAGTTGTGGTGTGACTGGGACTAAAGAATATAGCTGTGTTCTAATGGACCAGATGATTTTTCTTCTGATTCTAGATTAGCAGCCAAGTGGGATGGCTCTTGATTTACCAAAAAAAAAAAAAGGCAAGTACAAATAACATGACATAGTGAAATGGAAAGAAAAATAAGAACATTTTCCAAGTGAAGAAAAAAAAAAAAGCTGTGAAGAGAAAGTGGAGGAAAGGAATCTTCCTGCCTCTTCCTGAAAATGGGGGAGCTGAGGCACTTGTGTTAGAGTTTTTGGGGGCTGCAATAATTATTTGAAGTGAGGGAAAAAAGAGTAAGCTGCCTGGATACTGTGCTTGGCTGCTTTTATTTCAAGTAGCAGAAGCACTTGTGTGGGACCAGTGAGGAGAAGGTGCTTAGCTATTAGGCTCTACTTTTCTTTTTTCTGTTAAGCATCAGTCATCCCAGTAATCATCTGTTAAATGAGTAGAGGAAACAAGAGGGAAGCCTGTAACTCTCTGGGAGTGATAAAAGAAAAATTAAAGTTAGAAAAAGCTGGAAAAATAAAACTAAATATTAAAATTCCTTTTCCATCAAGTGTTGGATAGGAAAAAATGAGCTCTAATGTTCTAGAGCATTAAAAATAGGAGAAAAAAAGAAATAGATTTTAAAATATATAGTTGGTAAATATACACTTTTTAAACAAGTGTTTACAACCGTTTGACTACTATTTTGTCTTTTTCTGTTAGAAATGACTTTTATGGTAGAGGGCTGTACTCTATAAACTGTCTGCCCACCCACGCAGTTGCTTTATAAACTTAAATAAAAATAAATCATGCCAGGTTTTGCATTAGTAGGCTTTATATGACATAGTGTTGTAGGTGAGATATAGACCACCTAGCAAAGCAGGCTGTTATTGTAGGTTGAACCCAAACTCAATCCACAGCAGAATTGCTATGTTCAATCTTAAAAATGTTAAAAGTCCATGAGTCAGTACGAACACAGTGCAGCTAAGTGAATATTTAGATCACTACATTCAGAAGACTTCTAAAATAATCTTTGATTTTCTTTGGTTTTCTTTGGCCCAGCTACCAAAATGAGAGCACATTATCACTATGTAAGTGTCCTTCAGATGGATTAAAAAGAAGAAAATGCTTGGTCCAGCATTCTCTTTTCAGGAAAAACACAGGAACAAGTTGCCGTTTTCATGAGAATACTGAAAAACATGTTCAATACTTTGCATGCTTGTCCTGTTGCAAACAATATCAGGGAGAACTATTTCCAATACTTTATGGAAAAACTGTCAGCTTTCAGGTGGCACAAAATTAGATTTTGTATAATAATGGAGATTAACTGGATTGTTTCTTTTTCTATCCAAAATATTAAACCTGTGTAAATGTTTCTTTAACTTCATTAGTTACACTTGAAACACTTTGGGGACTTTCTTGGTCTATTCATAACCTAACTATTGTAATTCAAAGAAAGAGACACAATAACTGAAACTTTGCACTTGACTAGTGTATTTTCTTTTTTTAAAATGACCAAAATATAAAAATGAAATAAACAGTTTACATAGAAATAAACTACTTTTCAAATCTTTCTAGCTATGATTATCTACAATTGTTAATAAGTTTCAACTATAATTCTGGCAGTGTTCAGAGCACTACTGCATGAAGATATTTTTATATGATAAAGAATTGTATTTTCATTGGCAGAAGTTAATTGAAAGAGAAATCTTTTTTTTTAGCCTAATTAACAGCAATTTTCAAAGTGAATAATAACAAAAATAGTAGCAAAGAAAATATCTTTCAGTGTTTATGACAATACTAAAAATGCTAAGAACAGATTAAATATGTGGAAAGATACTTATCTTTTTCTTCTCCCTAGCCATTTGAGTAATAATAATGATTGCTGCTTCTCAGATTACTGGTTTCCCCTCTGCACATGCCCAGTTTTATATGGGGGTAATCCGACTGCAGTCACTTGATTTCTATAAAAGTTATAAGGTGAAGGATCAGATTTCCTATTTTCCAAGGTGCATACTAACTTGATAACGATGCTTTAAAGAACAAAAAATCTTTGCACTACGGCCCCTAAAGATTTCATGACATTCAGGATTTGGCTAGGCAATCCTAGCAGTTTTTCCTAATTCTGCATGTTCTTTTACAGGTATTTCAAGCATATCTACTTCTGTTTCTTTGTAAAATGACTTTGAGATCTTTCAGGATAGGTATGATTTTATTGTTTTGCTGTTAAAATACTTCATCCAACATCTGTTGAAGCTAGTGCTGATGGTAGTGGCCACTAGATCATGCCACAGTATCCTTAGGCATAATGTTTATTACAGAAAGAAGAACCTACTAAGCCTAGAAAATATGGCACACAAATTCACACAGCAGATGTCCCGTGTCTTCAGGAATATAACTTCATGATGAATTTGAGGACCACCACTTCCACTTTGGAAGTAAATTGTTAAGATTGTTAATATCTTATTGAGATATTCCTGAGGGATTAAATACCAGTCTTTTTGTTGACACTGAAGTAATTTAAGTAACTACTGTCTATGTAAAGGTTGTTTGGGGAAACTGTTTTTTCATGTTTCAGTTAACTTTCACTAACCCTCAAAACTAAACACAAGTGACGTTAGTGTTATGTTCAGAGACTAAAGGAAACAAAGAAGTGAATCGCTTATCGTTCATTATAGCCAGCATCTTCTATGACTTAATTAAAATATGACATTAATTTTGAAGCCATTCAGCTATAGATATATATTAAAATGGTTATAACAGTAATGGTAGGCGCCAAAATTTTGCTCATTTGCTGTAACAGTTTATTTTAGGAAACTCAGTCCAACAGGATGAACCTTGAATATACAGATTAATGCAAGGAAGGAAATTTTATGATGTCTGTTAGTTAATACAGAAGCCAATCTTATTAATCATGGATTTACAGAGGGCTGTTTTATTAGATGTTAACCATAGCTTATGTTGACAATTGATTTTCATTGTAGGACAACTAAATTTATTATTTGTAATAAGATAAAGATAATTAAATTGACTCTATAAAGGTTACTATCATAAATGTTAGTACCTGTGGATAGCAAACATAAAACTGCTTTAGCAGCGAAAATTCAGTTAAGTGATAGGTGCTTTCTTTCCATTACATTTAATTGTCTCTGAACATTTTTAGACTGCATTTCATTTTCCAGCATTTCCATTTTTATTTTCTAATGCTGTGAAAAACAGTCCAGGTTGAAACCTCACTTTCAGTTTATTTTCTTTCCAACAAATCAGAGTCAAAACATTTTTAAAGTTCTAGAAGTAAAATTAAACAAAATGCTAAGTATAAATATATTATGTGAAAATTTTGTCCAGTGTCTTCTCAGTTTTGTCAGTAACTTTTTCAGAATAATATGATGAAAGATAATATGTTGAAACTCTCCTCTCCTCTCCTCTCCTCTCCTCTCCTCTCCTCTCCTCTCCTCTCCTCTCCTCTCCTCTCCTCTCCTCTCCTCTCCTCTCCTCTCCTCTCCTCTCCTCTCCTCTCCTCTCCTCTCCTCTCCTCTCCTCTCCTCTCCTCTCCTCTCCTCTCCTCTCCTCTCCTCTCCTCTCCTCTCCTCTCCTCTCCATATTAAAAAGCATAATTATTAAGGAAGTGAATTTGGACCTTCCAAAACTGAGAGTATTTAGAAATTATTTAATATTTTTAAATAGTATTGTTTTTATGATCTATATCTCTCCACCCCTCAATGCCATCTATCCATCTGGGTACAATCTTTTGAAAATATGGAAGAACACTCAAAATGTTAGAGACCTTGGAAAAGTACCTAAAATAGTATTTTCAAACCTAATGACAGTACCTTCCTAAGATATGACAACATGGGAACTATCCACTAAAAAGGAGATTCTACCAGAACATGTATAGTATATGTTTACTGTTGTATTAATCTTTGTTTTCTAGCTTAAATTTGCCGTAACACTACGGAGTTGTAACTTGTCATTGTTTCTTTGAGAACCAGTACTCAAAGGAAGGAGGGAGGACCTTATGAAGACTGTTTTAAACTGCGGTGTAAGAATGAGTATTTGATATGGGTTTTGTTTATTGTTGGTTTTGTTTGTTTGTTTTAATGAAAAAGTTTGCAGGATCTTTTTTTTTTATTATTATTATTATTAGAGCTACCTGTGATTTGTTCTTCCGTGGTTTTGTCATTTGTGGCAAGAAGGTTTAGCTAGATGGCAGAGTATGGAGGAAGTGACCAGCACTTCACAAGAAGCCAGGCTGCTTGTTGCTGGGCTGCAAGGTAGATGCCAATCAGGTGTTTCAGTTATATTAAGTTCAGGAAAAAGCAGTGAAATTCTTTGTAACTTAAACTGATGGCTAGTTGCTCCATGGCATTGTTACTGGTGCTGCGTTCTCTAAGAAAAGGTCTATAAAAGGTCTTCGTGTCCACTTTATTTTTGATGCTTTATTGTTCTTGTGTGGACAGTCCTGAAGATCTGACCTCAGGTCTCTTTGCTCGCATTGCCAGGATCCAAGGATTACAGACAAATTCCTCTTCTCTAGAGCATTCCTGCTGTGTTAACAGCCACAAAAATCTTGTCAGAAGTGAGTTCCTACTCTGAGTGACAGCACAAAGGGTGCTAACACATGGGTGCTGTCCATTCGTGCTTTGAGGGCTGACTACCACTGCTGCCTACCTGCCCTGCTAAAAGAACCCACTGCCAACGCACAGCCCATATATCTCTTCCTACACCACCGCAGTTGGGATCGTGTCATATTCACAGAACTGCAATTATTTCTACTTGTATTTTATGTTTGTAACCACGATGCTGAGGAGCCCGATCTCAAACCCAGAGCAGCGGAAGCTAAGGTCTGGGCACTCACCACCTCTTCAGCAGCTGCAGTTGATTTTGACAGTGGTCAGGAGTCGGTTCTCCGTTAGACTCAAGTGGAGGCTGTCATCTTGGGCTCAGGCCACCTCCTGGCCCCAGGTTTTCCTCACAGAGTGAAGCATAGCCTGGATTCACCCTGCTGATGTTCTCTGTGGTATCTAAATGAGAACCCAGTCATTCTCTGCTATGTCTGAAGTTGGAGAGAGATGGAAACCTCAGAGGGTGATTCAGCACTAGGTGCCCTGCTTGTTTCCCTCCGACCACTCCGTGGAAAACCGAGGAGATCGTGATTTTAACTTGGATGCTACAAGTGCGTAGATGAATCTGGGATAAGGATCATTCATTTCGAATTTTCCTATTGTACTTTTTAATGTTAAAGACATTTATTGAAACATAAAATACAGATGCCTTGGCTGCATTTTGACTCTTCACAACTACCTCACACTGCATTGTTAGCCACCTTCAGGTCATTATAAATAGCACTTTCTGATTTTCTGTGTGTGTATTTGTAGTGAAGGTGCAGAAGCCATTGCAAGAATCCGATATTGTCTGGATTTAATACATTACTTAGTCTGCTCAGAACTAGGCCAAGGCAGACTCATTCTTCAGGCAGTTTCCATTTTGATGTAGTATTTACTTTAAATGAAAGGCCATGATCCTGTTCAAAGACATGATTTCCCCCTCTCTCCCCTGCTGTCATTAGAGTCAGATAACAGGAAGAGACAGTAAGATAACTGCCACTTATTTGGATTTCACTGAAGCTTTCAGGCAGAAACAGGGACGCCAGCCAAAGCCAAATCAATTCATTTGACTGATTTGCTGATTATCTGTGTTAGTTATTCCTTGATTATCTTGCCCGTTGTCCAGGACTAGCTCTTTGCCTTTAGGCTTGGGTCGGCTGTTTATTTTAACCTATTATTTGTAGGGAATATTCTGTACCATGCGTAGTGTGCCCCAGTCTGTATAGGGAAGAATAATTGACACTGGAAAAACTGAGGACTGGTATGTTAATTTACTGAGAGAGAAAAGATTGATCATAATTTTTCATGGGGGCATCTTAACTTCTTAGTAAAATGAGGCTTGGTAGCTTAAATATTTGGATCACTGCGTGTGTAACAATGATTTTGAAAATTATGGGCGCTCCTAGAGTTCCCTGAACAGGACACTGTATAGACCATACCTCTAGAACAATTTAGTCCAAAGACTGGCTGGGGAGCAGGTGACAGGCACAGATAGATGAGGTGACCTGAGATCCAGCAGCGTGCTGTGGCAGTGGTTAGTTGTCCTGGTCCCCATTTTCCAGTCCAGAGTTGCTGGACCATGGTCTTCTTCCCTCCCTGTCTGGCGGCACAGTGCTGCAGTGCACTGGTGCATCTCTTGCTGGGAGTTCCTGTTCGCCATCCCAGTAGTGCATGTGCTCAGGGATGAAGAGAGAACCAGAGCTGCTTCCAGTGCTTGACTTGGATGTAAGCTTTCACTCTGTAGAGTCTACCACCATACGAGTCAAGAAGCTATACCAACAGTTAGCAAATTTGCATTAATAACACAGGAGATGCTAAAGTTGTAGTACTACATGATGGAGGTGGAGTAGCAGATAGCTAGTTCAGTCAGATTAAGCAGTCAGGCCTTCCTCTTGCAACCAAAGGATCTGAAAAAAAAATCTTAAAAATCCAAGAAAATGTCTTCTACTTCAGGGCTTCTGTCAGCAAAGAGAAAATTAAGCTACTGCATTTGACCTTCTTGCATTTCCATTAACTTCCCAGTGAGGTAGCCCCTTAGCCAACAGACTGTTTTCTGGCCTTTAACCACGTGCATTGTCACAAACATAATGGAGATAAACATACGTGGCTTTCTTCACACTACAAATAAATCACTTGATTCTTATTCATTACATTTCCTTAGTGAATTTATCTGCAGTAAATAAGGCAGTTAGCACACAGTCAGAGCTGATGCAGGAAACGTAGGGAAACAGAGTAGTGACCAAAAGGAAATTCTGTCACTCTGAATGATACAGAGAGAAACCTAAATGAAAAAGCAATACAGATAAAATCAAGCTACGTATTTTGTGGCCGAACACACGGAACAAGATATGAAAGTGACTAAGGATGATGTCAGAACTGAGGGCCAGTTTTCTCTCTCTCCTGGACTGGGGAGACTGGTGCAGCCTGTGGGGTGAGGCTCTCCACCCAGGCGAGAGCAGCAGCCGTGGGGCCAGGGCCCAGTCCCCGCCTCACTGGCCTGCTGCCTCCTCATTTCTGAGTGTGTGTGTCTGGCTGTGCTCGTTTCGCTCTTCGTTTAAGACAAACTTAGAAGTCTGAGGAGAGACTGATAAATCAGCAAATACAGAGCAAAGTCAACAAGAAGAGATGGCACCATGTTGGCCGGTGGAAACGTTTGTTCAGTGGTGCTCCAGGGAGGGGAGAGAGCTCCAAGAGCAGATACAACTCTCACAGCACAGATAACAGTTTTCCTCTTGCCATCAGTCCCCAACAAAGTTGATCCAACCAGTATTATCTGCAAAACCAAACTTTGGCTGCACCAACAAACCTAGCAGTCCTGAAACCTTAAAATACCTGATTTCAGTAATGCATTTTGCCATAAACTCCAGGTATTAATGTTAGCTGGATCAGATCTGATAAAAATGTCCAAAGAGGAATTCCAAGGTGCCAGAGTCAACGTTCTGCTTAAAAATAGCTGTTTCAACTTAACAGGCATCTGTTGACATCTGTGTCTCGCATTAGGAGAGGAACATCAGAGCTTCCATATTAAGACAGATCATTAAGGCCAGTATCTTCTTCCTGGCAGTGACTAGAAGAGGCAGCTGAGGGGAACTATGTGAGAAACAGGCACAGCTAGAGAAATCCTTTCCTGCTTTCATCAAACAGCAGCGTAAGGGCTTCCTGAGCCAAACATTGTAAGCAAGCCACTATGTTTAATGCTCATCAATGTACCTATCCTCCATTAATTTGTCTTCTCCCTTTCTGAACCCATTTGTACTTTTGGCATCCAGAGCTTCCCATGGCAACAAGTTCCACAATTTAATTATGCACTGTGTGAAAAAGTACTTCCTTTTGTTTGTTTTAAACCCGCTAAAACAGAATTACAGGATGCACAACAGAATTACATGAGCAGACTTAAATGGGAAGATAATGTGGTACAACAATGGAAAATCAGTCTCAGCGTGGAGAAATGGAAACCGGCTTTGTTTTTCTGTTACTCTGACCACTAGTACAGGGTTAGTTAGTACTTCCTATCGGTCCTCTCCCTGTCATAAATAAACCAATTTACCCAACTAGCGCAGAGTCAGAAAACAATCGGAACTCCTTTCAAAAATGACAATTTTTGTAAGAAAAGCAAGGTCTGCAGTCTTCCCTTTCTGTCTGGGTTCTGACTAGTGCTCCAGGCAAGGAGGGCCTCTGAATTTGCATTTGAGTTAGCTAGGTGATACAATGGTTAAAAAAATTCAGTATGTTTTGAGGCTCTCAGTAGAGACACACCACAGGGAAAGAGAGTGAGCCTCTCTTCTTGGAACTGAGGCAAGATAGCATCTGGAAAAGGTGAGCATGGTTCTCTGCACCTCGTTACCAGGAAGACAAGCTGGAGGAAGTTCAGAGAAGAAGAGCCAACTGTAGCTCTATGCTTGGAAGAACTGGCTTATGAGAAAAAGCATAAAGAGCTGACGATGTAGAATTTGCTAATCAACACTTCAGGAATAAGATGACATAATAACTGTTAAATAATGTTTTAAGCATAAACCTGCAGGAATGAGAGGCACTAGGTTAGTGTGGTGCAAGAGGGTAATGTAAGTAACGACGAGCTTAGCAGAAATAAAATGTAATAACAGTACTTCATCATCCACAGCCCTGCCAGATGTCTGGGTTTGACCTGGCCTTTCAAGGTCTCTGGTACGTTTGCCAGGAGCACAGGTTATGGTGCTGTCACCCCGTGGTGTATGGTGTGGGCACAGTCATCAGTGCCATTGCCCACCCTATAGAAGGGCTCTCGTGTGCCGGGGACCACTCGAGCCACCTACTCATGGCCCAGCAGAAAGGCCCACTTGGTGCCATCAGGGTTGTTGCTCTGCCTGTCCCAAAAGCAGAGAGCAGCACTGTTCGTGTCCCATTTGCACTCCAGTCTGTGACAATGCTGGCAGGACCTCAACCTTGATTCAGGCATTCTCTGAAGAAAGCACATCCCTGTGTCTAAGTTAAGGTGCAGGCAGATATGTAAAGATTAATTCTGTTTAGGCTTTATCCATAGATCCATGCATACTCTTAAGAACCTATTTATGTCCTGAAACCTGTGGACAGGGTGACTGCTGTTTCCAAAGCCCATATAATAAACTAAGTATGAAGAAAACTAGGAAATAGGAATGGAATGAAAACGCAATGGGCAGAACATAAAAGATGAGTTAGAACAACTGTAACTGCACCGTGGTTTTGAAGAGTGCACGTGGTGCAGCAGACTTTGCCAACATGACTTCTTTCTGCTAGTTTCTGTGATTTTATGGTTATCTAGAGCATCCTGACTCTTTAGGAATTTGTTCTTCAGTGATACACATCAAGATTTTGACAGGCCGTGGTGCTCTCTACCAAACAAGCTGGTTTATCTGTAGCACACACTTATCCTGACGAACTGACTATAACATACATTCTTACAGTTTAATATTTTACAGGTGTCAAATGGGTGCTATGAAGGATACATAAAGAGCAAGGTCATGTCTCCCAGTGGAATCTGTCCTGGTATGAAACGTGACATAATCTGAATGAGAAAAAAACAATAGAAAAGCAGCTTGGGAAGCTGCAGAAATGAAGAGCTTGGTTGAGGCACATTATCTTCAGATGCAGGCAGTTCTGACTTGATTCTGAAATCACAGGCCAATTAAATCTGCCTTGATTTATGGTCAGATTTTCTGTGCATTAGAGACTGCAGAAGAAGACTCCTTCCTTCAGGAACAAATCCTCTGGAAGGAAAAGTAACGGCAAGGTAGGGTTCTCCCAGTTCCTCCCAGGTTGTCAGACGATCTTCAGTGAATAAATGTGAGCTACCTCTACTCTCAATTTAAATTGGTTAGATTGTTTTAATTAATCCTGAAATTTTAATTTGCAGTATGTTTTTAAGAAAATTACTGATATTGTTTAAACTTCCCAAAGTCAGATTACACAAGCTTAAAACACAACTATACAGAGGACAGTGTGAAATGAGATCTTCTAAAGGGAAGATATATTTTTTTCCAGTTAATTTCTAGTATATGTTCAAAATATTAGGTAAGGGATTTTTTGGTCTATTATGATCCTATTACTAGTGTTTTTTCCACCATCTGCAAGTCTCTGAAGCCTCTGTCCTGGTGAGCAGTCTGCCTTCTGCATCTCCTCCCCAGATGCTCTGTGTATCCAGTGAGTCTGAACAGATTTTTAAAATTCTGTGTTTGTTCACATGCAGATTGTATCTTTGGCTGTACCTTGACATGTGAACAACCACATGGATTGGCGTGTGACTGATAAGCTTAACATTTCTCACTGTTCATTTTATGAATGATCCCAGCAAATGACATTGCCTATTGTTTCCTCAGAGTCCATGGAAGAGGACACACTTTTGAACTGTGGGGATTTGTTAACCGTGCTGGGGAAGAGGAGCAACACGCAGGGACCTGATGCGGTGCTCCTTCTCCAGGCATTTCCTGCGTGTGCTTGATCCAATAAATGTGGCTGCAGAAACATGTACTTTAGATGTGTCTGAATCAGTCTGATAATTCAGCAACTGAACTGAACAGCATGCAAGCATCTATGAGGATGTAACACTAAGCTCTGGGTTTAAGTCCTGCTGCCTCTTCTCAGCAGCTATCAGCTGGCTGCTGAGGATACTCTTTAACTACCCATTTGTGTTGTTTTATAGTAATTTTGCAGCAGTATTTTTTACAGCAAACATTTTACAATAAACTATGGCCAGAGATCAAATTTTGGATTAGCATCTGCATCAGGTTTGGCTCCGAGGTTATAGTTTGGGTTCAAGAAAACCTCTGGGCTATGGTTTAGATTCTGCAACACTAAAACTCCTATGTCTGCACCTACAGTTTCAGGCCCCAATACTGGGATGAGGTAAGATTATGAGATGGTCAAACTATGGAAGGATTGACAAAGAGCAGCTGTTATGAAAAACTAGTTAAACCCAGTTCTTGAAGTATTAGAAAAGAACTGGGATCTTTCATACATAAGGTCTGACAGACAGATTTTATATCAGTGTACTTATTTTCATGCCAAGTGTGATTTAGTTTTTGTTTTGCCTTTACGACAAGTATTATAATCAGTACAGGTTGTGGAGTAGATATTGCCATCCCAGTGTATATTGCTGTCCCAGTTTCCATTCAGCGGTAATTGTATTTGGTACAACGCACCCTGCTATCAGCCTGACTGCACGTCTGCCAGGAGAGCTCCACTCTTGGCTGCACAAGCATTTCAACAGGTTTCCCCGACCAGCACTGCTGACACAGAAGCAAACTGTAGAAACACAACAGCTCAATCAAGATAAAGTTTCCAACCAGGCTCCAGAGAAGGGAAACAAACATAGCAACAAACAAACAAAGGCTATGAAATAAACTAACAGAGAGCAGCAAAGGTTGCCGTTTTGCAAAAGTGTTCCCTTAATTCCAAATGCTGAAGAGATGCAAACAGTTTCTTGCCTAACAGGGGATTACTGCTGCGGAGGGTGAATGAAACCAGACACAGCAAAAACCCACTCAGGATGCTCACCTACACCTTTCTCTGAGCCAGCTCGAGCTCACATCTGCTTAGACAGCCAACAGCAGATACAGAACTGATATGAGGCTTTTTTTATTAAATGATGCATGCTTTCCAAACACAGAAAACAACAAAACTTTCCAGATTGGATGTCAATCGCTTCTATATTCCACACATTGAATGGAGCCACTACCCTCTGTCTTTGACTGGGGAAAGTATCAGATTTTTCTGCTTTGTGTCCTATATCATGTAGGTTTCCTCTCCACTCCATGATAGCATTGCCTGGGCCCAAGATGGAGTTGTTGGCAGAGCTGGGCAATTCAGAAGTTGGTGTTTCCCAATTCTACTTGAGAGGAGCAAGCTCCATGTGAAGGCCATGTTGGCTGCTCTTCCAGGAGGTGGGGCATCCTCCCAAGTCCTCGTCCCAAAGCAGAAGTCTTATTCGGTGCGTGCCAATATTCCTGGGGCATCTGAAAGTGCCATTAGTGCTCTGTGACACTGAGATTTTGCCACTAGCAGGAAACCCCATACTGTCGTCAGACCTAGCAGTAACTCCTGCCTCCTCTGGCATGAACTAGCAGGATATACTGGCATGATAATGATTCTTCCTTTTATTTCTGCCATTTAATATAGTACTTTACATGATATTTCCATATGCAACCGTCAAGGCAAATTCTGTCATGCTGTTATGAAAAGCTACATGATTTGCCTCTGAAGATCATCAGCTTCAATGGACTCCAAAACCATTACACAAGTTCTGAATTTGTCTCTGAGGCAATTCCTCTGCTGGCCTTTTAGCGCCAACTCTACCCAAGTATTTTGGCTCCTACCCATGGAAATGAAGCTTTTGAAGAGCTTCTGGACCTGGGAGTCTAGCAATCTATTTTTCAGATGAGGACAGATTTCAGATCCATCCTTCTAATTCCACAGTTAAACAGCCATTAATTGTTAGCTAGATTGTTATTGTAAGCTTCTATATCTGACTATTAACAACTGAATGCATGTATCTGCTCCAGATAAAACAAACCTACCTAGGGATTGATTTTATGATGCCAAAATGATAAAGTTTGCTAAAAAATGTAGAGTGAATGTGTAAGCTCTGGAAAACATTAACAAAAATAACTAAGTAACACTCCCCATTCATACCTAATTCCTTCTGACATCAAATTTAGCCGTGTGTACTTTGGACCCGCTGGAACTCTTACAATGTACAATCTTGCTGCACAAGTCCTGTTTGAAATGTACAATATTCTGTATTCTGATTACGCCGTAAAAAATAAAGGTGTTTTGTCATCACTGTAGTTTAGGCAGATTCTCCATTGTCTGCTATCTTGTTAGAGTCATTTACATCAACACAGAGTGGGTGTACAGTAGCCAGTAGTCTGTGTTAGCAGCATTTTATGTTCAGTTTGCACTTACGTAAATGATTGTGCAAGATGTGAGAGAGAATCTAGCCCCTGGGAATTATATGTGTTTTTGGGTGTAATCTTGATGTGTGTAGCCAACACATAAGAATATAGAGAAGTTTTAACATGTTACTGTTGCCATCACCCCAAATAAATATAATTAACCAAGGAGCTTTCAGTTGCACTCATAGGCAGGATCCAGAATAGCGCATGTTTTGTGGTGGCAGATATATAGGAAATATGAGCCTGTAAGGAACAATATATTGCTTTGTTTTTCATAGCATTGTTCACCACATTCTCATAACAGTCAGATAAGAAGCTGTTTGGGCCAAGGAAGGGTTAGGAAATTGCATTCCAAAAAACATTAAAGTTTAAACAGAGTTTCATAGGATGCTGCTTTGCAATTCAGAAGAAAACTGGTGAATTATGTCACATTGAGCTGAATTAGATTTAAACTCTGGTTTCAAGAAGCTGGTATCACTGTAATTGCTAGGACAGCCCAGTACAGAAAGAAAGAGGTATTAGGGTATGTTTATTGTATGGGGCCATGTGTTCCTTCCTTCCACCACAGAGCCATAAATGTTGCATATCCCACTTTGCAGAGTCGAGGTGTCCCAGAAGAGGTATTAACATAACAATACTGGGGGCTAGAGGAAATGGAGGCACCTTACCCATGTGCTCCCCGAAGGTTCTGGCATATGTTGGCTCGGAAATCTTTGACAAGACTCTAAAGCACCATTAAAGCTTTTCTGTGCTTTTTGTTTTAATTATTATTATTATTTTTCCACAGAGATGTTGACAGCAGCATATAGGAAAAGGGCACTTGCTGCTAGCAACACGTCTCATACCCACAAATACTCAGCGCCAAGCAAGAGCTCTTCGAGTCATCGGAGAGCCAAGTCAGGCCCAAAACCTTACAGAGGCATCTGTGTCTCTCTACAGAGGTTTGGGATCTTTATTTTGCCTGAGTGTAGACCACAGCCCCAGGTGGAAGAGCAAAGGAAGAACCAAAGAAGCAACCCCTGGCTGACTTTCTGCTGGACACGTTCATCTCCTGAAGTTTCCCTAGTGGTGGAGCACCACAGGTTTTCAGTACAGGGCGAGGATGCCTAAATGCTGGCAAAATAATCTGTTTTCCTCTAACCTAATGCTCAGAAACAGCTGAAGCAGTTTTGCTGAAACCTTAAAAGTACTCAGCATGAGACAGATTCCCCCAGAACAGATTTTTTTCCACCTGAATGATTTAGATTTGGCACAATCATAATCAGATGAACATAGGGATGTAGGATGGAAAATGATAAGCCCCTGCCAGCTCTGCCTATAATAACAGTTCACGTGTTGTCCAGCCCTTTTCAGACCAAGATTTGTCCTGTTCTGCTACATCTAATGAATTCTTTAGAAAGTGACCTGCCTTAATTTTTGCTATGGTTGTAGTGCATTTAGTAAATCAAATCGGGATGGTGAGGAGGAGGAGGATGTAAGAAGTGAATATCTAACAGATGACTTATCTGGAAGACGGCAGCACTGACTGACATCACCTTGCAACGTGCGGTGCCTCTGTCTGGAGCAGTCTGGCTTCGACGGCGCTAGGAAAATCAGAGAGGTGAACTCCCTCCTATTTCCTCCTTGGATGATGTTCAAGGCTGTGGCCTCACCTCTCTTGGAAGAGTCTTGAAATACTTTCAGTAATGGGAAGGGATGGAATGGCTGCGGGCTGGATCCTCTTGGAAAGCACCAGGTAGCATTAGCAGATGACTCTCCTGGTAGCCCGCGCTGGCTGGTAAAAGATGGACTCTGCTGGATCGTTCTCTAGTTGTGAACAGCCCCACGCAGTTATTTCGGCTAGGAACAATTAATCTCTGGTGTAACTCTCCTGAGGTCTGCAGAGGCACAGAGGGTGCTATGATGGGCAAAACTCCCATTTTTGAGAGCAGAAACCGGGCAGGTACCATGCCAAAAAATATGCTAGTGGTAAGAGAACCTGCGAGGCAAGCAGAGAGTTCTGGGCTTCGGGACTCGTTGCCCTTAAACATCGTGGGGGTCGTTCATAGCCTGGCGTGACCGCCCCGGGAATCAGGAACCTCTGTGGGGCGTTGCGGCAGGTAACCGGGGGCATGCGGTGGAAAATAACGCCTCGCATTTGCCGCTGGTTTGGGGAGCCCCTGCATCCATTTCCTGTTTTTCCGACGTTTGTTTTTTTGTTTCTTTGCTTGGTTTTCGTTTTGTCTGTTTGTTTGTTCTCTTCTGCCCTGTTCCGTTCCGTTCCCTTTTTCTTTCTAGCACCACCTGGTCCTCTTCGCCCCGGCGCTGTGGGCACCTGAGCGCCTCCCTGGGCTGCCCCCAGCGCCGCCACACCGAGGGGGCTCCGCGGCGGCCGGCGGGGGTCCCCTACCGGCCCCCAGAGCCCTACCGGCCCCCAGAGCCCTACCGGCCCCTGCCGGACACCTCGGATCCTCCCGGAGCCCCGGGCCGGAGCGGCCCCGGGCGGCGCTGGGGGGTCGGGGCGGGCAGCGGGGACCACCTGGAGCAGGTCGGGTCCCTGATTTTCTTTCTTTCTTTCTTTTCTTTTCCTTTTTTTTTTTTCCTCTCTTTTTTCCACTTTTTTCTCTCTCTTTTTTATTTTATTATTTTTTTTAATTGTATTTTTTTTTCCATTTCTTTCTTTTTTTGTTCTTTTTTTTTTCTTTCTTTCTTTTCTTGGTTCCTTTCGCTCAAGGCTCCTCGAAGGCAGGGGATTTCACAGAGAGCGAACGGGAGGACAGGGCCCCGAAGTTATTACAGCAAATAATGAGTTCTGCAGCCGATCCCTTTGGGCTGAGCCCGTGCCGGCGCGGGGATGCTCGCATCCCTCCCCGCCGCCCCCCGGCAGCTCCCAGCTTAGCGACAAAACTCGGGGGTGTTTCGAGTGCATTCCAAGAAAATTAAGGGGAAAGGTTTTTTAATCAGGAAAGGGGGGTATGCGTTTTTTTCTCTCTCTCTCTCGAGCATTTTCAGATGGATTGGAGTGCTTCGCAGAGGGAACCTGGCGAAGAAGGACCAGAAATCCCGCAGCACTTGCGCTGAGCTTGCGGTGCCTCCAAGCCCTTGCTCTAAATGCCCATCACCGCGGAGATCCTGGTACCGTGCTTCTTACCTGGAGCTGCGCTATCTCCCTCACTACAGAAACTACAAACAGAATGCGTGTTCCAAAAGAAAGGGAAAAAAGGTTTTATTTAATCCAGAAAATAATTAAAATCTCATGTATTTTTATTGGTTTTAGTATCCAGCAGAGTGAAAATATTGAAACTCCGAGACCCCTTGCATTAAAAAGTCACAACTGTTCTATTTTATTAGTTCTGACTGTGTGAAAAAAATTATAAGGACAACATTGAAAAAATCCGGGTTTTAGAGCCCCGAATGGCCATAAAAACAATAAAATCAACTATAAAACCTGCACTAGTGATATTAAAAAATTATGTAGTTCAATAAATGTGACATTTCATGAATGCGGATTTAATAGTCTCCAACCCGTGGAAGGAGGAAGGCTAAGGTCTAACAATTGAATTTGAAAGGGGCGGTGCTGCAGAACTGCAAAATTAAGTGCTTCATTTTTCTTGTTAGGGATTATGCAGTGGTAGTGGAATGTAATAACTGTGCCATTAAAACTTCCTTTTAACAAGGCCTATTGCTTGTATAAAAGTCAGAAAAGAATAATCTCTTCCTCTATTTATTTGTTTCCCAATAATATGGCAAAACATGTTTTTTTTTTACTTTTTGCTTAAACTTGTTCTCAGGATTTTGAATCGACAGCTTGTAAAATATTGTGGAGGCCCTCTACGCCGCTGCCTCATATCATGCACGTCGTTATTCCAGAGGGCAATGGGTCATCGGTTTACTGTACATTTATTAAGTAAATCAAGCTGCAAATCCAACACTTCCAGATGAAAACATTAGCTAAGCCCCTTGGAAAGAGCAATGCCTGGGAGACTGAGCACGGAGAGAAAAAATAATCAAAACTGTCAGCTCACTTTACGTGTACCTGATATTTACAAGACACAAGACCACGCTTTAAAGGTGAGTTTTGGCATTTGTTAACAATGTAAAGAAAAAAAAAAACAACCTCCCTATATTATTAAAAATATATATATTTCCATTTCACCAACACCCTTTCGTCTTGCTCTGAGCCTCTTAGTTATTAAGATCTTCGTGGGTTTGAACCGGAGACCCTCATTTTTTTGGGGGGGAAGAAAAAAAAAATAAGGCAAGAATACGAACTGTTAAACCAGCACCTGCTATTCCTTAACAGCCTTCTGCGCTCGCTGTCACCAGCCCGGAGGGGTCCGGGGGAGGAGGAGGAGCAGCGGCCCGGCGGGCACCTGCCGCCCGCGCTCCCACGGGGAAGGCACCGGCACCGCCGCCGCCGTCGGGCCGAGTGCCGGGGGGGCCGGGGCGGGCGGGGGTCGCTGCCCCGGGCGAGGGGCCGGGAGCCGCCGGCATGCGGTGAGCGCTCACGTCCAGTCCCGTCCCGTTCCCACCCCCCGGGAGGCGGCGGGGCAGGAGGAAGCGCACCGCGGGTTTTTGGAAACGAAAATCGCCGGTGTCCAGGTGGCGCTGCTGGAGGGAAGGAGGGCGAGCGGCCGCCCGGCGCGGCCTCGGCGCCTGCTTCCCTTCGGGGCTGTCGGAAAGCCGGGGCCCGGCGCCGCGCCCGCCCCGTCGAGGGGCGTCCGCAGCCCCCGCGCCGCCCCGCTGCGTACCGGCCGGCGAGGCACCGAGCAGGAAATCGCGCCGCCCCGCTCCGCGCCCCGCCGGGCTCTCGGGGACATCCCGGGGGACGGGACGGGGCCCCGCCGCCGCCCCTCGCCCACGCGTGGCCCCCGCTCGGCGGCCGTGCCCCCCTGCCCCGTTCCCGGTCCCCGCAGCCACGGGGAGAGACGGCGCGGGGCCTCCCCCGGGTTCCGCCGAGCACGGAGGGGAGACCGAGGCGGGGTGGGGGGGGACCGGGGACAAGGCAGCCGCGCACCCCCCGTTCCCTGCCTCTCCCTCATCCCGGGTGCGGCGGGCTCTCCCCCGCGGGGTCTCCCCGCATCCGGCCGGGGAGGCAGCGCCGAGTCCCGGCCCGGTGCCGTCGAAGCCCGCCCGGTGTCCCCGGCCTCGGTGCCCCCGCGCGGTGCCGTCGGGGCCCGTCCCGCCGGTCGGCGCCGCGGGGCGTTTGCTGCGGGGAGGCGGGCGGGGGGGGGGGGGGGGGGGGGAGCGTTTGCCGGCGGGGGGTGGTTTCCCCCTTCCCTGGCCGGGCTCATTGGCTAGACGGAGCCGTGGCAGGAAGGGGACAGAGACCACGCGGGCTCCGCCCCGCGCCAATAGAAACCTATCGGAGGGTAACCCGAGCCCAGAGAAAGCCGCGGCGGCGGTGCCAGCTCCCGGCCGCGGCGCTCGGGGCCGGCTCAGGGCAGGGGCGGCCGGGGCGGCGCGGGGGGCGCGGGCGGCGGGGTGGCCGGGCCATGCAGTACCAGCCCCCGGGCGCGGCGCCGACGGCGGCCCTGGGCGTCGGCGTCCCGCTGTACGCGCCCACGCCGCTGCTGCAGCCCGCGCACCCCACGCCCTTCTACATCGAGGACATCCTGGGCCGCGGCCCCGCCGCCGCCCCGGCCCCCCACTCCCTGCCCGCCCCGCCGCCGCCGACGCTGCCGTCGCCCAACTCGTCCTTCACCAGCCTGGTGGCCCCGTACCGGACCCCCGTCTACGAGCCGACCCCCGTCCACCCGGCCTTCTCCCACCACCTCGCCGCCACCTACGGCGCCGGCGCCTACGCCGGGCCCCTCTACTCCTTCCCCCGCGCCGTCGGCGACTACACGCACGCCCTGATCCGGCAGGACCCCCTGGGTAAGCCACAGCCCCCCCGCCCCGTCCCGTCCCAGCCCGTCCCGTCCCGTCCCGTCCCTTCCCGTCCAACACGGGACAAGGCACGGGAAGCTGCCCCCGGCCCCTCCTGGCCCCGCCGCCATCCCGCGCTCCCTCCGTGCCTCCCCGGCCTCCCTCCGTCTCCGTCTGATTTACAGTAAATTAAAGAAGCGCCGCGCTCCGGCGCTGGGAGCGAGACCACAGTGCGCGGCCGCGGTGACTCAGATTTGTTTTCCTTCAACCAAGTGACTCTGCGAGTGTCCTTAGTAATGTCGCGTGTGGTTTTGGTGGGGAGTTTTAATTGTGCTGGGAGATCGCAGCGCAGATCTGAGCCCTTTCCTGCGGATGACTTGAAAAACAGCCGGCGGGGCCGGGGCTCCGCTCGCCGGGCCCCCGCGGCTCCCCCGCGCCTGGGGGCGGCCCCGGCGGCCCCCGGGCCGGGGGCAAGGTCCCCGCTGCGGGGGCCGAGCCCAGCGCCGCCCCGGCCCGGGCCGCCGCACTTGTTCGGGGGGGATTGCAAAACTGGACCTGACTCACCGCGGCTGTGCAGTGAAAGAGGCTGACCCTTTCCGTTCATACAGGAAACCTTGAGCTCTCGATAGGAGTAAATCTGGTTTCAGAAGCTGTTAAGTGTTTTCCTGGCCGCCTGAAGCAGGCTCTTCCCCGGGAGTCGTGCACGTTGCTGATTACTTTATCGACATCCTCAATACAGACAAATTCAGGAAACACTCGACTTCTGATAGCCGGGATCCGTTTTTCTGATATTGTTCATTTCCTCTGTGTGGGATGTGACTTTATGACAGCTAAAATAACCAGTTGCTTCCTATTTTTTGAGTCTGTTTTGCACCAGAATTACTAAAGCCTGACGCAAGCAAAATCTTGAAAAACAATGCAGCGAATTTCAAAGGCTGCAGGCAGCAAGACAGAAAGACAAACACGGTGACTCAGGGGCACTGGCCGGAGCCGCTGGGCCCGGGACGCGGCCGCTGCTCGGTGGCAGGGCCGGGCCCCCTCCGTGTCGCCTCACCCCGCGGCTCCAGCCGGCCCCTGGAGAGCCCCGGCCCGGTCCTGGGCCCGGTGCTGGGCCCGGTCCCGGTGCCACCCCGCCAGCCCCCAGCCCCGGGGGGCTCCAGGCGCTGCTTGCCCCAAGCCGCTGGGGCTGCTGTCGGTGCCTCCCCAGCCGCGCCCGACCCCAGCGCTCTTTTGGGGACATCTTAGTAAGACAGCAGAAGGAAGCAAAGGTCTTTTTTTTTTTTTTTTTTTTTTTCTTCGTCTTCTCACTCTTTTCTTTGCGAGATAGACCAACAGGAAACACATTGACGGAAACGTTGCCAAAGCCCGCGGAGTGGCTTTAACTGGTCTCTCCGTTCGGCGGAGGCGAAAAATCAGAGGAGGCAAAATCTAGGGGGAGGCCGAGTCAGGGGCACGGACAGGAGCGGGGCAAGGCCAGACACGGCCCCACCGAGCCCCCGGCCTGGTCTCAGGATGGCTGGCAGCGGGGCTTGGCGGTGACAGCGGCGCTGTGTGTGCCTCTCTCTGAAGGGAAGCCGCTGCTGTGGAGCCCCTTTATCCAGCGGCCGCTGCACAAGAGGAAAGGGGGACAGGTCCGCTTCTCCAACGACCAGACCATCGAACTGGAGAAGAAATTCGAGACGCAGAAATACCTCTCGCCGCCGGAGAGGAAGCGCCTGGCCAAGATGCTGCAGCTCAGCGAGAGGCAGGTGAGGCCGCGCTGCACAACAGCCCCTGCCCCTGCTCCTGCCCCTGCCCCTGCCCTGGTGTCCCCGGCTCCTTGCTTCTCTCTCCACAACTCGGGTGAGGCTCCCGTTGCTCCCCGACTACCCTGTACCTTTTCTCTCGTTTTGTTGTTCAGGTCAAAACGTGGTTTCAGAATCGCAGAGCCAAATGGAGGCGTCTAAAGCAGGTACAGGGATGTTTCTGTTTCTATAGAAATAAGTATTTTAATTGTCTTATCTTACGCCCATGCTCGCCTATTCCAGGTTGTATGCAGAAGTCATCTGAAAGGCTGTTTAACCTCTTCACCTTGATTAAAAAGACAAATAGTCATGCTGGAATCCATGAGGGCTCGTTCAGGCAGCACTAATGTTAAAAGCTCCTAATGTAGTTCCTATATCAATTATGCCCGGCTTTCACACACCGCCTATTAAAACTCCACGCTAATTGTTTTGTAAACCCATATGTTGTTTATCCAATTAACGTGGAGAAGATAAGTGATTGTCAGTAAATTACTTAGGCAGTTGTTTTGGAGGAGAATATTTACCGGCCTTTTAAATCACCTTCTCTTAATAAACACAGGGCGATTTATTCTGCAAACGCTGGGAGAGGCGAGTACAAACGCCTTGTTAGTTTTGAGGAGCGTATGGAAAATTAAGTTGCTTTTACTTTTCGTTTACGAATAGTTACAGTGTGTGAAATGAGCGCTCAAAGCGGTTTCCCTTCCCTCACAAGTTGTGCTCAAGTGGATATAAATCTGTCCTCACGGCCCAGAGGGCCTGATCCTGCCCGGCTCACCCGGATCAGGGCCCCTCAGCTCAGAGATCTGTGAAAAGTCCCCGCATCGTGGCCTGATGCAGTGAGCGTGACAGGACTGGCGAGTCTCACTGGAAAATTGGCCTTTAATATCAAAAGAACAGAAAACTAATCACAGTGCCACATTCTAGAATATTTATTCTGTGGCCTTTCCCCGGGTTTCACCTCAGTACCTCTGTTGATTTTGAACGAAATCCCTTCGCTCCTTGGCGGGACCTGACCCCTCCGCAATGTCCGGAGAGCTCGCTTGGGACCTCAGCCATTTTAAGTCATTTCCTCCTTTTTGTTCAGTCACATCCATTTCTCTGAGCCTGCACTAATGTATCATGGGTGCGTGTCTCTGCCTGCTTTCTCTTTGCTTAGGAGTGTCATTTCATGCCCCGTAGGGGACGAGGCTCCCCAGGTGGCTGCTGACACAGGGCTACTCCTGCCTGGGAGCAGGGCTCTGGCTTTGTGGGGGCTGGTTTGGTTTTCAGTGGTGTGTATTTTAATGTCGAGGTTTAGCCTTACAGCTTCATTAGTATATTTTTTCCCGTTTACTTTCGGACCACTGATGGACTCGGCCTCCCTCCTTTTGCCGTTGGGTGTAATTAAGGAAAGATCGGGGCAGGAGGAAGCTGTGTGTCCGTGTTTGTAGACTCATAATAAACATTTGCTTTACTAAAGACAAAAGTTCAGAGGTTCCTGGGCTCCGGCAGCTCCACAGTCTTTTGAAGTGGCTGCGATAACCATCGCCAAGGAGCCTCATTCGCGGCAGCGTCCCCTGTGGCTGCCGGGGCGCGGGATCAGAGCCGAGCCCCGCGTGCAGCCGAGCCCTGGGCCGGCCCGGTGCCGCTCGCAGGGTGGGAGTGTGGGCGGGAGGCCTGGGCGGCAGCAGGACACCTGCCCTTCCCTGCAGGGTCTGAGGAAACCCGTGGTGGTTTTCCCTCCCGGTGCAGCCCCTCAGGCCTCCTGGCGCTGTGGCACGTATTTCTGTATCACGCGGGTTTCTTTCCCTGCAGGAGAACCCCCAAGCCACCAAGAAGGAAGAAGTGGAAGGTGCTGACAGTCACGGTGACCAAAGGCCGGAGAGCTGCCCGAGCCCTGAGCAGAAGGGCAAGGAGGTGTCCCTGGACGGCTCGCAGTACACCCCCTCGCCCGCCTCACAGGAGGACCTGGAGTCAGACGTCTCCGACGATTCTGATCAAGAAGTGGACATTGAAGGCGACAAAGGCTTTTACAACCCTTCCCACTAACGGCCCCACGCGGAGAGTGGACCCTAGCTCAGCTTGCACTTTACCAGGGGCTGGCTTGAAAGAGTATTTTTCTACAGGAGAAGAATTTCAGCATTCCACTGGAAGAAAAAGAAACAGACAGACTTGTTTTATAATAAGGAGAGAAAGCAAGACATATTTTCCGCAAACAGTCCATTTTTGGCAGATCTCTAATTTGGTTAAAGGAGCAGATCCGTGGTTTGTATTTAATTTGTAAGATATATTTGTACATTAATTGATGTTCTAACTGGAACATAGTACTGCATCCCATCCTTACTTGCTGGGGGTCTGGATCAGCTGCTGTTAGGGATCAGGCAGAACTCATCTCTGGCTAGCGTGGAAGTGAGTACGGATTGCAGGACTAAGCCCATTGTATGTGTAAACAAATGTAGTTTAAATAGATTAATTTAAACACCCTTTGCAAGCAGAGAAATGTGTTCATTGAAATATAGAGGGATTCAACCATCCCTACAAGTGCCTTATGCTCACACCCTTTTACCTGCCATGGTGCTCTCTTCTGAGACATCCCTCTCTTTATCAGGTGGAGTCTTTGGACAGATCCGTTTTTGCTCTTGCATGAGATAAATGTGCCTCCTCAAATTTTTGGGGACTTTGCCCTGCAGTCTGGATGGTTCCATTTGCAGAAAAAAAAAAAAAAAGAAAAAAAAAGTATATTTTCTCCTTGAAAAATCTCTAGCATTGTTTTTTTCCAGATTTCATATTTGAGAAGAAAATGCAAGGAGTGATAGTGCCCTGCTGCAGGAGAGAACCTGGCATCAGCTGCAGGGGATAAATGGGGCACAGAGCAGAGGGAAGATAATGCCTATTGTATACATATCTGCTTTTGTACATACTAGTTTGCTTTAAAAGTCTTGCGGTTTTATACCTCACATTGTTCATATTTTGTACATATTTGTTCAATGTTAAAAGAAAAAAAAAAAAGCAAAAACTGGTATTTAATTTTTGACGGACTCATCTGTGAAATAAAACTAAACTCAGCACCACGCGCCGTCCAGTTTCTGGCAGCAGAAACCCCAAACCTCCCCAGCAGTGCCCGGGGAAGCTGTGATTGGGTTTTTCCCCCCCAGTGCCGTTCCGGTGGCCGGTCCCTCGTGTCCGTCGTGTCCCTCGTGGGCTCAACGCTTCGTTGCTGTTTCGCAGCCGCTCGGCGGGCGAGCTGCGGGGCGGGCGAAGCCTCCGGGGGGGTGCGTGCGGGTCCCGGCTGGGAGCCCGGGGGGGGACAAGGGCTGGAGGAGGAGCGGGCTCTGCTCGGGGCCGGGCATCGACCCCAGCCGGGGCAGCCGCTGACCTGCCTGAGTCAATAGTGGTTATTCATCGGCCTTTCTCCGAAATGCCGCCGGCCCGGGGGCGCGGGAAGGAGCACGGCGAGCAGGGGGCACGGGGGGGGCTCGGTCCGTCCGGGGTCGCTGCCCGCCCTTCCCCGGGCTCCCCGCACGGCTCCGCCCGGCCCGGCCGGGCAGCCCCGGGGGGGTCTCGGTGCCCGGGGAGGGTCTCGGGGAGCAGGGGATGGAGGCGCGGGACCGGCCCGGGTTGCGTCTAACCGGGGTCTCGCTTCGCGGGAGCGGCCGCGCGTCCTGCAAAGCGGAGTGGCCCGAGATGAGTTTTAGGGTTTTAAGACCTAAAAAGACACCCTCGCCGGGTGTGGGGGGCCAGGCCGCGGTCACCCCCAGTGCCAAGGGGCCAGGACCCGGAGGAGACCCCCCCCCCGGTGCCGAACGGAGCCCCGGGATGCTGCGCGGGCGGCGGCGCCCCGCGGGTGGGCAGCGCGGATGCCTCCGTCGGCAGCCGCCGGGCCGGGGATGTGGATTTGCAGGGTGTCGGGGCAGGTGACAACAGGGCCGCCGCCCAGGCTGTGCAAACGCCCTCGCTGCCCCCCGCGGGGGGCTCACGGCTCGGCGGCAGGTGGGCAAAACACCTGGGGACCCGCGTGGGGCGGCGGGCGGCTCTGCCCGGCTCTCGTCGCGCCCTCCTCGGCGGGAGAAAAGCAGCCAAGGCACTTTACACCGTTCGGCCAAAGCTTCGAGCCCCCTCCGTGCCACCCTGCTTTTTCGTATTTGTTTGCCTGTTGGCTATTTCATGCCGAACTAGCACGTCTGACCTTTACAGCACAACTCCCGTCTTGTTTTCGACTCTTTTATCAGCAGATTCAACTTGAAAATGGTTATCATTTAGCAGAAAAACAAACAGAAAAGCACATTTTTGTAAGCAAAACGTTAATGATTGGAAGAATTGCACCAATTTCAGCTTGACAGTGTGTGATTAATCCTCCGGGTCAGGTACTTATATTTTTAGTCATTAGGTTCGTCGGCCTTTGATATGCACAACTGTTTCTAGCCTAATAGGGTATCGACCCAGCTGCCTATGTACTTTGACTCCTTAAACACCGCGGCTCCCGGGCCTGCGGGGGCCACCGTGGCCGGGCCGGGCACAGCCACCCGCTGCGGGGGATGCCCGGGCTGCTGGGGCCGGGGGCAGCGCCGGGGGGGACCCAGGGCCCAGAGAGTCCCGGCCCCAAAAGCCCGGAGGCCGCCCATGTGCGGGGCTGGGTGCACCCCGCGGCCGGACACGCGTGGGGCAGCCCGGTGGCCGTCCCCGGGGGAGCCTCGAGTGCTTCCGCGGTGTGCGGCGGGGGGAGGAGGAAAGTGGTTGCACGATGTTTGCAGTCCCGGACACTCTAATCCTTTCTAATGAAATGGCCGGAGCCTCTCTTATTGCACAATAATAGGAAATAATAACTTAGGGCGCCTAATTGTTTGCTCTCACAGAAAAGGACCTGCCTCTGTTCATCCAGGATTAATGGAGGGTTTACCACTCAGTTTAGTGGACACCAATAAATTATAGTAGGCCCCCATGAAATCTGCTATCAGGTGGCTTCTCAGAGGACAAAAAATCTGTGCGTGGTATTACTGTCTTTCAGCTACATATAGAGAGAGAGAGGGGAGAGAGAGGGAGTAGAGAAGTATATCTGTATAAAGATTAGATTTTAAAGACATCATTTTAGCACAAGAGAAAGTTTCAAGACAGGCAGTGCTGAAAACCTGAAATAAGAACCAAGGGCAGGTCAGAGCATGCTGATCTTATTCAGATCAGCCTCCAACTAACGTTTAATGATGCTTTGGGCTTAATAAGGACAGAAATATTTTGTCCAGTACCGAAAGTGACAGCAAGTGCTTACTGAAGAGCCTTTACTGAATGTGGAGCTTCAGCCTTATTCTGACTCATGGGCTTTGTTGACTTCAGGCCTTTATTTAAAAAAAAAAAAAAATCAATGTATTTTTCTGAAATGTTTCAGGTGGTGCACCCCCAAGGCCAAAAAAACTTGACACAGCTGGGAAAAGAACTCATCATGATAACTTAAGTGGCTCCATTTTACAACTCCATTGTTCGAGAGCTATTGGTAAATGACTACTTAAGAACAAGCAAGCCAAGTTGAGACTGTGTTAATTTGGTCACTTGGAGTTATACAAGTGAATTACTATTTAGTGGATGCTTTCGTTTGAGTTGGTGACTCCTAATTTTTTCCCTGACAACCAGGTACCCACCCATGTCATAAAGACATCATCCGTAATGGGCTAATTGAAATGTAGATTTTTTTCCTTTTTTTTTCCTACCAGACTGATACCCACCCATAAAGCCTTAATAATAAACAGAACTAATTGACTTTTTTTTTTTCTTTTTTCCCGTATAAAAAGTCAGAGAGGCTGGGCTCATGCTTGTTGTAATGACTTCTTCCCTTGCCTCTTAAAGAAAAAAAAAAAAAAAAAAAAAAAGCTTTCCTGAAAGTATTGTGAAAGTATTGTTTAAGATGTCAAAGATGCCGGTACAATTCTGGGAAACACTCTAATTTGTTCACTCTCCAGTCAGCTTGGTAGAAGCAAAACAGTGTAAGGATGTACATTAATGACTAAGAGCTTATCTGTTGACGCTGTAGAAGATCACAATTTTTACAATGTGAACGTGTGCATGCATGTGGGCTAGACAGTTTAAAATAGCTGTTTAAAGGAGTAGATTAGATTGAGGGCTTTGTCTGAGTTTGCTGCAAAATGAAGTCAGAATCAAAACCAATTGCTGTCTGGTGGCCTGTACAAAATGAGCTGGTGCTCACACCCAACTGGAAATACTGATGGTAAAGACACATTGAGCTTTGCTGTCATTGGTACAACTTAGGCAAATACATTGGGGCAAGAGAGAATGGGCATGGAAAATGAGCTAGGATCTCATCTGCCGTAGGGAAAGGGCCATTTCCAGGAGAAATAATTCAATCAATCTATCTTATTTAAGGACTAAAAATCCCATCTGACAACACATAGACTATTCAATACCTTTAGTATGAGTTTAGCAGGCTGAGTTATTGCCTGTCTGGACTACAGACCTAATAAAACTGAGCAGAACATGATCTCGGAAGACTTTTGGTAGGTTTTGCTTTTGAAAAAATATAGGGTCTGACTGAACTAAACCTACTGAAACAGGATCTTTTTCTCCTATTGTCTAGACAAGACCTTAGAGGATTCCCTGCATGTCAATTTGTGTCAGTGCTTTGAAGACCTACGTGGAGAAACTTCTTATTGATTGTTTCCTGTGTTACAATTCTCCTTGGCTGTTGCAGTGAGACTTCCCATGAGCACGGTGTGTCATTTTAAAAAGTATTCTGGCATTGTCTAGACGGGTATAGAAGTTGTATTTTTAGAATGACTTAGCAAACACTTTTTAACACCTTTTAGCATTTGACTTGTCCTATCTATGCAAGGTTTCAGAACGTGTTGGTTGAGCCGCGTTAGCTAGTATCTTAAAAAACACAACTTATATCCTAGTCTAGACGTACTAAAAGAGAGTGTTTATCCTGGGGTACACCCACATGAGGGTACAACTCTTTTAAAATGAGTCAGGACTGCCCACTACAATGCAGTTTATCTCAATGACTTGCTGCAGATATCAGGATAAAGATCACAGGTTAAAAGGGGAAGAGGTAACTTTGCTTTATACACATCAGTTCTTCCACTTCCTTCTCTGTGTAAGAAGGAACCCTCCTAGCAGCCAAAAGACCTCCTAACCTCGCGCACGGAGTCAATCAGAGAGCAGCTGAGGCCTGTAGCAAACCTAAGGCACAGTTCTGCAAAAGGCTGGGCCAGCAGCAGAGGTTACTCTCTGGGGATTTGCCCTCCCAGGTCTGTCACCAAAACTCTGCTTCTGCCAGGGGAGTCCTTTCCAGACCTACCCTGAATGAAAACAGCCCAAGTTAGTGTAATATAATTGACTTTAAGGAAGAGGTCTGCACTGACTTGGTTCGTTTTGCCTGGTGACTGTCAGGAAACATTATGCCAAACTGTGTGGGCAGCAGGGACCAGGTTGTAGTTTTCCACCCTGGGGAGATTTGGAAACAACCCTAGGAAGCAGTGGACGGGGCCCACCCAACGGAGCTAAGCCCAGCTCCCTGGTTCAGGCCCTGGAGGCTGACCCAGGCAGTGCTGTCTCCCTCACCGATGTTGCACTTAGTACAACATTGCCTCCTTGGTGCTGTAACTCCCACCCTCCTTTAGGAGCATCCTGCCCTTGGTGAAGCAGCCAAAAATAATTCAGTGGGGCAGCAGGCAGTGCCTGACGGCAGCAGAGGCAGCCACGCTCTCGGCAGGCTGCACTATGGGGCTCGTCTTGCTCAGCAGGCTGGAGACTTGCGGCACTTCCTGACAACCAGGCCCCTTTGACGCAGCTGTTTTTGGGAGGTTTAGGGTTGAACCAAATCAAGTCACTTTTGAAAATCTTGGTCAAAATTGCATACAAATAGCCTTCACGTTGTTCGGTTTCCCATACTGTAGTAAGAAAAGACAGTGCTGATGCTGCAATAGCTGAATAAAAGACACCTGCTTGCTGCCAGTGCTATTCTCGTAATGAATTCTGTTCATGCTGAGTGCTGGTTTGCTCCACCAGCTGCATCCTCCTGAATTTTTAGGAGTGTCTGGGTGGTCAGGACATACTCGCTGGGAGCTCAGGAGGTGAGTATTAGCATATAGTAGAGTATATTTATGTCCTAATTTAAAAAACACACATTGGAAAGTCACCTTTAGCATCTCCATGCTGCACTGCAATTTTTCTCCATTTTTAACTATTGTTTTTTTTTTTTTTTTCCTGTAAGAGAACATATGCTACTTGCAGATGGAAACGAAAGTTTTTGCTAAAGAAAGTTCTGCTACACATGCCTGCAGGTAACACGATACCAGCACTCCTCCGAGGGTAACACGCAGCGGTGTAAGTGTGCTCAGTTTCAGAATCTTTTGCAAGATTGCAGAAGTTCCCTGTGCTTCAAGAAATAAATATTTTGCACTCACAGTTGTGGTTGGGGGCAGCAGTTTTGATTCAAAACTCAACACTCCAGAATGAAATTACTGTGTTGTAATATAGCCCTTGGAAGTGGTTTCTTGACAAAATTATTTTATATCCATGTGTATTTTTTTTTAATCTAATACTTTTGCCTCATGACTACCTCCTGAACTATCAATTGCATGATTCATTAATATAACCTGTGTAGTCTTATTTCCTATATATAATTAATACATCTAGAGCTGCCAGCTTAAGCACAGATCCTGATACTTTAAAAAGTAGAGTATTAAGTTATTTGTTGGTAGCACCAGAATGAATGTAGGATAAATAATGTTGTTAAACAACAAATGAATTAAGGCCTTATTTTTCCTTAGTTGCTTATGGAATCTGCATTACTACATACTTTCCATTATTTGCAAATTACACCAGACTAATTGAATAAATGCTTTAAAATGGGTCCTGAATGCTGGTTTAGAAGCACAGAGGAAGTGGTTTCTTAGACAACTGCTACCCACATATTGATTTGGTAACGGGGAGGTGGAGGGACGAAGATGATTATGTTGATGTACGGAGCTGTTGATTGTTTAATTGAAGGTAAAATTTTTAGCTTCACTAGTCAATTACCTGATCTCATTAAGTTCTTAAAAATCACTAAAATACCATTCTGGCTGAAGCAGCTGCACTTTGCTACTATATTGTCTGAAGCATTAGGAAAATCATTTGCTAATGGTGATTTACAAGTGTAAACATGTGATATTTTTAGCATCTGAACAAGCTCTCGCTCATGTCTTGAATGACTAACATCTACCAGGTATGTAAAGATGAATAAGGATATGAAATAAGTTTTTATGTTTGCTTAAGTGACCTGTAAACTTCTAAATACTTTAAGGCTTTGTCTAAATATCCAAACCTTATCAACAGAGTGGAAGATGGAAGAAAAAACAGTTTATTGACATTAAAGTCGTTCCAACTATAAATGTTAGAAGTTCATTGGGTGGCAGAAAACAGAGGTTGTTATAAGGATAAATGTAAGTAGAGACAGCATGTGTCATCCCTGTGGAAGGAAGAAGCCCCGTGATGTGAAGATTTTACAGAAGCCAACATGGCAATACGAGGTACCAGTGATATAGAGATTTCTGAGTAACAAAGACACCTCGTCTTGTGCCTGACATTGCTAGTTTGGAAGCTGCTGATAGAGGGCTTTGTGTGTCACCATCCAGATTCTGTGTGCAACAGTGTGTGCAGTCCTGACATAGGTGTTGCTTGTAATGTATGGCATTTTATGCATTTCACATGAGAAAATTCTTCCAAGTTAACACGTTCTCATGTTTGCAGGATGACTGTCACAGAAAAGGTAAATGATTGGTCAGTGGTTATACAGGAATGTGAGATCCCCTTTCCAAAACCCAACTGGCAAGAGTTCTGCTTCTTTGTGTTTTGTTTTGTTTGTTTGTTTGTTTTGTTTTTGGATGAGTTCATAGAAAGATAGCCACCTTCCCGTCAGAATGAGGAGTCTGGGATGAATTTCATCATTCTTGCAAGCAATGTGACTTCAGTCACAAGAACCTGATGAACTCTTAAGAGCAGCCAGACATGCTTTCCTCTCAGTACAAAGATGTAACAAAAGGTTATGAATCAAGTTCCAGAATGAGACATCTAGGAGAAATGACTTTTTTTTTTTTTCCCTCCACAAAAGATTAGAGGTAGATGTTAGAAGTTAAGAAGTAATTTAAAACAAATTCAGTAGGACAAGTCTTTGGGGGATGGATATTCCCACTGACATCTTATTTGGTTCTGTGCCAATCCATGTATCACTTACATCTCTCTGGAGTCAAACATGACTGTTGAAATAGGAAGAAGAAACAAAAGAACACAGATGAGGAAAGGTATTGGTAAACCAACCTTAGAGCACGTGCCTCCAAACATCTCAGGTAATAAAATTAGTATCTTACAATAGTTATCTATAGCAACTCTAAGTTCCCACACCTCGGTAGCTCCTGAGGTACCTGTATGTCTGTTACCTAGATTTTAAGGTACCCAACTGAAATACAAAGTGCAAGGCAAATGAAACCACCAGTGTTGCATTCTGAGGTTAAGACAGCAATGTAAATCACAAGACCTACACCAAGTTCTTGGCCATTAATGGGGAGTATTTCTTTATGTTAGAGTAAGTGCCAGAAGATACTTTATACTGTAACACAAAACTATGGCATGAAAATGATGTGAAACATTAGTAACACAATGTTGATTTAGGTCTTTCAGACTACAAAAGTATTAAGGATCTGTTTTTTTTGTTTGTTTGTTTGTTTGTTTTGGGTTGATTTTTTTTAAATTTATTTTTACATTGGCTATTGCCATGTTAGGGTGTGGTGAGGGGGATGCCTCAGCCTTCCAGTGCTCTGTATTGACTGTGGAATTGGAGAGGAACAGCAAGAGCTGTGTAGAACTACTCTGTGACTCGCTTGTATTGTCAAGCAAGTCAAGTCAGTTATATCAGTGCTATTGTGATCAACCTGTCTGTCCAAAATGGCACTAAAAGCTCTCAGGTTTAAGTAGCACAAACCCATTCACAGAAGAGAGAGAGCCAGAACAACTTGCTTTACCATTGTACTTTCTGGAATGACGGCAAATTTGGTTGTGATTTGTTTACAGGAACAATCCTGTATTTTTAACACGGACGCAAAGGCATTTATTGATGATAGCTGCTATCAACAGCAGGTTGATCTGCTTTGTAAGCAGGCCAGGACACCCATCCCAGTGGAAATCAGCGCTTGGGAGCTCTCTACGAGCAGGGCTGTGTGATAGAAAGCCTTGCACAGAGAACCTCTGGGAATAGCCAGCTCAGGAAAGTGTCCAGGGCCAGGTATTCGCAGAACTTTTCTGAACTATGGTTCTGCTTAAGGTCTTTGTGGTTTTGAGATAAGATGCTGAGGAAAGAAAATAAAAGCAATTACTAACCTAAAGAGTGAGTTGCATCAGAATATCACCTGTGTGTGCAACCACCTTCCCCCAATGGGCCCACTTGCGAGAATCCTTTGCAGAACAGGATGGTGGGGGGTGGGAGGGAAAGAGTCAGGGTGTAATTTTCTTGAATATAAAAACTAGTCAATTCTGAAGTCCATTTTTACAGCTCTCCTTAATTTTGTGTTTTATTTATTTCTTTTGTGTTTATTTTGTAGTATGAAGATCTATTTCTCTGGTATGGTGAGATATACCAAATCCCCCAGGATTTGATACTATGTATTTATGTACTATAGTATTTATCATACTATGATTTTTGTGACAGACTTAGCTAGGAGTGTCAGACTACAGTGACTTTCTCCCAAATCAGTAAATCACCTGAAATTAAGGTGGTTGGTGATTGCTCATTTTATGGTTTTTTTTTGTTTGTTTGCTTGTTTTTTCATTTCTTTCAGTTCAGCTCACACTGTCACACACAGCCACGAATTTCATATAAGCTTTCTAAAATGTTCTCAACAAGATGAGTAATTATGGTGTAGCATATTTCAAACTACAACAAGAGTTTAACAGTCATAATAACAGATAATAAAACTCATTTCTCAAATAGCTGCTTTATGAGAATCAGCTTACGTATAATGCTGAGAATATAATGCAGAACAAATGGATATATTTCAGAGATTCATGAGGATTTGCCTCATTCTATTTCTAGATCTAAGTAGATAATAAAATACCCTATAAATATAAATAAATTTTAAAGCAGGCTTTTCTCATGCCCATTAAGATCAGTAATATACAATTCAAAACCAATGTAGTGTTTTATCTCAGCAGTAATCATTTCTCTAATTAGGTACATCTTATTCCCAAGACAATAAACTTTCTTGCAAACATTTTTATATGATCACTCTCAAATATTAAAGCTCTTAATAGTCCTATTGTGTAATGCTTATATTGCCTAGCCAACATTTACTGTGAATCTATTAATGCCCTGCTTTTAATTCCTAATGATACTAAAATTAAATTAGCTATGTGCTCTCCTATAACGTCTGTCTCCAGATCTAGAAGACTGTTTATATAAGCAATCAGGGAAGTTAGCTGTTCACTGGTAGGGCAAGTGTCTGCAAATAGTCTCTGCAATAACATATTAGCTACTGCAAATGGAGAAATATGAATTAAGCATATAGATTTTGCACTTGTTTCCCTTGTGTCTCCCCCCTTTCCTTGGCATGTTTGCTAATACATTTGTAATGTCAGAAATGGCTCCGAATGCTGAGCATTAATTAGACGTGGGAACTGGAGCATAAAATAACATCTACATTTTATCCTTTTTAATCAAGAGGAAATGCTCTAATGTTGGATTTAGATTTAATGCAAAACTAAATATTTGACTCAATATATATTATGTCAGTAGATTAGCTGGTATTTATCACAGTTTTCAAAACCAGGGCTTTAATGCCTCATTTGACGTGATTTTGTCAGTCCCTGGCAGAAAGCTGATAAACCACCCATTTATGCCATTACAGCTGTCTCTTGTAGCACTGTGCTGCTATGGAGAGGGGTCAGTTGTCATTTCCTTAAAACCTTTGTTTTTAGTCATTTCATAATAGGTTGATCTTTAAAGTTCATTTGGCTCTATTATAGTAGATAAGTTCCAGACTATAAATCAGGTTTTGATGGCACAAAAATAACTTAAACTGACTGGGTGGCCAAAAGTTATCTAAACACTGCACTATTGCTGTCAAGGTAGCTGAAGCTGGAGTTAAACTATGACTGGGCCTCCATTTTTTCCCTTATTTTATGTTCCTTCTCCATATGGATTTATTTATTTTTGCTTGGGCAATTATTTTTGCAAAGAGGTGGCAGGAAAAAAATAAAAAAAGGTTTTGAAACTGACAAATGCTGAAATGGATGAAATTAGATGGCTTCTGCTGGTCAGATAAGCTGGTTCCTGAGGATCCTCTAGCTCTGAACTCCCCTCCAGGTGTGTGCTGTTATCCAGGCGGGGTTGTGGGAACTAGCAACATAGGACCCTGATCCCAGCCTTACAATGTGCCTATACCAGTGCCAGCACTGTGGGCTCAGAAGATCTGCATTGGGAGTATCAAGAGTCCTACAGACTTCTATCATATTACTTGCCTTTTCCACTGGGAAGAGCTGATGTACCTGCAGGCCCATCTCTAGGTGTGTTTGAGACTATGGAAGCCACCTGCTTTGTCTGAGGAGACCCAAGCTCAGGTATGAAGTGGCTCCAGGCTGATCTAGGTGTAGCTGCCATTTAAGGGTTTGTGTTAAGAGAAGGAGAATCTGCTCTAAGGCAATGAAGCTGAGTGTGTGCACATGGCACTGCAGCCGATTTAAGATGGTAGGATCACTTTGTGATTGTTTTGTTCCCTATATTTTATTTAACATGACAGATTTCTCCAGCAGCCCCTTAAATCCCATTACAAAAGTAAACAATGCCACAACAGATTTTTGAGAAACGTGTTTTGAATACAACATAAAGTGCTAACTGACTCATTTAATAATTCTTTTAATGCATAATGAAGACAACAGAAGAATGAAAAAAATGTGCCTGGTTTTTCACTAAAAAGACCAAATTAAATACCTTTGTATTACCATAATATAAAAATTAATGTACCTGTCTTGCTTCTTGGTTGTAAAGTATAGTGCAAGTATCTCATGCATCATTAAGACTAATTAAACTACATACAGCTAGCACGCATCTCTGTCAATTTTAATTGCTGAGCTCTGCTATGGAGAACACTTCCCAATGTTGTTTTTTCTGTGTGTTAAGGAGGCTTAAAAAGTTAAGAGCAGCTTTCCAAATGCAAAACCCACTGCTCCAAGAGTTCTGTGTCTCCAGGGTGTCTGGTTCACCCCCAGTCTCTGGGCAGGAGGCAGGGGACCAACCCTTTCCTGCCTGTGCTCTGTGTTCACACTCGAAGCCACTCGGATTTTCAGACATTTGCTGTGACAAGGCTTCTGTGTGTAAAGAGGCAGCTCTGGCTCATACCGTGAGTCATTGCTGTGGTGACACAGCCACTCTTCCAGGGGCTTCCTATGCTGCAGATGATTTACAATCCCTCTTTGATAACACAAATTCCTCTCTTGGACGAGGCATGCTTCCACTGTGACATACGTGCAACCACTCCTGCAGGAGCGCCTCACGTGCAGTGCCATTGCTTCCGGGCAGACAGAGTTTGTGAATCCCTATCTTCTGTTGTTGTGTGACTGCTCCTACGAAACACACAGGTGTTTGCAGAGGCATTGCCCCATTTTTAACGCAAGAACGTTACACTTGGATACTCTGAGTTACTTACGGAAAACTTGTCTGGAACAGGGCAGATTCTTAAGCTGTACTGTGCAAAAGCCATGTTATACTCCTCTAGAAAGTCCAAATTACATCAAGTCTTGTTATAACTGAAGCAAAACTGTTTAATATTAATTCCTGATTCATCCCCTTCTTTTAAAAGTGACTTGTATCACTGACCTACTGCAAGAGCTGCAGCACTGTGGGGAGAGCTGTGAAAGCTGGAGGAGGAAAAAAAAAAGACCTGGGGATTTCCATTTCTCCTGTGATATCTTTCACTTCATCAGGCTCTGCTTGCAGAAGGCTTTACTAGTTTTATCAGAATTGGTAGAGCAGTAATAAAAAGCCAAATGCAGTATGAGCAAGAAGTGCTACTCTGACATCCAATGCTCAGTCACTAACCTGCACTGGCAAATGAAGGATTTCTTGGAGGACCAATTGAAAATATATTGGAAAATTAGCAAATGAGCTATGTGACAGACCCCATGGTCTGTGTGGCAAGTCCATTAGAAATACAAAACGTGTATATTTAGGAAGCGTTGCACATTTTACAGTTACTTACATGAAATGATCTGCAGACTTTCAGGTCAAGCCTGAAATTTGTCCCTCCAGAATTACAAGGACAGTCAGTCCACTGATGTGGAAAGGGCACAGCTTATCTTGCCCATTCTTCTTCCTTTTCATGTAGTTGCCTCTGTGGAAGCCAATGCCAGCATCTGCATGAGTAAAATGAGAATTTATCTTTGGTGACCAGCTTTTGGTAGAGAAAATACATGGAAAATTAGCTGATTAGATTTAAAACTGCTTTCTATTTCACGGGTATAAATGATCCCTTTTCCCCATAAAACAGAAGGAAAAACAGTTCCAGCCCAGACAATTTATATTTTGCTGAGATGTCCCAAACCTGAGGACACAATCTGTTTTAAGAACTTTAGTTGCCACTTGTCTCTGTTCCTTGCTGACAGCGTCCAGCCATCACTGCCCTGAAAGCACGAAAACCCTTGGCTGCAACTGGTGACGATTTCAGCTTTATTTTTTCCTTTTGCTTCAGGAAGAGCAAATGGTGGGCAAACAAAACAATTTCCCCAGTAAGCCCCACTAGAAGGTGGAAGGAGAGTCAGACGTGTCTGTGCCTACTTGCAGTCCACCCACTCCTTCCTTCCCTGGGCCCACCCTTCCGCCCTCTGCACTGTCCCCAGGGGCACAGAGGTTCTGCCCTCGCTGGATGCGGTGGCAGCAGCGTGGAGGTGGCAGCAAGCCCTCCTGCCTGCAAGGCCTGGCAGGAGGCAAAAGGATCCTCTGGGGACCAGCCCTGCAGTGATCCTCCAGCTGGGAAAGGAGTCGCCTGTGCTTCTATAAGCTGTAAAAAGAGCTTCCCTACCCATGCCAACTCACATGGTGTGTATTTGACAAGTCTAGGTAGCTGTGCTGTTCCCATGCTCCAGGTCTACCAGGTGGTGCTACCAGTTCTCTAATACACCTTAATTTGCTGGGCTGCTATCAAGTTGAAAATAACTGTGTGATGGTTTGAAATTAGAAGTTCTGCTATTCTGGTGAATAACAGCCTCATGTGAACCTGCTGAGGTGGCACCAGCCCCTGAGACCACTGGCACAGCACCTTTTCTTTGCTGAGCTGGTGTGAAGTCAGTTCACAAGGGCTCGGCTTTGCCAGTCAGCAGAGGCCTCCAAGCTTGTGGGATCAGCTCTTTATTCACATGAAAGACTTGAAGCCTTTGATTCAGTACTTCTTTCTTTCCAGGATGATGACACCAAAGCAAAGGTCTCTGTGATCTCACCTTCTCAGCAGCTTTCATGTGTGAGGTTGATACACAGAGAGCTGCCTCTCTGGCATCTGTCTACTCAGTGGAAAGGGAGCAAAGAGGCACAGACTTGCCCAGAGTGGCACAGCAGAGGTGTCACCAACTCCTCGTGTTGTGTTGTTTATTGCATTTAAAATCTTGTTTTAGATTTCGTTTTCAGACTCGGTTCTTGCTGTTGTGTGATAACCTGAGCTTTCATTTAAAAGAGAGTCCAAAGATCCTGTAATGCAAAACTGTTGAAGAAAAATGACAAAATGTAAAGATAAAGGACTAGAAGAATCACAATACAAATAAGAAACTGTGTGATCTGAAGAACAATTGTTATTTTCTCCATTTTCTGACCTTCCTGGAGAGGGGAGTCATAGTTTTAACACCGTTGTTAGCAGAGATGGTGATGATTGTGTTTTGAAGTCCTCTAACATCCTGAAGGTGCTCTTGTTCGTGTATACAGTTCTGAGGGTTGCCCTGGCCAACACTACAACGGGACAATGATGTGCTTGGAGGCATCCAAAGAAACTCAGAAACCAAGGACAGGAAGAACTCTCTTGACTCGTCAAATTTAGTCTTCTTTTCTCACAGGCTTCTCCTTATGTACCTCACTGGAGGGAGTGAAAGTAACTGCATTAAAGTCATACAGCTACTTTTTCCACTCCTTGTCCCCTACAATCTCCCACATGACCCTGAGGCTGAACTGAAGTATCTCTGCTTTGCTTAAGAGTCTTCTACTGCCAACCTAGACGTGCTTATGGCCACTTAACTATCACTCTTTTATGCATCACACTATCTTCTTCTTTAACAACTTGTTTTCTCCTCTCATCATTTATCCTTCTGGTTATTTATTAAGGAACAATTGCACTCTGGCCCTGCAAAGACCATGCCCAGATCTTCCAGGCTTCTCTTTTCCCTAATCTCAGATGTACTGTTGACATCAGAATGATTTTTCATGAGGTAGAAAGGAACAGGACATACTCCCATGGTGTATACTGCTGCTGGTGGCATACTTCTTAGCTGACAGGCCAACATATTCATATTGGCTGTCCAGTGTGTTATTTACTCAACTGCCATTCAGATGTGGCAAGAGCAGCACCAAAAAAAAAACCCAAGTCTCTATTTACTCACCTATTAGAGCAAAACAGCAAATGAAATACCCTGACTAGGATGAGATCTTCAGAAGTATTTAGAATTGATTAACGGCATCCACCAAACCTCAGAATAAAATTCTTCGTCCGGTGTTGGACAAAGCCATCACTGCCTGCTCCTAGAAATGTGTGGAACATCAGTGACGTCTCGTTCCTGTTATAGCACAGCTCAGTCTGCTAGTCAGAAAATCAAAGAAAGAGACATTCCTTGAGAGAAAAATTGCAAGACTTAAATTAAGATTATAATCTCAGGAATACTCAGAAACAGTAAAGTGGCTGTCGGTCTGTTTTACAGATCTCAATTAAAAACAAACAAAAAAAACAACAAAACTACACATTCAGATTTGTTTATGCTGTAAAGTCAACTGCTTAATGAAGAAGAGTTATTTTTACTTTGCTTTACTTAGTAAACACTGAGAGACAGTTTCCCACATGCTGTTATCTTGCAGATGCTTACTGTTCAGACAGACAGACACCTGGAAGGACTGAGAAATAGACACGATTGCGTACTTACCATCTTAGGCTGAAATAAATGAAATAAAACACATTTGTTTTGTTGCATGGTGAGGTCTAGCAGTCTTATGATATGGCATAGAATACCTCAAAAGACTATAGATTGAAACCTACAGGTGTAATTTCTGCTGAATTTCATTTTGTTGATATCAGATGGTACTTATTCAGACCAGGAATTAGGGTGAATAGCTATGTAAGGTGCACAAAGCAATGGAAATTACCATCTTTGTACAGGTACAAAAATTTACCATGTTTGATACAGGATGCTAAAGACTTCCCTTAACCTTTCCAGCCAGAGCAGAAATTCTTTGCTGTTCTACCAAAGAAAAAAAAAAAAAAAAAAAGTGAATTTAATGACTACGTTTAAGATACTAACACCTACTAAAATTCTGGGAAAGCAGTGAGTATGTTTTGTTTCCATTCAATGTCAGACTCAATCCTGTTCAGATGAGTTCAATAACTATGTTAAACAGTGGCTTGGAAGGAGAAGATGTTGTGGTCTTTAAACCCATTATGAAACATCAGTAATACCAAGTTTGTATTGGTTTAAAATTAGAGACGTATAATGATAGCACTTTACAATAATATGTACAAGGTCACAACTATGTACCCTAGAAAACAAAATTGCTAAATATACAATGCAGATGAAATAGAGTATCTAATAATTTCTTCATGTTCCAGCATAGAGAAAGGAAAAACTAAGTTTAATAAAGTTACAAACCCCATGATTTCTTAGAAATCATGGTCTGAATTCTGTCTCAGGAAATGACAAGCCTACTACTCACCTACCATGAACAAAAATAAGAAACACCTGTTCTCTCTTTGTTCTTACTTAATTTACTTCCTCCCACCCAGTTTGCTTCTCTGCCTTCATTCTGAAGTCCTGAGATGAGCAGTACTGAGGTCCTTGTTGTCTTTTAACATTTATGGTTAAAGATATAGGTAAGTATACACAGTTGTAAGAAAATGTTTTAACTAGCCTTGTTCTTTCATCGTTGTTTTGTTCTTACTATTTTTCTTCATTATCTACCATAGCAGATATCTGCTGGAGGATACTTGCTTATGTGAATTTTTGGTATTTACTACACTTTGTAATATGTTCATTTTTATTTATTGGGTTATTGTTTGCTTACAAGAATATAAAGCCCTATCACTTAGGGAAACTTAACTTACTTTAATTCAAAACAAAAACAACAAAAAAACCCCACACTTATTTTGATGACTCAGAAATTTCTCTTCTTTTAATGCTTGAGTCAAACCAAGTCATGTAGATTCTCTGTAATTCTTGGGACAGGAAAATCAAAGCCCTATATTTTCACTCCTGCAACTGAACTTGTTTCAGCTGGCGGACGTGTTAGTTTCTTCTACTGAAAAATCTATTCAAAATTATGAAATAAAAAAAGGGGGAAATGTTCTGTCCACTGCTTGTCTGAGTTTTTGAAAAATAATTCAACATCAAATTTAGAATGAGTAACACTTCCTGTTATGATACAACTGGCTTAAGAAAAATGGAGCTAGTGTGTATCTGTTTGTCCTCTTTTTCGGGGGTGGGGTGGGGGACAACACAAAAAAGCCCACTTTATTTGGCTGCTTTTCTTTTCTTTTTTCAAAGAGTATTCACACATCCTAGCGGTACTCCTTGTGGTCATGTAGAAATCACTATAATTGTGTAAAACTATATATCCTCTAAGCAACAAGAACAAAAGCTTCTATACGTGCTAAATATTGTTTCATTCAGGAAGTTGTTCTTATGTGTATGTTTCCACAACTATTATCAGTAGAACTGAAGGGTAGCAGCAATATCCACAAGTTGTCTGATTTCCTTCCCACACTATCAAAGATTGAAAGAACAGAGATGAAAACACTGGGGGAAATGCCTGTAACTATGACATAAATGGCTTTCCAGCAAAGATTTAAGGAAGTTGCCTTTAATATATTGTTTATGGTATGTAGGAGGCACTCCTACCTGAAGCAGTCTGGTTGTGCTGGATCTTTTAAGTGTTCCTTAAGTCTGGCCTCAGGATGCTCTCCAGAGGGTTATATTAAAGTCTTAGTTACAGTTGTGGAAGTACGAAGCTCCTCTGTTGTTTCTAGGATTATTTTTTTTCTGCATTTGTGCTAATGCATCTGAAATCAGGCTGTAACAAATGTCTGTAAAAGTTCCAGTTCAAGCATCTCAGGAAAATTCAGAGGATAAAATCACATTTGAAATTATTACTCTTCCAGCATGTTTTCATGTTACAGGGTTCCATGATTAATACATATTCTGTTGTGACTTCTCTCCCAATGTTTGCTAGTGCATGTTAAGTCATACCTGTGTCAGGAATATGTGGAGGGGGAAGATTAATGAAAGAGCAGCTGCTAAGCTCTGTGACAAGATGTCGGAGCCCCAGTTTCCAGCTCCTGTTCCTGTCTGGGAAAAGTCCTCTGAACATGTGTCACTTCCAATAGAAGTTCATGCTTGGTGAATGGTTTTAACATTGCTCAGCTCCCTTTTATGGCTTTATTTTGTCTAAATGTCATGGGTCAGTTTAAAGCACGTCCTGGTATAGGAATTGAGAGGAAGCAGTTGGCATGGCAGTTGGTTGGGGAAGGTATTAAATTGGATATCCAGATGTTTCCTTGATTAGGATCTCTAGACTGGTGTTCCCTTGGAGTCTAGGAAGCAATGAAGAACTGAACTGATGTTTGCCCAGGACACTGTTTTCCTTCAGAAAGTTTGTCCCATCCTTGTCACTGCTGCACACAAAGTTGCCTCTCCTGGGGCTCTGCTGAGGCAGAGCAGGACTGACTACAGAGCTACATGCCCCCCGTGAGTTCCTCTGCATGAGTTAAACACAGGGGCCTTGGTACAAGGCTTTGTCAGAGCTTGCAGTCCTGTCCTGTGGCAGCATCCCTATCCTCCTCTGCAACTGCCACCGCTGTTACCCTGCAGTGTCCTCCTCACAGAGAGCCTCTTGACTTCCTGGCTCAATAAAACAGCTCCTCTGTTAGTGGTTAGAATTGCTTCTGGGGAGGGGAAAAAGAAAAAAAAGCCTTTGTATATCATTGGCTAGATAATTAGCAAGGCCAGATATTTAAGATGTCTTTAGGCAGGTGATGGGCCCTTTAGTGCTCATGTTGGGCACTTTCACGCATAGCAAGTGGTAGATGCCAGAGAAATTAAATCACTCAAGATACACCCCCGGTGGGAAGGGAAAGAGCTGGATGGCAACTCTTAGATTTAGTTGCCTCAGTTCAGCCCAAGTCTGTCTTATATATGATCTTTTTTTTGAAGTGAGTAGTAGAAATTGCTGAAAGTCTGGAGGAATGAAACCTGGCTCATTTGAAGCTTCCTGAAGGAAGAGGTTGGACCTCTTAAAAACTAAGTGTATGTTATAAATAACTGGATTACAACTGGAAATCTTGGAGAGGTGAAAATAGTTTAGTACTCTCTAGGTAGAGATGACTTCTCTTTAAAACAAAGAAACTTATAATCACTGTTAATACATAAGACAGGTGAAAATGAGTCAATACACACTAAATCTTACTTGGTAGACCCATCTGCTGTGTGCTCATCAGATCTTGCTACCTCAGAGGGCCATGTTAACCCTTCAGTCTTTATAGTTTCAAGGACAGAGGCTTTTTGTTCATTTGTTGTAGTGGAGGCTATAAAACCACAAGTTAAAAATACTTAACAGCCAACTAGCATCTGCAGTGTAAACAGATGAGGTTTGAATATCCATTGCCCACAGCTTGTGTCATCATTTGTGTCAATCCAAAGTGATGTAAAAGAAAGTCAGAAGTGCAAGGTTAGAAACCATGCTAAGTTGTGTGTTATTCTGATTTTTAGTACTCAATATAAGGAAGTAGAACATCACTTTCTCCATAAGGCTCAAGAGAACAACTTAATGTGTGTTTTTAAAACGGTGTAAAATAAAATATTTCTTCCACTTCCAATAACATTTTAGTTGGCTGGTGTTCTCCCCTCCTTCAGCTGGGAGTGACATGACTTAGTAGTAGGCACATGGGGCAATGCACGCTCTTCTTGACTTGCTAGGGACCACATGATACTCCTGTATCTCATAACCAGCAAGATCCTGTGCAGGGTCATGAACACCCCTCACCCTCAAAACCTGCTGTTAAAATCCGTTGGAGTTTTTGTCCATGTCTAATTCCTACCTTGTGTCTCTCCTGAGTTGCCTACCCTTGTCTATTACTGCCTTGTTCTCTCCAGGCTTACAGGCCACCCACCCCAGCAGGATGTGCAGTCCTGCTGGTCCCACTCCCGTACGGCGTGCTGTTCTCTCTGTGCAGCCGTGCGAGCACTGGTGTGGCTACACAGCTGCTCATTTGCCTAATTTGTTAGCAAATACTCAGGGGGACATTTCTTAATGTTCTGCATATTGGTCACGATTGATTTATTAATTAACATAGAGGTGGGAATCAAGGATCAGTGTTTATTTTATCTCTATCTTCCACTAACATGCTTTTTCATTCACATAAACGACCGAAGCTGACCGTTACTTCATTCCTGTAAAGCAGGAATGATAATACCTACCAAGGAGCTGTTTGTAAGCTTTGCTGAGCTCTTCACCATCCTCAGCAGGAGGCAGCACAGAAGCGCATGGCCAACACACTATTTCTAAAGAGTCCAGTTTAAAATTCTTTCAAATGCTCCTACCAGCCTGTGGTAGCTCACAGACCCCTTCCGATGGTTCTGCCATCACTTTAAGACAGGTTGCAGCCAAAAGGGTTTTTCTGGCCCTTCTCTCCCCAGTCACTCTTCCCATACACTTTGTGAAAACTCATGCTAGTGAAAACTAACCACTTTATTTGTATTTTCGAGGTTAATTTTCAGCTGAAGTTCCCTGAACTAACTGGCCACGTGGTTTCATGACTGCTCGTGCTCAGAGGAGCAATGCAGCAAGAGCATGCCTCTGAGTAGCAGCAGGGCTGCTCCTTTCAGTCACAGCATGTATTTATGTTGCCTAAAGGTTATTGGGAAACCTAAGTTTCAGCAATGCTCCTCCAGGTAGTGGTAAGTAATATCAGTGAGCCCTTTGAGGCACATAACTTCATAATGTTTCAGTTAACCATGTGCCTTAACTCTGAACTTTTATCTGTGATGAAAGTTAGGGGTTACCTGAAAATCAGTGACCCACCATGTTCAGGACACAATGATTTGCAGAAATTGCAGAGTCAATCTTTTTCTGGTGAAGTGCTTGAGCTAGCAGAAGAGAAATATGCCCAGTTTATACTCTGACACGGTTATCTTTGTATCCAGGCCTGAGTCATGGCCTTTCAGGGGAGGAGCAAACTTGGCACTTCATCCTTGTGCTCTGCATAAACTCATTAAGTGCTGTGGCTCAGCTGAGGTCGTCTGTAATTCCCAAGTGAACTGGAAGATAATGGGGATATATAAGTTTGTGAAAACCATGGAGTTAAAGAACTTTTCTGGGATAGTGACAGACTTCACTTAACACCCTGGAGACATAGTAAAGTAAGTCAAACACAGCCTGAAGAATGTCTCACATAGTTTTCTCTACTGTTGAGGACCCCAATCCCAGATAACAGGGGTAATACATGCTAAGTACTTGAGTCAGCATTGCTGGCTGCAAAAGTACAAATCTCATATTAGCTCCCATTACGCAAAGTAACATTTCTGTCATAAAATGTGAAAAGCATTACACTGTCTTTTTTATTACTGAACTACTTTATGATTTCTTATTTTGATTTTTAAAAATATAAAACCCATCAGTAGTGGGCAACATGCATCATAAAGTAATGCACCATTAAACACATGCAAATGTGAATAAAAAATTGCACTGATGTTAAGAAACTTCTGAAAATGAAATTGGTATTCTTGATTTAATAAGAAAGTGTCCAAATCCAAACAAGTTGTTAATGGACATAATGAAATGAAGTAAGAGTAAGCCCTAAGGTTTTTTTCTTCCAAATGTGTCAAATAGTTCCCTTAAAGCATTTTGTCAGAAAACATGTATCCTTTAGGTGCCTGTTTGTAAGTGTGGTGCCTGCTGCCTTTTGTTCAGTATTAGACTCTAAATATGCCTATCTACAATAATCGGAGCCAGAAACGGTTCCATGTCTGATGAAAAAAACTATCGTGGGTGCCACTCCTGCTAAAACAGTTCCTGGGTAATGGTGGGTGTTTTTTCATAGTTAAGTGCATCCATTAGTGTGTAGAAGGAACAGCTAAAGGCATTCAATTACATTGTTGAGGGACTAACCTTCTGTGACTGGGCTAATGTGGTGCTTGAATGAGAACTGATTTAGTTCAGGTTTTGGGGGGGAAACGTGGGGTCGGGGGGAGTAAAAACTACCAGAAGATGCCTCTTGTAGCAACACTTGGTAGCTTTTTGCTGAACTTTAAATAAATGACACCTGACAGATCAATGTCCAGAGGATCCAGAACATTTCAAATAGTCATTAAAATAACCCCTGCTGCTGCTTCGGTTGTACCAGAGCAAGTCTGTAGTAACGCTATCAAAATCTCTGCTTATGAATTGTAGACAAATGAATTGGTCTTGGAGAATGCTTTTCCACTGCACTGAGTAGCTCTTCTAAAACTGCATGATTCCAGGTGACTAGTTTACTTCAAGGACAATGTTTAAAAAACTGTCTTTTACTTTGTAGCTATCGAAGTACGTGAATCTTTCTCAAACTTATTTTTGTATTTTTTTTTATTCTTGTTTCTGTACATATCTGATAAGAAGAAAGTACACTCAACTTGAAGGTTATTTTAAAATGACATTTGGAAAAGGGTAAGATTTTCGTCTTTCTTTGGTATGATGTAATCAGGTTAAGCTCTCATCCTGAAGATACTGGAGACCCAGGTTGTACCACAGTTGTTAGCGTTATTCTTTTATTTTCTTGATGGTTTGCTTTAGGAAATAGAGTATCTCCCCTGGGAGCTTCAGATGGAAAGTGCTCTGATATAAAAATACACTGAATCCTATAGATGCTAATTATTTGCACAGGTGAAATGGGTGGAGAGATGAATCACTAGAGTAGCTGATCATAGCTTTCTTTAACAAGTTATACATAAGGCACAGTTAGGGTTTCTGTTCGTTTTTTTTTTTTTTAAGCAGCTTATTCAGCTGTAAAGATTTGGGGTTGCTGTTTAATTAGCTGTTTAGAATTGTACACTTTGCATAATCGTTATTTGACTAGGCTCCAAAAAAAAAAGGAAGTTCAGTCTATTCGTTACTCAACTAAAACAATCTAAAATGCGAATCATCCTTTCTGATTTCTTTTTGTTGCGTTGAATTTTTGAGACAACAAATTCTCCCAGGGAAAGACATTCTGACTTCTGCTTGATCAGTTATTGTTTCAGTCTTATGCATAGTCTCATCTTTAGGTAGAATTTTTTATAGGTAGAAGATAACATATTTCAAGTTCCTTTGACAGAAATAATTTATTTGACTTGGGAGTCAGTGGTGAAAATAGTTCATGTTAAATATATTTAAAAAAAAAATCTCAGATGTGGAGAAACTCGTACACATATATATTAATTTCCCATACAGATACATAGACATGTATGTGGATGTATTTATGTATGTTAAAAACCTCTTTTTAAAATGTTTTGTACCGGTTATTTTTCACACTATAATAGGACCTGAGCACCCTTGTAGAAATTCTTACTCTACATATTGGAACAGAAAACAAATAATATTTTCCAAAAGATTTAATACATGAAAACCTTCTGTAGCTGATAGCATAGCTGGCTTTGTATTATTAGCATTTCTCCCACATTCTCTAGGGCTCTGAAATGTGCAATTAAGATCAGTGTGACAGATCTCACAGTTCATTCTAAAGTTCTCAGTCAGGCTATATCCAAAGCAAAAACCTTCCTAACTATGAATGCTGACCAAAATGGCCAGGGGTATGAGACAGGAGTTTCAGAGATAATTCGTAGCAGAGCCCTTCTGCACCTGTCCTTCCACCTCAGGTCCCTCTTTGCACTCTCCTCCTTGTCTCTCTTTGGCCTGTCACATTCAGACTTGTGCAGTACCTCTTGCTTGGCTCCTGCCTCTTCCCAGGTGGGCAGCAGTACTGGGATTTGGGCCCCATTGCCTTCTTGTTTCCCTCTTTGTAGGATATAGGGTACCAGAACATGCTGAGGATGTGGATGGGGGGGGATGTAGGGGTGGTACTGGGGCACAAGAATTTACAGGTAGGACCTTCGTGAAGTTTGCAGCAGTATTCACAAATTCCTGTTTTGACTGTTGTCTACAGATATTGATGAAAAGCTCCTTTCACGACAAAGGCAGGAAGCTTTTAACATGAAAACGGTCAAACTGTTGTCACAACTCAAAGCAAGTATGAGGCCTGGATAGAAACACAATGTAAACATTCCCAGGAGAAGCTTCTTGAGGCTTGTTGTGCAGAGCAAAGTTGGCACCGTGTCCCATTTACAATGTTAAAAAAAAAAAACAAATAGCTTTTTGTTTTTTTTACACTATTTAAGTGACATTTTATTTGTTTTAAGAATCAGTTGCTGACGCACAAGGCTTCTCTGTCCACTGAATCACATCAGATGAGCACTTTGTATAGTCACAAGTGTCTGCTTTGTAGGCTTGTTTTTGCAATTGAAAAATCAATAATTCATTCATAAAGATAAAGAGCTCAAGCCCATTATGAGATTACTGCCACTGTGAAGAATTTAAATTGTATTCATGGTAAAGGAGGAGGAGGAGACTGAGAGCATTTGCTACTTTGAGTTTGGTCTACTACCTATTCTAGTTTTTTCTAAGCTGCCTATCACTGAGCTATCTTAGTAACTATAAACTAGTCACTCAAATGTTGTATTAAATTATCTTGAAAGCAATATTTACTGTAATGAGACTGAAGCTTGTTCTGATTATTATAAAAATGTTTTTTCAATAATCTTCTACCATAATTCCCAAATGAAGAGGTAGCCCATGCATTTGTGAAGTAATTGTTATTGAGTAACTTACAGCTGAAAAATACAAATTGCTAACTCATCAGTATCTAACTGATTACATTAGTTTATCTGCAGGAAGAATCACTCTAAGGGGTGAGAATGTACAAGTGCTCAAAGTAAAATTAGCAAATGTATTAAGTCAAAGGGAAAGCAATCAATTTTGAATTACTTTACAGCTGATCATCTCTGACTTCACAAGGTATTGTAGAAACAATGGAAGTAGGACAAAATTGGCAAAATGTATTTATTTTCTCATTCATTTAAAGCTCTTTTCCCTACCTTTTGCTGTCACCATAGCAGTTATTTTCTCTCAAAGCATAAGAAGCCCATAGTAATCCATAGCACTTGGTGCTTTGCTCAAGTGCAAAGAGACTAACCAGAAAAATAATAATCTCCTACTATGGTGAATCTATCGTGCATGTGAAAGACCACAGTTTCAGGCCTGGTATTTTCTGCAATAAGTTACTCTGACTGCATAGTCATCAGCAATCTCTGGGCTGTGTTTTCACTTACAATTTCTTCAGAGACAAATCTGATTCTCCTCCTTCCTGCCTTGCACACAGATTGCTGCTGTGGCTGGGCTCTAACCCAGGCTTGTGAAAGGATCCAATTAAAAGACTGCTAAAAAGAGGTTTGGCTTCTTTTTTTCATTATTATTATTTTTTATTTGTTTTAAATTTGTATTTCACAGACTAAATCAGAGTGCTTTGTAGCTCTGGCTTGGTTTGCCCTGGGCTCAGCACAGACATGCTAATGACGTCTTCAACACAGCCCTGATCCTAAGCTCACTGCATGGTTCACAGTCATGTTTAGGTCTGATCTGCAATATGTGGGGTCCAAAGGGACCGGAAGAAATGTTGATGTTAGGGCTCTATATGTGTTAAGAAACACAATGCAGGGCAAATCTTTGAGAATATAACCACAGAGCTGTTATGTTCGTTTAATCTGTCATTATGTTTCCCCTATTACTTCATAAATTTGCAACAGAAGCAGAAGTTTTAGAACTCTTCAACAATCGGTAGCATTTGATTGCTTTTTAATGTACTGCAATTGCTTCTCTCCTGACTGGTTATACTGTCTGTGTTTTTCAAAAAGAATGTAAGATGAAAATACAGCAAGACATGCACAGAACAAAACGTGAGAGGAAGAGTCATGGTTCCAAGAGAAAAGTTCACAAAGACTCTTTCTTTATACCAAATCAGGTTGAAATGTCATGAGCCTGGAGGCCTTCTGGTCTCTCAGAACAAGGATGCAGAATCAGGGCTAGTTCAAGAACCCCACTGCATGAGGTTAAAGTCTACATAGCAGGTGAGCCATTGTAGAAGTCCCTGTGGAATCTCTCCAAGGCTTCAGTGATTTGCCTTTTTTTTTTTGTCAATGAGCAAGTGTATTTTGCAAGTGCTACTCTTTTTTCTCTTATGAATTATTGATGTTTAAAAATTGCATGTGCTGTGCACCTGTAACTTCCATGGTTTATTTTGTCAGTCAGCTTATGTATAGAGAAACGTTATAATATTTAAAAATATGCTGAATTCTAATTCAAGAAGGCTTTTGGTGCATGTAAAGTACTTACATTTGAAACTCACTTTCCCCACAAGTTCTACAGGGAGGAAAATTTAACTTCTCAAATATTCACCAAGTAATCTCAAAATAACTTAAAGTCCAAGAAATGTAATATATTTTGAGCTGAGGTTGATGAAAAATTGAAAGGAAATTCCATGAGAAGGAACTAGTCATGTTTTCTATAGGATTTTTCCCTCATTGGAGGCCATGTAGTCTTATTCTTTAAACAATTACTGCTTATTCTTCCATTTGACTAAATATTTTGTGTTTAAATTTCTTTAGAATTTCCTCTAAAAATGGAAGTAAAACCACTGCTAGCTGGAAGGTTTATGAGTTGCATTTCTTCAGTTGCAGCATAAAAGACTTCAGGAGCATACATCTCCGAAGAGCAAAGAATTTGCTGTAGTTCCTCAAAGAATCATTTCAGAAATATGTGAGTAGCACCGCTTTACTGCTTACTGAATCTTAGTCACTTGTGCTTAGACTTTTGCAATAGCCACGTGAAAAAGAAAGGGTTATTTATTAAGAGCAGAACAGTTCCCTTTTAGTTCTGTAGCAATCATGTCTCTTTTTTTCCAGTCCATGGAAAGTGTTATCTCAGGCAGCTTTGTGCAGGAAGTTCTGTTTATCACTTCCTCACAGTTGCAGTTTGTCTAGGACTTAAATATATGATATCAGATTGCATCAAAATGTGGGCCTTTGTGTGCTTAACTCATCAAAGGAGTGGACCCTCAGGACTTGATATCACTTCGCTGCATATGCAGTCATGTAGCAAAACAAAGTCTATCTAAACAGGACAGAACTATTTCTGTTGGTAGTGTAGCAAAGCTAGCAGAATTGGTGTAGTTTCAGGTATCTGCACAGTTTCACTTCTTGTTTTTAAATTTATCACTTTTTAAAAAGTGACATGGTTTGCCTGTTTTTACTATGTAAACCATGATGAAAAACAAAACATTACTCGTACAATCAAAAAAACAAAAACCAAACCCAACTGGGATTCACTTGGTGTAAACTACTGTGATGCCTGCTTGCGTTACAAAAACACACTAAAAATTTGAATCCCTATGCTTTAGGCTGGTAGCTGTTTGAGCAAATCTGAAATGATAGATAGTTATCTAGACAATAATGTGTTAAATAAGCTTAAGGTACAGTGTCCAAGACTGTAACAAGTAAGATCAGCAGTTCTTGTAAGATGTTGGCTAGGGCTTATGAACCTGCTCTCCTACCTTTGTGGTGGTTTCTATTTTCTGTAACCCTGATAAAGGAGTTCCCTCTTCAGTATAACAGGCTGCATCGCCAGATGTTAGTCTTCGTGGGCAGCCACAGGAAGCCTATTCAAACTGTGCAGTAATACTTCTCCTCTGTTCTGACTCTGGTTTTCAATACCACCCTCTTCCACGCCCCACGCAGTATCTAACTTAACTGTATTGGCCCTTTTATTCAAGACAAGCTGGTTTCATGGTGGCTGACAAATGTCTGTCCATTGCAGAGCCCGAGACCCGCTTGCCAGTCAGGGAAGCTGCAGCTTTGGGTGTGTTTCTGCACCTTCCCACGTGCTTCTGGTGCATGTTTTAACCACGTGGCTGACGCAAAGCTGAGAATACGAAGTTTATGCCAGTATCCACCCTCAAATCCATGATGTAACACGTTCTCTGTTTACTAAAATCTGCTAGTACTATTAAAAAAAAAGTTATTCAGCAGTAAAATGTCTACTCTCTTGTTGTCTCCTTGTGAAATAACGTGTTACTAATAGAACATGGCCAGAAAGTGCTTGTATTTTTTTTCCTCATTATTTTAACTGCTGTATGGGCCAATGAACAAGATTAAGTGATTACTCCAAATCCCATCAAACAACTGCTGGGGCAGCCAGTCAGTGTTGTGACCTGAGCAGAGCCCTCGTTCTGAAGGAAGGGGCCCCTGAGGCCAAACCTGTAGGGATGGATGACTGGAGCTTCTGGCAGAACCCTTCCTGTCAGTCCTTCAGAGAGATGAAATAATCCAGTTCTTATTCCACTGTTTTCCAGCCTGCCTTGGTATGCCAAGGAAACCCTGAGAGGCATTTTGTTGTGCCTTCCTGCTTGTCAGTTCCTGCCTCCCACCACATTTTCCACAGGAGAGGTCGTATAGGCCCTACCAGTTACTCATTAGAGCTAAGGAAAATTTTGGAAGGTATAGGACATACTGCTCTGTGTTATATTTTTGAACGTTTTTCAGAGCTTGTTTGTGAACAAACTGTTGCTGTCAGCTGGAAAACAAGAAATCTCTGAACTTATTAAAGAAGCTGAATTTTCTTCCCTTTCTCTTTCAGTTTGATTATATACCAAAAGTGAAAGTTGGGAATCTACCTCAAAAACTGTCATGCTGCTCCAAACTTTGAAAAGAACAGTATTTTGCAGTAAGTAAATGCGTGCTGTTACATTAGGAAGAATGATTCTGTTTTCACTGTGGTGGTGGTGGGAAACTGGCTTTTGTTAGTCAATATAGAAAATCAGTGCTCTGAATCAAGTTGATAGATACTAATCAGCCATATAGCATTTCACATGTACGTATTTGCTCTGTAAAAACTGGAAGTTTTGCATAGTTCTGCTTTGTGGAACCTCACACCACCCTAAAAATGTACTCAACTGCCTTTTTGGGAAGGGCGGTTGGTGAAAATGGGGTGTTAGCAGTTAGTGTCTAGATAGGGTTGATATTTTCTTGCTGTTTGTAACTATAGATGTTGTTCTTGTCGACAGCAATTAATAGTATATATGCACAAAATTTTAGATGTTCAAGTAGGTGATGGTACCGTATGTGCCACTGGAGATGTTTGATGGGTCCACCTCCCTTGACAGTCTGTGGCTTATGGACTCCAGGGAGCATGAAAATTCTTATCATTTGAATTAAAAGATTCACTTTTCCAATTAAGGTGAGACTTTTAAATAGAATTATTTCTGTCCATTTTTTCTCTTTCCCAGACCCCCACCCCTCACACACACACGTTGTGTCCCAGCTAAGGAAAACATGTAACATGGTGTCACCTTTAAAGTTTTGCGTAAATCCAGCTAAAATCAACCAGGCTGAAGAACCACCAGTTCAACAGTTTCTTGGCTTGGGGTTGCTCTAGGACTCCCAGGGATGCTAATGCATGTTAATTTAAACTTCTTATCAGCAGACTAGCAAGACCGTTCACACATTTTCCAGAGACACCACAGGATTTAGGCTGTTGTCCTAATAGCTATTGTTCAGGCTGCCAGCTATTATATTTACCACAAGCTGTTTTCATCTTGTTGGGAGCCTGGTGCTAAACTGAAAAACAACACCTACCTTGGCAAATTGTTGCCTTAGGAAGGTGAAGCAATTACACTGTAGGATGCAGACAAGCTTCTATACAAAGTGTGTAAACTTTTGGCTGTGGTTTCAATAGGTGGTAAACCTGTTTTTAGGGGATCTTGTACCTGATTGGAAATGCAGGGCTCCATGTTACAAAACACTGCACACAGTCTTTCTTCAAGTTATTACTGGTTTTTTATTTTTTTGAAGGATGAACATAGCTGATAGTCTACAAGATAGTCTAATAGGGGAACCACAATCTCACTCTTTTTGTGTCTGATTTGCATTAATGATTCTGTCAGAGATGAGTTTCTCTATTCCATAGACATTTTAGCTGCTCAGAAGAACACAACCGTGTTGATACTAGTCCCACAGCCGTGATGATACCAGTCTGGAAAACTTCTCCAGGCAAGTATAAGCAAAGGAGAGAGATCCTTCTTCCTCAAAAAAAAAAAAAAACTGTGTCCAAATTTTCCTCATTTAATGCGGTTTGGCATTAGAATATCTTTGCTGTGACAGGTATCTGTTGCTGAAAAGTACAGTCCCACTCTTTGTTCCCTGCCATAGTTTCATGCCCCTTTTCTTGCACTAGGAGCAGTGGTTGTCTGACCTGGCAGTTAGTCAGTTCAGAGAATGTCAAACCAGAAGACAAATAATGCTATCAAGAAAAGCAACTTATTTTCTTCCATTGTCGATCCTTGGTCCAGTTTAGGGAAGGGCCAGGAAACTTGTGTCCTGGTCAGCCAATCTAAATTCTTGGGCAATAAGTTCTTCATAAAACTATGTTTAGCAGTAAGATTGAACCTATAAGTGTCTGACTTCTAAAATTGCTTTCTCCTTTCTATTTTTAGGTATAGTTATTAACTTGCATAATTTAAAGGAAATTCAGATCACATCACACATTTTTATGCAAATTTTGATTTCCTTTGAAAAAATTATTATAGATACTTGTCCTCAATTTAAACCAAGGTTGAGGCTGTAAAGAAGTCTGGTTAGGCTTGCATTTGTTTAATTTTTTTAACTCTTCTCTGCTTCCTTTTTTTGTTGGAATACTTCCAGCCCCATCAGAACCTGGAAGTACCAGAAATAAACCAGAGGCGCTCATTTCTGCAAAGGATGGGTGTTACTGTGTTGAAGCTTCTGAGCTTGGATTTGGGAAATCTGTATTCAATTTTCTACTTTACCACTCGTTTCTACTTTAACTTTGGATAAACTATTTAATAAGTGTGTGCTTCAATATTCCACCTGTGAAACAGTTGATATTTCCTTACTCAAGAGGGTAGCAGTAAGTTCGTTCACGGTTCTGTGATGCTCAGAAGGTATGGTGATCATTTGAGTAATTTGTGAACACAGCCTCTTTCAGAGTAACAACAAAAAGCTGTCATGTTTAAGTAAATGCAGGATTTGTTTTTGTTTTCCAAATCAATATCTTCTTTTAACCTGCTGGAGAACAAGCTATCTTGTTTGTTTCTCGATACATATAATTGTCCCAGTCCTCAACAGCACTGGGTGTGTCACTCTTGACCTGCTAACGGGGAAAGTGATGTGTGGAATAGTCCATCTTCAGTGGTGCTTTTACAAGGAGTTACTGAAGGTTTACTATTTTCATTAAGACATTCATACTATTATAGTGTTTTTCCCTTTGAGACCTACAGGTTAGCAAATTTTGTGCAATAAACATTGTTGTGCTTTTATTTAGCAGTATGACTTACTGGGTAGTGTGATTATATATCATACATCTGGCTCTGTATTTGAGCAGGGAAGGAAGGATTTGACTCCAAACTTAGAGATCCTGACCCTGTGAATCGGCTTAGCATCTCACATGTTCAGTTGCTGGTGACCCACTCCGATTCTTCACCACGTACAGGGCTGTTATTACCAGATGCACAACAGCAAGGTGTATTTGAGAGATGGATTATGACTCAATCTGAAGGGCAGCCACAGGTCTAATCAACTCCAGTTAACAATCTGAAGATTATGCTTGTTAGGCTAGGGAATGGTCAATCAATTCACTTGCCAGTTTTAAGGAAGGATTTTTCCTCTTTAGACCCTTTATGTATGAAAATGAGCAAAGTAAGTAAGGCCAGGTGTTGATGATTCCTTGATGTTACAAGAACCCTCATCATGCATTGCATTAAGGCTACATCAAGTCCTGTGGTGCCTGTTACAGATAGTAAGTATGGATAAAAAGTTCAGAACACATTATCCCTTTTCATCACTTGGCACTTTGAATATATTGCAAGATTTCAGGAGTCAAATTTTTGAAGGGGCTAAATAAGCACACAAAATAAAACATTCAATCCTGTATTTGGCATACTTGCTGTTAGAGATGAAAACCATACAAATAAAGCTATTTGCAGCATAGTAGTCAACAAAACACTCTGTAAAAGAAAGCTTTGCAAGTAATTGGATTCACAGGAGAAAATTCATCACAGCTGCCTGAGCAGCTGTCATATGCCAGTTTAAAAAAGTGAAAACTTCACTAAGTATCATTTATATTGCAGTTTGTTTATAAATTGGCTTATTGATTGTGCTTAACAGAACTTTAGTCTTTTAAAATTATTCTTAAGCAAATGACAGCTTGTTCTTAAGTAACTTTGTACTCACTGAAAGGCAGTCATTTTTCTTTGTTATTACACAAGTTGTCTTTTGAATCATAACTACATACCTATGTAAATACATTATGGTGATACAGATACTTTGCTATTCTACTTTTATTTTTTTTCCATGATACTCAGTTCTTTTATATTAAGTGGTCTTCAAAAAGACCACGTACAACAAGGAAGAGCATCTGAAGTTGAACTCGAAGACGTTTTCATTACAATATGTTTTAAGAATCAATGATTAATTACTTTGAACTTAAAGATGTTTGGACATTAAAAATGTATTTTTTTATTATATAAGCAGAAATTAGGAACTGCAATTGTTTCTGGCTGCTTTGGAATTTCTACGAAATCTGGCAGCTGAGTAAGTAAAGAAGTTGGAGTAAGAAGATGCTTACAGTGCTTGGCACGTTTATAGTTCTTAAAAGAATGTTTGCCAAAGGCAGGTATGGTAACCGGTTACTGTGTTGTTATGACATTGTATTTAATTGACACAAGGCTTTTGAAAACATGCAAGCTGTTGTTGGGTGCGATAAGATGTATTATCTAGGCACAGTTGTCAGAATATCTGCATTGGATTAACTAGTGGATATATTTCTAAAACCAGATTCAATATCGAACATAGAACAGCTTTAAGTAGTTCAAATTTAGCTGCTTGGTTTTACAGAACTTGATAGTAATCCTTATCAGAGTAAATTCATGTCTTTAAGTCTTCACTTGGTGAACTATGTATTTTGATTATATTGGCCAGTTCTGTTCTTAAGGACTAATATAAAAAAGGATATCTATGCCCTGTATGATTGTGTAAAATCTGATGTGTGAAAACATTTTTTTTTTATGTTAAAAAAGAGTTTCTGTTGGTAGCACACAAGTTCTTCACCTTAACCATGGTTTCAAAATCTTTTAGAGCTGTTTTGAGGGATTGAGGTAGAAGGCTGGTTGGTTGGTTTGGTTTTGGGGTGGAAGATAGGGAGTGTTCTCACATTGGAGTAGGTCTCTGTACTTCTAGCTTGTAAGTAGGATGCTTCTGACTCTCTAAAAGCCTATACACTCCTTTCTTTACAGCCTGTCTAGACCTCTAGGAATTGGGAGTGTCTAGTGACCTCTTACCTCTCAGCACTTTAAATATGAGTGACTAGGTGAATGGGTTAGCCTTGGTTAACTGCATAAATGCCGCAGGTAGAGATAAATAATTATCTCCATCTCTGAATTCTTGATACTTGTCAATGAGTGATTGACTAGATTGACTCTTAAATTAACAAGCAAATTCAATGGGGAATATCTCATCAGGTCTGCTTTACCATGCCCTTAGCAGAAAGAAGATGTTAAGTGTACCAGCCTGAAAGGTCTAATTGTTTTTTGTTATGCTTCATTATATTCACTATAGGACTCTTTCTCCCTCCAGGAATGAGGTACCAGCTGTGTCCCCTTGCACACCTGTGCTGAAGTATGATAGTAAAGTTGTTTAACTAAAATAAGCACCTACCTTACCTGTAAGGGACTTTAGCAGAGTGGAATAGTTCTGGTCTTGTCTAAAAGTGGTCTGATCCATGTACATACCCTAACCTGGTTGCTAAAATCCATTCTTTCTAACCTGTGGAAAGTTGAACAGATTCTTTCTTAACAACAGTTGCTTTAATGCATTTGAAAATGTGTACTTCTGTTTTTGGAGTTTGCAAATTGAGATTCTATGTACTGTGGCATATAGGGGGAAAGAGTTATCCTGAAAAAACTGGAATCCGTAGTCATGACTTCATGGTTGCATCAATCATTGCTAGCATATCACTGATTTAGCTGTCATAAAACTAGGTAGACTTCTAGTTATTTTTGTAAGGATTGTTATGCAAAAAAAAAAGACTTTAAATAGGTAAGGAGTGGTACTGGCTATCAGATATATTACTAATGAAATCTGAATATTTTTCTCTAGAGATTATTTCTGTATTTGTGAAATGCTTTGGATGAATTTTAGCACTCATTCACCAGTTTTCAGAAAAGTTGCTACATGGTTTTGGCAGAGAAGATTGTAGCTGCAGCCTAATATAGGTGGAGTTGTCACAAGAGATCATAGGGGGAGTGAAGATCAGAAATATGACTTTTCTACTTTGTTAACCAGGCATTTCAGAATTTCATGAAGAGCTTCCATGTTGCCTTCCTGAGAAACTTAAGAATTAACATTAAAAAGAATGAACCAAATTAGACCATTGGCTTACAAATGTGAATTTTACTGTCTTGAAATTTGTAAATTTGAATAAGGGAGAAGCAAATGAGATCATTTCCCAAAAGAAGGAAGGAACAATGAATGCTTTTATATCTATTTGGTGTCTTAATGTTTATGAATTTGCATGTTAACTTTAGAGAACATTAGAAGTGAGAAGGCACACTTCTAAAGGCATCCAAAAGTTGTTCAGCAGCTTACTGGCAGTCACAAAAAATCAGAAGGCATTACATCATTGTTCCTCATGATAGAAATCAGAAGTGACCAAAAATTCATTTTTTTTCTCACTACGGAAAACAAGAACTTGTCCTCATGTACAAAATGAGAACTTCTAGGAAGAGACCCAACAGGAAGAACCACGCAATTCCCAGGCTCTTTCCTGAGTCACCCCCTGCCCAGGCCTGGGGATGGATGCGCAGTGGTGGCCACTGTGGAGGCCTGGCTTCTCCAGCAGGAGAGCAGGGAGCTGTGCTGCCACTGCTGTTCCACTTTCCCGCTGCCTGCTTCACAGGCTTCTCTCTCTGCGATGAGGGAATTTTAAATATCATTGGGAAAAACTTTTGCATGACTGGACTCTGCAGTGTTTTTGAGGGAGGAGAGCCCCATTACTTTGTGCTGGGACCTTGTGAAAGCTCTTGACCTGGTAGGATAGTTAGGGCAAAGGGTTGTGAGGGTGCATCCTCAGCAAATCCTCCCTGCATTGCCCTTTGGGAAATGGTACGTGTCAGTAGGTTTCTATGGCTTTCAGCTCCTTTGAAAACTTTGTTCTCATGGGGGACAGTGGTCATGCTGCCATCTCAGGTGCAGTTGGGTCTCCAAGCAGACCACAGCACCCAGGGACGGACATCTGTCTAGCTGCATCTGTACGGACAAAACCAGGGAGAGGGCACATTGCAGCTATGTCTGCTTTGTTTTATTGGCTGTCATCCCTCTTCTAGTGATTTGCCTGTAACAACCAGCTATCCGCATTGCAATGCCTGGGCATATCTCAGGGCATAGCAGAGGCCACCAGCTGGTTCCCATCCTGTTACACAACAGGGGTTTGTCTGGCCATGTGGACAGGAGCTGTGCTGTGCCATTTGCCCACATAGCTCCAGAAAAGGTCCTAGCCCTGCTGGGTGTAGCCAGGTGTATAGGTGTAGCCTCTGATGTCTTAGAGAAAAAGATGTCACTGTACTCTGACTGTGAAGTAACTAAAATGTACAAAAATAAGGTTCCAGAATTCAGTAGCTGAAACCAGCAAACGTTAACCCAGTATCATTTGCCTCTTTAATTCCCTCCTCCCTCCCCTCCCAAAAGGCATACTTACCTAAAGGATAGGTTGTGCTGTGAGGTGTGGTGTGCTCATCTTCTCGGGAAATTGGCCTGCAAACGGTGCTGCAATGACCCCTGGAGCCAAGGAAAGAGAAGTGAAAGCCACAGCAAAAGTGCTCCCGAGCCCATTCCAAAGATGTTGACATCTGTGACCTGTGGCATGGGGCTTTAAGAGATTCTAATCGTAAGAAGCAGTATGTTGTACTGAACTATTTAAAGTGATTTTAAAATGCTTGTCATCTTGGAACCAGCAGGAATGATGAAGTAACAAGCAGGGAAGCTGGGTCAGTAATTTTTCTGGAAGATTAGGGATTTTTTGGGCTCTGACAAAGCACATCACATTGTGAAGCATAAGCTTTCTTCAACTCTTCTTGAAAAGAGTTTCAGAAGAGTTGAACTCATCCCAGACCTTAAAGGTAATCCTGTCTCCAACTCCCTGCGAAGGTTGCTGTGTTTCAGTCCATTCACAAAAATAGTTGATCAACCTAATAATAAAAAAGTGCAAGTGGCAGTTTAAACACTAAACTGGCCGGATTTGAACTAGTTCCTTAGGGGCCAAGGGATTTTTTTTTTCTTTACACATTTTAATCCAATTGATGCTGAAGTATTTTAAGCAGTACTGGTTAATGTCTTCTTTCTTATTAGAACATTAAGTAGCAATATCCTTTTGTCTTCACCACTTCCCCCCCTTCACTTCATGCATGATATTTACTGAGAACAGCTAGTAACAAGACAAGCCTGGCATCTGACCAAAAAGATTTTTGAGCTGGTGATTCATTAGTGTGTATAAAAATAGCTAACCTTGTTTAAAGGCACTTCTTACACAAAAAGAAAGGGGTTCAATTACCATAGCTCATTCAAAGTGAAGATTAAACATCTTTACCAGGACAGTGCACTAATCCCATGAATCCTATTTATGTTGAAATGTAGTGCTATTGGCAATAAACAGCAATTTGAGAAGTCATAACCCAAGAAAATCATTGTCAAGTGACTTTAGAGCTCCCTATAAATTTCTTCTTGATGACTTCGTCAGTAGTGTTCAACAACAGAGTTAAATATTTGTATTAGGTGCTCCTGCCTTTAACAGACTCATTAAAAAGATGGAATTCTTTGATTCTATCTCAAATCATTTTAGTTCTAACCCCTCTCAGGCAAAGTAAGCTCTATAAATTGAGCTAAATGTATTTTTTTTCTGAATAGAGACTTTACAGTGTAGCAATAAATTCAAGCACTGGGAAAGTAAATGTAACTGAAGTGCCTTTAATGCTGCTATTGTGTAGTTGTTATGGTTATAATCCCATTACACAGACTTTTACCTTGAAGGTTATAAATTCTTTGAGAAATTATTGTAATGGGAAAGGGTACTACTTAAAGCATTGTGTTAAAATACAAACAAATAGGGGAGGATTTCAGTTTGAAGAACCAAGATACACAAGCTACCTTCTAATCTGTATTTCCTAAGAAAACATGCAGTGGAATAACAATTACTGAGAGAAATCTATACTAAAATTATCCTTGGGATACAGTTCCAGGTGAATGAATGTTTGTGAGGATAAAAATGTAGTAACCCTCCCCAGGAGGGGTCCTTACTATTATTTGCATCACAGGCATGTCTGGAAATTGTCAATTAGGATCAGGACCTCGTTCTGCTCTATGCCTACAAACTTGAGAAACAGTACCTGCATCAAGAATTATCAGTCTAGAAATCTGACCCCAAACCCAGTGAAGTCAATGGGAGACTTTCCATTGATTTTAATTATTTGGTTCAGGAGCTAAGTAAGTGTTTCTAAGACAAAAATCAATATCGTCCCACAGTGGTAATGTTTTCTTGTGTTTCTATTGATTCTTTTGTCATTGATTACAGGATACCTTTGCACTGTCAAACATGCAAGGTTTTAACAAACTGATTTATTAACACAATTTGATTAACATCTGCAGTAGCAAGTATTTAGCAAATGTCAGCAAACAGAAGTTCACTAAAAGGATCACCATAGAAAATGACTTGTTGCACAATGAGAGTTGAAATCTAACAGGAACTGTTTCTTCTTGAAACCAGTCTATGTCAGGACCCTACATGACGTGTTCAACATGAGCTGTGTATTCAGATTTTTTTTTCTTAACTAGCTAGTACATCAAGTCTAAGAAAAGCCTCACTTCCCTTGAAGGACTTTAACTTGCTTCCTTTCTGGATCATGGTTTAAAAAAAAAAAAAAGAAAACATTTCCATGACAGTGGTTATAAAAAAGATGCCAAAATTCAAAAATTAAATTGAACTTGCTCAGCTTGTCAGTTATACTTTATAATTCAATAGTGGACCTCCTTTTAAATAATTAAATGAAATACATCATCCTATTTCAGAAATACACTGCTGTATTTATAATTTCTGTCTTGCGAATGCTAGTCTTGGGACGCTGTCAGCAGGACTGCTTATCGGGGTAATAGTTACAAACGTGGATTGTTCAGTTGACAGCCCTGTCATTTGGCTTTGTTGCTTCTTAAAACCAACCAAAACACTTCAGTCGTTTCTTGAGAATGCCTCTGAATTTTGGGCCTCTAATTTAACTTATTTCTAAGTTATTTGAAAAACAAGCAGTTCATACAAGTTAAAAACTATGTAACAGTAGTCTAGTGGCATGCAGCTTTCCTACTACATGCCTATAATGTACTATTTTAGTACTTCAAGCTCCTTCACACAATATTTTTTCTTAGTTCATGAATAGTCACAAGAAAATTCCCAAGTGTAGAACATAATTTCCTTCCTTTTAGAGGATCTTGTTCCTGGAAGAAAATTTGAAGCATTTCTCAGAATTTTTCTGATCCAAACCCAAAACTACAAGTTGCATCTGATATAGGCCAGGAAAAGTCACATTCATTTGAGTTTTCCAAATCAGTGTAAAGCTTAATTTGTTAATTGAATTTGTAATCATTTGTCACAAAACCTGTTACACTAACAATATCTCTAACTTTTCAATCAATCATAACAAAAATGTAGATACCATGTAAATCTTATCAGGATCACTAAAATAATGGGATTTTTGTTTACAAGGTGTCGATTGGTTTTGGGAGCTTTGATAATGACTCCAGACAGTCAATAAATACGGAGACTTTCACATTGCCGGTAGGAGCCGAACTAAACTATCTAATCTTTTTAAAATGACAGACAACACAATGAACTCTGAACTTAATCCCCTCCAAACACTAAGGAGACAGTTTAGTACTTAAAGTACTATTCAAACTCAAAACCTACATTTAAAAAATCATTAAGTGTCTGACTTAAACACACAAAACCAGGGAAATTCAGAGTTAAGGCTGCAGCAGCTCTGGGGTGGTTTTCCTTCCCATGGTGCCTGGGCAGCAGTCTGTGGTGGGCTGCATGCTGCCAGTGGTTTGTACAGGGCAAGGAAAACACCTGTGTGCCTTTTGAAAGCAAATTTGTAATCAAAGAGTTTTTTTTTGTTGTTGTTGTTTTTAAAAGAAAAGGTAAAAAATCTGAAGCCCTAATTATTTTGTATGTCTAGTGAGCAAATTTTCCCCTAAGGTTTTTAAGAAGAAGGGGGGATGTTGCAGGAGAAGTTTCAGTTGACAAAATTTACCCATTTGGGTTCATAACCTCTGAAAAAAACACATGGCCCTTGGGAGAAAAAGGGAACCATAAATGTAAAGCTTATGTAGATGGGGGAGAGGGGTGGCAGGCAATGGCCAATGTAAAAGTATTTTTTTTTTTCCCCTTCATGGGGCAGCATCTCCAGGCATTGCTACTCACTAAGAAAATTAATTATGGAAGACACATTTCTCCTTTACTTGAAACCTATGAAGCAAGTCAAGGTTTGTTTTAGAAAGTGACACCCACCACAGTTAAACTTTTCTCTAATGCCTGTTAATATTTATATATATATAAAAATATATAAATATATAATAATTATATAAAATATATAATATAAATATATAAATAAAATAAATAATATAATAAATAAAATAAATATAATATATAATAAATATAAATATATATATAACTACCTAAAGTTATGATATACATTAAAATACATGAATATACCATACGTATAGAATCACTATTTATTTCACTTCAACTTTTTAAAAAAACAAACAAAAATGTCCTGATTGTGGAACTGTATTTTCCACTAGTGATGAAGTAATAGGTGAGAAAATATAAGTAATCTTAATTATCTATTCGAAGTCAGATAATTACTTACCTTCTGATTTCTTTACCGTCACTGCGTGCAGTGCAAAAGTGAATTTGTCCAGTACTGCTGAAAGTGTATTATTATCTTATTTTTCCATGGATTACATCTTGCAAGTTTCTTTTATTGGTTTGTTTTATAAACATATCTGTAGCTAATGAATGGAGGAGTTGATGCCTACCAACGTTTTCAATATGTTCCTCTTGCTGTCTAATGTAATGCCTGAATTGACAAATGCTTTGCTTTCACTCTTAGCACGGCCCACAAATCTTTTTCATCTTTCCCGGGTAAATGGAGACAAGGAGTTGTTATATCTGTGTATTTGTCATTAATAATTCTACTGAATACATATTTTCTGAGATCTATATAAAGGGGAAAATAAAATTTAAATAATCATTTGGACTTAAAATCATAGTTTTTCAGTTATCAAAATCTGTTTACAATGTTGAATGTAATTTGTTGCTCTGCAGTATTGTATATTTTATTTCTTTATAGGTGTCCTCAGTGTCATGGTAAGTCACAGTATTTACATGTGAATGGATTCGAGTATTTTGTTATTAACAATTGATTCTTAAGTCAGGAATTTCTGGGGCTCCCACTGTCTGTTTTTTGCCATGATTAATTAGTCAAGCTCATTATTCTTGTAGGGCTGGTTAGGCAGACTGTAGCTTCACGTTGGTTAATCTGTCATTTAGATGAGCTATGTTATCAGGACAGCCAAAATCTTACAATGTACTTTTACTGAGAGATGTGATGTCTGCGTTCTCATGATGAGATCAACTGGCAGAGGTGAGAGTGTATTTATTTGACATGACTGTCTGGTGCTTTAAACCTTTTTCTGAAGCCTATATTTACATTAATCACATGATCTATATCTTGATTTTAGGATCTGGTTATTTTAATTAACTTTGCTGGCCTATCACAACATTTCAAGATGCTGTAAAATTAATCTTAAAATGTTTTCCTTGGAATTTTAAAAATAAATTCGAATGACAGAATTTTATCAGTACTTTCTCAGGTGGTCCTTTGTTGTAAAATTGGTGGAATTCTGTATTTCATGGCACTTTTCCTTTGCAATACTGTAGCAATTTTCCTTTCCAATACTGTATTTTCATATTGCCTTATAACTGTTTCCTGAGTTAGAGAAGAGCTATGTGTTTTATAATGAAAAAAAAAAAAATGCTGCTCCAAAACCCTGCCACGCTGTTGTGCCAAATCAAAACCTATGGTTGCTAGTTTGGAATTTATTTTTTTCTTTCTTAATTTTTGTAAATATTTACTACTCTCTCTGATAAGGATTGCTTCCTAAATATTTCCCATATTTCCCTGTTTAGTTACTATGCATTTAAGCACAAGTACTGTAGAAAATCTAATAGCATGGAAGTCTGCTAGATACAAATGGTCATGAATAACATCTAATTGGTATCCAGCAAGAGCAGAACGTACAACAAGCACATCCGCTTTTTTTTTTTAACTCAGCCCAGTAACTTAAAACCAAAATTAGCTCTAAAGACTAGTTTGGTTTCTACATGTTTTTTCCCTTTAAAGATTCCCCTGTGAAAGCAGGGGAGACTGACCACCTGTTAGATACTGCAGCATCTTGTACCCTACTGGGCTCCTTGGCACACGCACTCTCTCCCCCATCCTCTCTTCTTCACCACACGCTCCTGTGTGTTTTTGGGGGGGAACTGAGTTACAGCTGCTTCCTGGATCAGTCCACCACACATCAAGCTATAATTAAGATACTAAGATTCATTATAGGCATTTTTTTTGTCTGTTTGCATTGGTGGTAGCTATGAAAGAGTTTATGAAAGCCAAATGACTACTGCTGGCATCATGAGCAAAACCTCCTTTGCATGGGCTGGATTGCACGGGACTTTTGGACTCAGCACGTTGACCTCTGTGGACTTGCTAGAACGTAATATTCAAACCATTGGGCTTCCCTGTCCTTTATAACAGCCTCCCTATGTGCTACAAGCCCCCCTCCCAGGGGTCAGCTCTGGTGTGCACAGAGATCCTGCTGTCCTGTACGGAAACCAAGCCCTGCTTTCCAGAGTAAATCCCAGCCATACTGTGTCCAGTGAGCTTCCTAATGAGAAGGTAGATAACGGGACAGACTTTTTTCCTCCAAAAAGAATAGCAGTTACTGTACCATTAATTTCCAGCTGTGCAGTGATTTCACAGGGGGCATTTACCTGCTTTCCAATTTCTGAATCGATCGGACCCTCCTCTTACTTTGCCAGGCTGCGTGTGTATTTTTAGCCATGTAACACTAAACCAGATCTGCCTTTGTTTTTGTGATTTATAGTTTTTTTCTTAAACAGGAAAGCATTCATTATCAAATGTTGTGAGAACAATACAGTAACTGGAGGTTATTTTATATGAAAATATTGTTGATTGTTCCTTCCCTAGAAATCTCTTGGCAGCTCACTTCCTGCCAAATGAATCAGCAAAAGCTGCTCATGAAAGTTGTTAATATATAATACAATCATCCAGCACCGCACTTGTTTCTTATCTATAAAATCCTTTTGTGATCAATGATTCACATCACCTTTTGATTAGTCTCTGAGCACAAACAGTTTCTTAATATAAATTAATGGCCTTGGAATTTCTAAATAAACATTCCCTTTTGTTTAGCATCATTTCCTATTTTCTTACCAAAACAGAGTCTTATTGTAATTGTTCAGTTTTCACTGGAAAAAGTGTTTGCAGACTGGAATGTTCTTAAAAAACAAGTCGTCCTTTTCAGAGCTAATATTGTTGATTTACAAGGTTTAACCTTCCATGTTAACTGAATATAACTAGGAGATAATACCAGGGCGCTGCTACTATTGTCTGATACTGTAAGGAATTATTCCTGCCTTCATTTACTAGAGAAAAGTTTTTCTCTTGAAGTATAATACTAGTTATGCATTTTTTTTCACAGTAATGCAAAACGTGTTAGCTAAATGGGAGATACAGTTAACTTAAGACACTTCCTCCAACGTTTGTCATTGATCGTTGCTAACTCTAGCAGTAGCCATGTTGTGATCACTGGTGTAACCAGGCTCTTCAGTAAACAGTAGTTCTGAAGATTTCTTCTGGCCAGGTCTGACTAATAGGGTAATTAAAATACCAAACATCATGTAGTGGTTTGCTAATGGTAATTATCCCTTCTTGCAAACAGCAGTGAAGCAAGAGTGGAGAATGCAGAAGAAGCAGAAGCCTGACCCACAGAGAACTGGTGCATTCTTTCTGATCATTTTTTTTTTAAAGGAAATTATTTCACTTAAATGACTTAAGTGGAGTTTTAACTAAACTGAAATAAGAACCTGAGAGACAGAAAATACCTGAGAGACATCTAAGTTAATTAATTTTTAGCTAAAGTGATCCAAGAATTCAGACAAGGGATTTCTTTTCCCCAAAGCATTTAAGGAATATAGGCCATGATAAAAATGCTCAAACTTCTGAGTGGGTTGTTCCTGGTGGTTCCATTTGCAGTGCTTTGCTTTGCAGTGAGGACAGGCTCAGCAGAGGCACAGTGTCATTGCAGCCCAGCTGACAGAGCACCTTGCCAAGCAGAGGTCACTTGGTCATCTCCAGTGATGTGTCCATCAGGCACCAGGTCTTAACCTCGAATGTCATTTCAATTTCTAACTCGCACTGTGTCACTAACACAGCTAGTGCCTGCCTACGAGGAAACATGGCTTCCCCTGCTGCTGGGGGCAGCCGTTGGCTTGGGGTTTTAGCCAACGCTTGCTCCTTAAAGGCACTGGTAAGTGCCATAAGATGAAGCCGATGTTCCTCTTGCTGCCAGTCAGAGCTGCCTCTAGTAAACCAATAGTCTCTATGGCTCTATTGTCTTTTACAAAGTTAACATCAGCACCAGATGAGGATCTTTCTTGACATTTTTAGGCACTTGTAAGATGTCAATGAAATGTCAAAAGTAGTTAGTGATGCACGGCCCTCCTAGCAAGAGAGATGTATATTGTTTTGAGTAATTTGCTATAAAAATATAGATATAAATGTGCAATAGAATGTTATTTCCAAAGTCTTTAAGTGAAAGTTTTTATATACACCATCCAATTTTTAAATCCAGTGGAATTTAGACAAAAAGCAATGTATTTACAGATTTTTGCTATAATTTAGAAAGCATAACTCACTTAAGTATTCTGAAAAAAAAAGTCATTTCCCTGCTGGTATCTAATATACTGGCAGTATCCAGTGATTGGGAAAGTCAGCAACTGTAAAGGAATACATTTTATCAGATGCTCATTTAAGAAATGTTTTATGTAGAAACACAGTACCAATTCAGTTTCAGTGATGTCAGATTTTCAGTCACGATAGTGCTTCTAGCACATGAACACTTTCCCAAACCTCTTGGCCTGGTTAAATTTCAGCTAGTACTAGTATGATGTCCCAGAAAGGGTAATTCCTAATCTCACCTTCAGCATAGTGGGTGAAGTCCATTAAAAAGAATATATATATATATATATATAAAAAAAAAATACTTAGCACTGTCTTTGCTGACAGTCTCTTTAACTGCAGCTTCTGCACACACTGTGTATAACTCAGCTGCAAAAAAGTATGCCTGAAATCCATTGACTCTGGGCATCTCTAAGCAACAGCTGGCTTCTGAGAGGGAGATGGGGAGCAGCAGCATCCAGGAATGGGGAGAGAGCAGCGGGCTGGACAGCTGGCAGAAGCAGGATCATCTGCAGCAGGACAGGCTTGTGCAGGTATTGGCCTTGATGGACTTCTGCCCATGAATCTGTGGTCAGCTACAGATCCACCACTATATGCAATGTCCTTCTCCATATTTCATCATCTAACAGTGTTTTGATATGGGTGTAAATCACTTCAGAGAGCCAAGTAGCTGGCCCAGCTACGATTCTATTTTATTGTTAATTAACTTACATATTTACAGGCAGCTGTGATACCTACAGCGTTGGCAGAACAGAATGAGTACTGTTTATTTTAGTTGATTTACTTTTAAAGTAAGCTTCTGTGTGAGTTTTTCGGAAAGAAGGGAGAAGAAAAAGTACCCAAAGTCTATGTGTGATTTTAAGTGAGTTTGATACTTGCAAAAATGTTCACAAAAACACTCTGTATCATGCTCCCATTGCTGCATCTTGTTTTTCTTGCAAGTCATGGTGTATGATGGCTGGGTGTAGGTGTCCAAGGTATTGTGGATTTACCTGATTTCCTGTGCTCTGCCATAGTGGCTGCAGTTGTACTTTCTCCTATCCCATGCCATGTTATCAAAAGCCACTGTAACAGGGAATAAACAGTGTTAATCCAGATAAAAATGAGTAGGCACACTGTAATAATAGCTATGTTATTTGAAAAGAACAATATCCTTAGAAGTCTGTTATTGAAATTTATAGAAATTATTGAAAATATTGCCCCAAAATAACTGTCAGTAGGTAAATGTTAAATGTCCTCACCATCCAGCTCCATGCTTCTTTCTGGGACGTCTGACCAGGAGTTAGTCAATCTACTTAGTTGATCAAGCTTTGCAAAATCATAGCATACGTATTGGCAACCGTTAATCAATTCAAGTGCCCATTGGGGGAAACAATGTAATCGGTCATATTTTGTGTTAAAGGGAACTGGATTGAAGAAGAGTGAAGTGATCAGGCTCCTCTGGGACAAAAGTTAGTGCAGAGATTAGTCTGGGTGACATACCTTGCTCTTTGGAGGACCTCATCTTTCTCCTCTCTCTACAGGCAGAATCTAGAGAGCCTGGTCAGATACGTGAGGTGCCAAGAGCTTGATGCCATTGCCCCACACTGTGCTTTTCAGAAGACAGCTGATGGCTTGTAGAACGCCTACAGTAAGTCTACAGCACAGACTGATAAGGCACCACTGCAGCAGGCTGTTATTTTTCATGAATCTTGATTGCATCACATGCAGGAAATTAATTCACTGGTAATTAGTAACTTCAGGTATAACCAGTAACCTGCTCTTAGCTGCAAAGACAAGATGGTTGCAAAGAAGCTCCTAAAAATAGCCGGCATTTAGTTGCGGTGACAAGACTGGTAAGGATGGGGTAAAAGCCAGAGGAAGTCATAGTACTATGATTTCTTTCAGAACTTCTTAGCTTTCAGTCAGAAACGTAGCATGAATGACAGAACCTGAACAACTGAGTATACGAGTCAGATACTAAGCTTATTAAATGTACAAATTCTTACAGTTATTGAATTTATTTTCATGTGGTCACCCCCAAATTGATAGATTAATTTTTAATCTGGTGTCTGCTAAGATTAGGCTGAATAGTTACAGTACCCTTTCATCTGCATTTGTGTGACATCCAGTGGCTGGATGGGTCAATCACAGGCACCTGTTTCTTGCTAAAGGTGTAAAACTGGCTCATACCTCCTTTTAGAACACAAAAGATATAAAAGTATTGGCTATTAATGCTAACAGAATAATTGCTTAAATTTTGGTTAAAAATAAACAGGTAATTGAAGAAGCTTGTTCCAGGGAATGCTTCTCAGATTTATATGCACATATCTCATTGCAGTCTTCAGAGCTCCCTGCCACCTGCTACTGAAGTGAACTCACCTCCTCGGTGTTCCTGCTGGGCACAATACGTTGCCCCAGTCAGAAATGAGTAATTTCTGTTTTTCCTGCATTTAACTCTTGACTACACCCTTGGTGTTAAGGCTCATACTGGTTTTGTCAGGCACTCTACTGAGATAATTTTGATTAAATCTTTTGAAATATCAAAAATAATCTAACATAATAATACTGACTATGCCACGTGAGATAGAATTTGGGTTCCAAAAATGTGTTTAAATTGAAAGCTCTAAAACTCTAGTCTTATGTTTGAAATAACTGCCTGAAATTAAAATATTTGGTGCCAGTTATACAAAGTATTTTCTTTACCATTATCATAATGGTTATGATTTGAGCCTAGCAACGCTCTGAACATTTGTAGGAATTTCTCCACATGCTTTTTCTTTCAGGTTTAAAAGCAGGTAATGTGTAGTAATGGTTTGGTTTATTGCATAAAGGCATACACTCATATAAAATCTATGGTTGTATCAGAGTATTTTTACATGTTGTTATTATAAATACCATCTGCTAATGCTAAGAATGAAAAAGCTGAGAACATAAAAGTTTCTCTGATTTTTCCAGTCTTCTTAACAAGGTCCATAAACCTGCTCCAAATTCAGCAAATTTCTTATATGTGCAGGCTTTTTACACAGCAAATGGAAATATACAATCTTTTTTTTTAAGAATACAATTTTTAATCTCATAATACTTAACAGAGAATTTGAGCATTGATACCTAGTGTTTGAAATAACTTTAAAATTGTTTTCAAACTGGCTAGATTTCAGGCTTAATACTAATTACTGGTGAGCTATTAAAACAAGGTAGAAATATTATTTTTGCCAGAAATTCTCCTGTTAAAACACATGCATAAAAATGACTGTGGTGGCCTGGGTACTGCATACGAAGCAAATGTTACCAGCAGAGACAGGAAAACAGCAGCTGTGCACCATTCTTGGACACAAAGTCCTCAAGAGTCACGAGGTTAGCGCAGGATCTGTTTTTTCATGCCTGGTTCTGCTGACTGCAGAGTCACTTAGTCAACGATAACAATCAGAATAAAAGTCCTCTCCTAAAGTTAGAGTGGTTTAATGCTAATCTATGGCAAGGAAAAGCAAGTCAAATATGTCAGAGCAGTATCTGGAAGAAAACAAAGATCAGATATATGAAAATGCCCTTGCTGAGATCCAGTCCTTTGAGCTGCCTCTTGGAACCACCCTAAGGTATGCATCATTTAGATACTACTATATTGTTCATGATGGATTTCTTCCATTCTTTAGCTATTCTTTGTCAGCCTGATATATCAGCAACTTTGTTATCCTGACACTGAAATCTACAGGACAGTGGAATTTAATTTCGGTGTTATTGTCTCTAAATGAAAAAATACAAAACAAGGGCATCTATGCAAGTCTTTACTGGGACAAAGCTTTCGTCTACAGAAGGCTGGCTGTGGGTTCTCTATAAAGAAAAAAATTACCCTTAAACATGAAAATGAGGGGAAAAAAATCACTTTTTTTGTAAGCATTTTTTAACAGCTACATTTAAAAAGAATTAATTGCTTCTTATTCTTAATTTGTAATAAATGTGACTTTCTTTTCAATCACTCAAGATACTACTTAGAGTGAAGCTTTACTATTGATGTTTGTAAATATCTGAAGATTTTAATTTTTTTTCTTTTACAGCTTATGGAAACGATCTAATTAAAAAGTGATTGATTAAATCAATAAAAATTGCAACTTAAAAAAATATTTTGCATATTCATTCCTACAAAAAAGTAACATATAAAAGATTATGATGTAATGTGTCTAAGTATGTTGTTAGTAGCTGTAGACGAGTTTTTAAAATAGCCTGCCTGGGACTGTAGGCATCAGGTTGCAGTGACTATCAGGCTAAAGAAAGAAAATTTAATTTACCCTGGAAAAAAAATGTTTCAATCTATTACTTAAGTAATCTGATGACTGAAAAAAAAAAAGGGGGGGGGTTATTACAGCATTTGAGTGATTTCTTGGAGAAATACTACTGCAGTGGTAGCCTGTGGGATTTTTCCTGTTTTCTTTCTGCAGCACACACTTTGTAGGCACTTGTCTGTATTTTGAATACGTGTTTTAGTAGGTGTCATCAATAAATTCATCTGAATCAACATTGCACATGTTAAAACCACGAGCACAGACGAGATGTACACAGCCTCCAGTGCCTTTTGTTAACTAGCATCCAGGTGTAGTCGCACCAGGGCAGGGGGTATGATGAGTTTGATTACAGTAATTGAAAAGGTGGCAAACAGCATTCGGGCTGGCTGGTGTCTAGACTTAGATCCACTCGAGGCTGTGAACGGTTGTCAGTTTCTCACTGGCGAAGCAGCCATATATCACCCTGGAGTTTTACACTTCGGGCCTATTTCTTTCAGTTGGCTTCCCGCTTGCGTGCAGTTAAATTTGCCCAGAAAGCAGGTGTATCCTGTCTCCTGAGCATGCAAAACCCAAGGACTCGCTCATCTTCGGCCACAAACCGCAAAGTGCATAATTTAAATAGAAGATGAGCTATTCCCACTTCATTGAAAAACGAGGCTTTATTGTACACGTGCCCAAGGACACCAGACAGCAGCCGTACCAACGCAGGACACGATGTGCCAGCCCCTAGCGAAGCAGAACAGCGAAAGGCAGCAAGGCGCTGCACCAGAAGCGCACTCAGGGGAGCGTTGAAAGCTCAGAGGCCCAAAGGAGTAAATAATGAAATAAACCAACTCCCGAGAAACAGACCATAACTAGCCCACAGGGAAAAAAAGGCCTTTCTTGAGCCCGCAAGGCTTCATCTCTAGCACCCCAGCACAGCGAGGGCAGCTCCTGGCGAGGCAGAGCCCTTAGGCAGGTCCCTCCGTGAGGGGCTGCGGCGGGGCGGTCTGAGCCGCGCAGCACCGCCGGGCGAGCCCAGGGGACGGGGGGGCTCTGCCAGGCTCCGAGGGCGCCCTCGGCAGAGCCCTTCCCCTGACGAGGGCTGCGGGACACCGAGGAACCGTGCCGGGTGGCGGGGAGCAGGAGGCGGGTCGCGGCTGCCGGTGCCCCCCGCCGGGCTTCGCGGCCGCCTCCGCCCTCGGTCCCTCCCCAGCGCCTCCCGCAGCGGCGCGGCCGGCGGGTCCCTCCCATCCAAGATGGCGGACAGCCTCCCCGAGCATGATCGGATCCTGCAGGAGATCGAGAGCACCGACACGGCCTGCGTGGGACCCACCCTGAGGTGAGGGGCGGCGGGAGCCGCGGCAACGCCGCCGGCCGAGGGCCCTCAGCTCGCCCCACACCGCCCGGCGAGCCACGGCCCGGCCCGGCGCGGCCCGGCTCTGACAGCTCCTCCCCAGAGACCCCGCGGGGCCGCCCGCAGCGCCTCCGCCGAGAGCGGCGGCTCAGGACGAGGGGGCCGCGGCACGGGCAGGGAGCGGCGCTGGGGCGGCCGCGGGCGGCCCCGGGCGGGCTGCGCTGACAGCAGGGCGGCGGGCAGGGCCGAGGCGGCCGCCGTGCCCCCGCCCCCGGCCGGTATCTCCGGCAGCGGCTGGGGCTGGGGCTGGGGCGGCCCCGCTGTGGGCTGGGGGCTCCCGGGGCAGGGAGGTGCGGGGCGCTCCTCCGTGTGCGGGTCTGCGCTGGGAGCCGGGTCGAGCCCTCGGTTTGGGTGGTGGCTGTGTTGTAGCGAGGCGCCTCTGTCTGTGTGCAGCCCTTTCTAATTCGGTGCAGACGGAAACCGCCGCCTGAAATCTGCCACCCTGGACAGTTTCCGCGTCCTGGGGATTTGACAGCGTCCAGAGCGCTTTCCGAGTGCCGCGACCTCGATGGCTTGTCCCTTTTCGATGCCACACTGGCAAATGGCGTGGGATGCGTGTCGAGGTTTTAGAGGTTTAGCTCTGTCCTGTGGTGAGAGAAGCTTGCCGGTGCCAGGCCTGGAGGGAGTGAAGCAGGGTATGGGGAAGGTGTAGGGGCACAGGGGTTTCCACCCCGCAGCTGCTCTGGCAGCCCGCTGGTCAGAGCCCTCTGAAATGAAAGAGCCCGGACACCAGCCAAACAAGGAAGAGATGGCTGCAAGTTTACACATTATCTCTTTGGAAAGATATGGAGATCTTGTGCGCAGGGAACTGGAAAAAGCGGTTTGTGGTGTCAGCATGCGCAGGGCGGAGAGCACACGTTGCTGATTCTCCCTGGAGAGCGTGTACTGGAGAGTGCAGGAGAGGGCAGACATGGGGTGGGAGGCTGGGGAAACCTTTGTGGAGAACTTACGGAAGGAAAATGTCCATTGCCCATGAAACGGGTCATTTTGCGCCTCACAGTGAATGATGTTGTGGCCTGTCTGCAGCGGTTCCTCCAGCAACGAGGGGTCCAGGGGAGTTTGCGGCCAGGGAACTGATGCGGGGCCGGGGCTAATCAGCCCCTGGGTAGCCCAGCTGGGGAGCGTGGTGAAGCAGCCCAGACATCACCAGAGATGCTCTGGTCTCCCCTTACTGTTCCTTCAACGCAGCCAGTACAGGGGGTGCACGTGGGGCCCTGAAGCTGTGCGTCACATGGAGCTGTCTGTGAGCTCAGGCTGAGAGACAGCAGCTGAGATGTTCTCAGACTTGAGTTGGCCCTGGAGGCAATCTAGCCATGTCTGAGCTAACAAGCCCAGGCACACTGAAGCTGATGTCTACAAAAAAAACCCACACCAAAACAAAAAAAAACTTAGCAACAAAACATTAAATGTAATTGCAGCTTCGCTACAATCTCCAATACAGAGCTTATATCAGATGTGCTATATGTCCTTATGCAAAGGACATACAGAGAATCGGGCTGAACAGTGGAAGAAGGCACATCTGGGAACCACAAGCATGGATAGGGGAGAGACATGAAATGGGGAAGGGACGATATGAATCTCTTATTTTGTGTTATGCATCTAAAATATTGTTCAAGTTTATTTAGATCTGTGATTTTTTAACATGCTCCTGTTCTTCCTGTTTACTTATATATACATATAATATGTGCATATAGATATAAATATACCTTGTTGTCTTACTGGCTTTTCAGAAATGTAGCTTTGCATTGGTGACTTTCAGAATTTTTAGAAAAGTGCACATTGGTCTGATTTAGCAGCTAGTGCTTATTTACAAACCCATAAATCAAGCTAAAGAACATTTACATCTGGCTGAGTGTTTTGAAAGAAGTCCAGCTGACATCACAGAAATATTCTGCTTTTTTATAGAAAGAGAAATGTTTAAAATCAAAACTGTCTGTCTGTTCAGCTGTTTGTTAAAATTTGTGAGTTGCTGTGTGAAACTGAAAAGTCTGAAATCTCAAATCTAATTTCAAGATCTATTTCAATAAACAAAAGCTTGAACATAAAATAGAGCATTATTTTCTGCACAAGATACAGCTTTTACTTGTTAAACAATATAAACCAGAGAAATGAGTTTAGTAATTCCACGTGCAGTTGCCTAAGCCTACCACATCAAGCGATCCATTGATTTCCAGTCATGGAATTCATTCATACCAGTTGTGTCACGTAATGACTGAAGTTACGTTCGTTTCATTGTATGAAATGGAACATTTTAGTAATCTTTGGTCTGTAATGCTGGGAGAATATTTATAGCATTGTGACATGAAATGGAGCACCAACATACATTGTAAAATAGCAGAACAAAAGAGGTGAGCACTTTGGATAAGCAGCGTGAGGTAATACTTAATGCTGAAGATCATAGGATGTGCAAGATCTGACTTATCCTGAATTGTTCCTATTGCAATCTTAATATCCTCCTAATGCTTTACAAGGAGGTGTAATTTTTTTTTTTTTTTTTTTTTTGTGGGCCATATGTGGGTTCCATGGAAACGTGCTTCTGCTCCTATTTTTCTTCAGTGTTTTGTTTGATAGCTTGGTGTAGATGTCTCTGCTGGTGTAGCGTTTCCTGTCCTGCTGGAACAGCAGCAGCACTTGTGCGTAGCGTATTGATGTATCTATTGCTGAGGGTATTTTATGTGTTACTGACAGATAAGGAACATTGATCCTGCAGGTGATTTATAGTACTGAGATGCACCCATGTACAGGAATGGGAAACACAGGTCCTTCACAGAAGGAGCAAAGGGACAGCTGGGAGGGCTGGGATTACTTACTATTTAGGAGCGTTAGCTCCTAAAAATTGTGCAACTTTCTTAAATATCAAATGCAGAGATTGTATTTGATTTTTACTTATTTTAAGGATTAAGTGGATGAACTTACAGCTTTCAAATTGCTGGTACTTAACTTGCATCTCTAAATATAGTGGCGCACACAGAGTCCTTACAAATGAGATGTAAATCAACTGTACAACATACTTTTCATTAAATAGGTAAACTGTGTATATAGCAGGCCAGGATTTTTTTTTTCCTCCCGCAGACCCTGTGACTGTTTTATCAACATCTTAACATCTTTCTAGCTTTAATGGCTAACTAAACATGGTTAATGACAACACCTGTTAAAGGCTTGTCACTCTCACATTTTTATATAATGTGTTAATATCTTATAATTCATTTCTTATACATACTGTTGGGCTTTGCAAAACCAGGAAGAGAAGAGATGTCAGTGAATATTCGATCTTTACAAAGGAAAAGGTGAAAAACACGGTGAAAAGCAATATCCCTATTCCCCTCAAAAAAATATCAAAAAGTTAATAACAAAAAAGTTTCAGGCCCTTATTGAACTTCATAGAAATACATATTAAAATTTCTTGAATACTCTGTTGGATGTACCAGGGTAACTAATAAGATAAATTCTATTCAGAAGAAAATAACTGACCTTATCTGCTGGTTAGTGATATGTAGGTCCACAAAGGTCAAACAGAGAAGAAGATGCTGTTCCAGCAATGTCCTGATGTACTGTACTGAAGAGTCTTTTTCAGCTTGTGGTAATGTGTAATATTTCAAAGTCCTTTTCTAAAACCTGTATGAATTAACTCTTAAACTCTAGCTTGGCAATGTCTAGCATAAGCAGAGAGCAGGCTTATTTTTTCATCTTGTGACCTTCACGTCACTGAGTTTGTGGTGTTTAGGGAGCCCCATGTACAGCCTGTCAAGGGAATACCTCCAGACCTGCAATCAATAGGCTAAACAACTAATGCAAAAGTAAAATAAAATAAAAATTAAAAATTACAGGGGAATCAGTGATGGGAATTTTGTAGATAAGATGAAGTTGGTAAGGAGGTGCTATGTCATTGCTATATGGGATGTAAGCAGGATGTTCTCTGTGGCTTTCACCCATAATTGCAGCTCAGAAGTACTCCTCCTAAGTCAGTGTAAAAATGCTTGCAAGTGACTTTTCTCTCGCCCTCTTCCTGAAATCCATCATCACAAAGCTGTTGCCTCAGTAGGTATTCTCAGTTGCTGTAAATTGTGCTGACCATGAAACTTCTTGACTGAGTTATTGGGGGCCTTTGTAGGAAGACGTTGCCGGCATGTTATCTGAGGCTCCAGGCACGGCGCTGACACAGCCGTTACATTGCTGCTTTTCTGCCTGGTGCTGCAAGAGGCTGTGGCGACTGTCCACAGACATAGCGCTGCCTTGCTCTGATAAAGGCAATGGAGCTGCCTAGCTGCAAAGCAAAATCACTTCTGCTGGTGCTGCCTTTTTTTTTTTTTTTTTTTTTTTTGTTATATATATATGGGTTGAACAGAGTTTGGTAGAATGTAGATTTCTTCTGAGCTTCGTAAAAGAATATGGGTGGAGTGTTAGAAGCCATTGATGAAAAAAATTACTCATCCTGAACTTCTGTTTTTGTTTTGCAGGAAAGCTAAAGCAAAAAAAAAGCATGCTCCAGTAAGGCAGTCAGACATCATTCGAGGAATAAATCGAGAAAGCAAGAGTAAAAAAGTGGTGCAAGCAAGACTGTTTAGTCTTTCCTTGATCAAGATTTCTAAGAAAATTTAGAGGTAGAAATATGGAGAGAAACTAATTCTGCTGCTTTTACTAAGTTATGGTACACAGTGCAATTGCAGACACTTTGCCCAGACTGGGGTCTGTAATTTGTATTTCAGAGGTGTTACTTTATCCATTGAGGGGCCTGTCCAAAGCCAAGTAAATGAAGTGCCTAAATACTTTCTAGAGTGTGACAGGATGCTCTGAAGCCTCAACATGATTTACTGAGAGTGTACATGATTTACTGGTAGGTATAGTTTTGTTATGTGACTGTGTGTCTTTAGCAGTACAGTTAGCAGTAGCATGGGCAGTATGAATGATATTTCTAAATGTGGGAAGACAGAACAACATCAGCACAGTCGCAGGCTGGGGAATATTTTTTCTGAGTGCTTGCCTACGGACTGCTGGGATTTGTGATGTGGTTATCCAGTGGCAAAATGTGGTTGCCCTCATTTTTGCCTTGTGGTCATATTTGTCAGGTATGATTATCTAAAGGCATTTTTCCGTGTCCTCATAATTTTGTTTTTGGACTATGAAGCAGCAATTCACATCTGTTCTTTGCCAATAGTTTAGTCTTCTTTTAAAGGCAGAACAAACGTATTGGTGGATGATCTCTGTATCCTTTGTTTTGAAACAGAACTTAAGTGGTTTAATTATATATTTCAATTTCAAATAATATGATAATTAATATTTTAGAATATTATAAGATATTTTTATGGTTCAAAAGTCACTCTGTAACTTTATTAATAGTCCGTCTTCAAATTGTGCTGAGTTTTCTGGTTAATTTGTTTCATTCCTCTTCAGAATGAAGTTATGCAGTAGCCCAAAGGAACTAGCAATTCCTTCTGTGTCAGCTGTGGGTATTTCTGAATCAGGTCGTAGGATGTTCTCTGATGTATATGTATACATCGATTTATCTTTATTATAATAGCTATCTTGTATGTTGCAACTGGGTGCTATAGAGCAAGGAGAATAGCCTGCTCATTGAGAACAGTGTATCCTGAAAAACTGGTGGCTTGCTTGTAGCCTGTCTGTTGCAGGTTTTGTCACTTGGTGCAGGATTTGGTGATATTCCAAATATTCAAATTGAAAGGCAAGAGTCAGATAAAACCACTGTCTATGTGAACAAGTCTATCGCCGTGTATATTTTTATAAAGGAACAATATATATTTTTTTATCACTAGCCCACTATTTAGAGTCAAAACAGCATGAGAATACTGTATGCTGTAGGCTAATTAATTTGGCATTTATTTATTCAGTGGCAGTACTGCATTTTTTAATTTAATTTTATTTTTTTTTCTGTAAGCTAGCCTGATATTTCAGAAATTCTTCAGATTTGCCACTGGTGGCAAAAAAAGATCTTAGAAGAAGGTGAGGATTCGCTTCCATTGTTGTAAGTTTCGGCACAGTACTTCACTTTTTACGAAGGCTGAAACTGTTTGTGGGTAATATCTGCCGTGCGTTGCATTGCATTTTTCCAAAAATCTTTAGGGTTGGTGCTGATTAAGTCTGTCATGAAAAATGTCTGCAAGACAGGCTATCTTGATCTTTTTAAATGTTTATGCATCAGCTTCTGACTCATTTCTTGCAGTGGTTTCCAAATGGACAACTGCCAAATGAAGCTTTAACCTAACTAGTAACCTGTTTGGAGAATACTTCTGACATAGCTCTCTGCAATTTCATGAGTGTTACCAAAGAGCTTGAAATTGTTCCCTTGTTTAGGAGACATGTTTCAAAATACATGAAAGCTTTTAAAATAAAGGCATCATCTACTGAGAGATCCAGAATGGTGTACTTACTAGGCGGTTGATGTAGTTTGTATCATTGTGTTGCATCTAAATGTAACCTTCCCATCATACAAATGGCTTACGTTCAGGAAAGCCAACTGTTATTCTTGTAGTTTCTTCATATTCCTCAAGCCTTTTGTCCCAGATTTTAGACCTGTATTATGCATAGGAAATGCATTAATTTTACGTCCTGCACAAATGTCAGTCATGTGGGTACTTTCCTGCATTTTTTTTTCCCCAGAAGCCAGTGGCATACGCTGTACCCTAGCTTTCTGAGTGCATTTCTGAACCATTGATCTGTGACTTTGCAGTTTCCTCAATACAGATGTCTACCTGAGGAGTGCTAGCATAATTCAATTAAACATAAGCCTATTTTTGACCGATAAGTTCTAGACCATTTTCACTTAGAAGTTAGAGCAACTGCAGTTAAGTGAGTTTGGTCATGTTGTGTTTTATGGATTATACTACTAAAAGAAGTTCGTAAAAATCTGTGAGGACTGGTCTTTCTTAAATAATGCCAGGGGTAGATTTGCAAATAGGAAACTATTTCTATGGGCTGTAGTAAAATATTCAGTGCTAACTTGTTCAAAAACATCAAGCTAGTTTTGCATCAGCATCAAGCAATCAAATTAGATTTTATCTTACTTAAGGGCTTGCTATGGCTAGTTAAAAAACCCAGCTGTTGCCAGTCTTTCTGGCTATTATCTGATGGTGGATGAAATGCCCAAGCCTAATCCCTGTCACCACAGACCTTGGTAAAACAATGACATCATGTTCAATTTGATGTTCATCTTCAGGTGTTCATCTCAGCAACGCATCTTTTCTTCATCTTGTCCACGTCTGCTAAGGAATTGCTTGTATGCCTGGCCAGTTGTGTCCTGTATGGGAAGGAGTTAATGATCTGTTCTGGAAGCTGGCTGTGCCTCAGCCTTTGCCAGTCATACCAAACTGGCAGGGAACTTAATCGCTGATGGAGGTGTTAAGAAGGAAAGAAGCAGATTTTGGAGTGCATCAGCGCTTGTGGGAAGACTTGGGTTTGATGCAGAGGACCTAAAAGATGTCTTTGAACAGTTCTGTACTGGGAGCCTGCAGAGAGGGCAAGGACAGGGACTTTTCATTTCTTTTTTCCCCTGTTCATAGCATCAGATTTTACGAAGGGTGTTCAGCTCTAAAACTGAGTGGGATTTTCGCTGTCTCAGAGAAAGTAATTTACTTGCAAAACTACAAGTGAGTGTAATTCTTGCAATTGTCCCATGAATCAGAGCAATACAAAACTAAGAATGCATATGCTGTAGTACATATATCTAGGGGGATACTCTTGGGACACATCAACTTCAAAAAGAAGTGTTTGCACTTTCAAGTATCACATACTTGAATATTAATACCCTCTATTCTCCTTTCTGTTACAGAACATGGATGTTTCTGTTGGTAGCAGCTGTCTCTGGGACTTTCACAGTTTGCCAACTTCCTTATGCTCAGGGTGCCTTTGAACTACCTCTACCCCACTGATTATCAGCGAGGCAGTGTTTTCTTTTCAGTTTTGTTTTAGGTTAATTTCAACCTGAAGTTAACATAGTTATTATACATTGTGTTTGTTTTGTTTTATAACCTTAAGGAATTGTAAGCAGGAAGCCAATATGCACTCCCTCCTTTTGAAATGTGTCATCAGTGAGTTGTCAGCGCCATCAAAGGAATGGACAGTTTTCTCTGCCATTTAGTCTGTTTATCAAGCAGCTGGAGTATTGGAGTAAGTTAACAAATACTAGTACAAGTCAGTTAACACATGCTTTTACTTGCTACTCAACAGAGAGAAACTGTTAGTTTTAGTTGGGCTTTTGAATTAAACTGAGACTTCTTAAAAGTCATTTTCCATTTTCTTCGGTGATCCTGGGAGACAAGAATATATAGTACAAACTGGATTTGTATGAGAAGAAATCATTTTATGTTTATAGAAAGAACGCAGCCTTAGAGAGTTACCTGGTTTTGTCTGTACTGAAAATAATACATTCTTAACCCATTTGTGTGTAAAACTTCAATTATTGGATATTTCATTAAATCTGAAACTTCTTGATTCCTAAAATAATATATTTACATCTGTGTGGTGTTGGTATACAAAGCAAATTGAAATAAATAACCTAGACATCTTAGTTATGTCCGTGGGCCTTTGTTACCTTAAATGTTCTGTTGAACCTTCATATATCTCATGAGGGCTGTACAGAAACAATTGGTATGTATTTGTCTTGAAGGTTATGTCTAAAGTGTCCCAGATAAAGAAAGCAGATTAGCTGTAGATTGTAATAGATGGCTAACTATTTTTGGACCATACAGAATAGAAGTCTGATCAGATCTTCGAAAACAACTTAGAAGTTCAAATTTTCATTTCTAGATGAATCTCCGTTTGCGCCTAAAATGGAACAATTTATGTTACAGTCTGGGGAAATAAGAAGGGAAAATAAGAATATTGCTTTATGGACTTGAGTTGCCTATTTTATTTTCTATGAAATAGCATTGGTTCCACCTATGTCTGCTGTATTCGTTTAGGCACATGAAACAGATGGCCAGACTTGGCATTTTGTTATGTGTCAATAGCTGTTACCAAAGTGAGTGGGGCTGGCACTTTCTTTGCTGTTTTTTAATCTACTATTACAGCACAAATTTGGAAAAAAAATAGTACAGCACTTGTTTTTCAGTTTCTTGCTTCATACATCAGTAAGTAGCACAAAGGCTTAGCAGGAAGAGGCATCTCCTTGGTCAGCAGTGTAAAAACAGGAAGGAGGAAGTCTATTGCAAATCTGGGTTTGCTGATTATCAGTTCATGTTTCACTGCAGAGGATGTCCATTAACAGCCATCAGCGTGCTACATTGCTTATCCAGAATGAACAATGACTGCTGTAGTGTTGCTACTACAGAATATGGACCCTGGTTATAGGAAGTAATGTTAACTAACAAACTGTACTCAGCCCTTTCCTGCTCATAGAAACAGGATACTATTAGTGAGAACAATTCACAGAAACTGCACATACAGGAAAACCAGGCAAGTAAAGCATACCAGCTAAACTAAGATTAATAAAATCTTTTCTCTGATTAGGCCATAGCTTTGGTTGTGCGTTGTTCTGGCACGTAACATGATCTTTTAAATAGAGTGGTGAGAGGTAGTTATAAATAAGGATGGCAGAACTGGACCCTAGGTAGTGTCTGGCATAGAAAGTCTGCTTAGGTTTTAAGAAATGTGCTTATTACCATAACTCTAGTTGAATTACAGGAAACACCTGGACATTATTTTATAAAGCTTTTTAAGGGTGTATGCAACAACCTATATGAAATTACTCCATGGAAAAATCCATACAAAGTTTGCAGTTTGTGTAAACAGAAAATATCTTTGTATATTGCAGGACAAAGGAAAATTCTGCAGTGTTTCCTGTGAAATTGCAGCTTAAATTGAATATGTGATACAATATCGTGCTTAGGGATGCCATGGTTAGAGTCAAAATGACAGTTCTATTCTAAGGGCAGAATCTTAATTTGCATGGTCAGTTTTTTGCACTTTCATAGATTCCACTGAACTCATCATGCAAATTTGACTTTAAGTATTATTATATATCTTTATTCAATTTCTCTCTTTCTCATCTACTCGAATGCCTCTTGCAATGTGTATGTGGGAGTTAGTTGGGAACTTATCTGGCCTCCATTCAAAATTAGCTTTGGTAGCAAGATACTAATTCTAAAAGCATGATTTTTCACGAGCACAGTTTGTTCATTTGAGGGCTGGTTTTTTTTTTTTTTTTTTTGGTGTGTGACTTGGTGTAACTACTCACTTTGATCGGTTCAAAATTTATTTTTCCCCTACACTTGTAAGTCTGAAGCTCTACAAATGAACATTTTTCTGTTGCATCCTTTGCAGTTCTAGAAGTTGCATGATTATGTTCCCTGTCAAACGTGTATGCCTGTTGTGCAGATGTGTGTAATTCCCACTATTGTCACAGCAGTCACGGGGATGTAGCACCTACTTAATGGTTATCAGTACACAGAAAGGAATGTGTGTATATGGTTTTTAATTGCTTCATGTGTCTTGTGTAATCAGGAAATGAAAGACTTTGTGGCAATGCAGGCAGGGGTGGGGAACCTGCAATTCTTCCCAGAAATGGGACAGGACGGGATGGGCTGGGGGGTGTGAAAATGGTGGAAGGAGGCATGGTCATCGGTGAGGGGCTGCTGCCTTCTGAGCCGTCCTACTGTCCCTGCCGGGGAGGGAACTTGAGTCACATCTTTATCTGCTTAAGCCCTGCTCCTAATGTTTAACCCAACTTTATGAATTATTTTCAGTTGGCATCTTTACCACCATAAAAATGAATGGTACAGAAATGGAGTGCAGAAAACTTGGTGTTTGGAGAAATGGACCTGTTGTTTTTTCTGTGCTGCTAACTGCTGGCCTGGGTATTTCAGCTTGCAGTGATGGATGGAGAAGTGAGCATCACGCTTCTGTCGGCGTGGGCTGGTTGTAGGGTCAAAATAAGAACTGAAAATATTTGAGAGTCCCAGTGCATTTTATACTTGAGCACTTGTAATGAGTGCAGATGTGTTTCGGCCTTCGATTTGCTCCCAGAGCTCTGTTGCCCATCAAACTCATCCATACATTTTCATAGTCTATAATGTGTCCTGTAAAAAGATAGGTGGGATTTTCTCTCTTTTCTGACATCTGTTTTTGCTATTATTTAAATAAACCATCTCTTTTGAGAATCTTTGCTGCCGTTAGAGCATGTTATTATAAATAATTTCATTACTACGAAGAGAATTGTGCACTCGAAAAACTTCCGGTAATGCTGCATAAGCTCAAAGATCTTTCTCCTGAATATAGGTTATAATTAAAAATCAAATCATTATCTATTTAAAGCAAACCAACCAACCAACAAACAAAAAAACCCACAAAACTTGAAGAAATAATGCTTTTTTTTAAAAAAAATTTTGTAACCCAAGGTGGATGTTGTTTGTCTAGTAGACTGTGTTAATAATGATTTTTCGTAGACAATTATTTACCACCAACCAGGAAATCACATTGTCTTCTGAATCATGATTTGCTTATGAATGCTGGAACTTCTTTTCAGTGTTTTTTTTTGTTTGTTTGTTTGTTTTTTGGTTAGCTTGTTTTTCCTTTTCAAGCTCATTTTTGCCTGAAGACTGAGTAGCGGAGCAGTTCTGGCTACCATTTTCAAGTTTTTAATTGCTGTAGATGTAAAGGACAAAACTACTTGAGTTCTCATTCTGACTACTCTTGCAATTCACTCTTGCAAGCTGAACTCCTACCAGGTAGATGACAGTGGAAGGTTCAGGTTTCAGATTATCTTCATTTTCTAGTAGAAAGATGGCGTAGATATGAAGACTGACGGTGAGGGGTGAAGAGGAAATTAGGCGTATTGGCTGAACTCTCATAAATACTTTTAATCTCCTCTCCTTTTACACTTACTAGTCTATTTGCCTACCTTTCCACTAGCTCAGTCAATGTATTAAATTAATTACGATTTTTCTTTGGCCTCTAGCTTTCTTTTTTTTCCCCCGCATTACTGAAATGCTGACCTTCTTTTAATCCACCTTGCAGTTGGGCATTTAATGGCTCGCATTCTGGCTGCCTCCACAGAAATGATCTATATGCATCTATAGCCGAAATGGGTTTTTGAAGCTGTTCTGTAACCATCTGTGAAGAGATCTGTGATAGCAGCTCAGAGTGACAACGCATATGATGGAAATTGTCATTATAATGGAACAGATAATATGAGGATTATTTATTATAAAGGGTCAGGTGGAATTCATGGCAAGTTGGATTTTATAATTCTTTGCTGAATTTTAGCTCTCTGGAGATTGGCCTTTTTGCTTACTCAGCAGATGGTATTTTTGTGTGGAATGGTGCCCTCTGGTGTTGCTGTAGATTTTTTGCAGGTAAACAAAAAAAATTAGAGACGTACTAAATTACATATTTTTCATAGTGTGCTTCAGTTTGAAAATAAAATTAAGAAGTTGTTTTATGGTTATTATTAAGGTGTCCAGTAACCTTGTTTGATTTTCTTTAATAGTAAATGGTTGCATATCTGATTTTTTTCCATCATTTATTTATTGAGACCTGCGTTCAAATATGTTTATGCTCATCTTTCTCCCTTCAGTCCAGCTGGTAAGAAAAGACCAGGGCAAAAATAACCCTTTGGCAATAACATGGAGTCAGTGAGGGAGAGATATCTTTCTCCCTCTTTGCGTATTTTTTTAATCTTTGTGAGCATTGAACTATTAAAGTAAGCTTTAGTACTACACTGTACTAAGCTCTACCTAGATATAATATTTAAAACCAAATTTTGTTAAGCTGCTTTCCAGATCTGTCTTTAACTGGTTTATTATTCTTTTTTTTTCTTTTTTTTTTCATCTTTTGAGTACTTTCTGCAGTATCTTGTATTTACCTGTAGCAAAATAGATATGACTCATATTGTCCAGTTGTTGGGATGAGTCAGAAATAATCTCTGTCTATAGACAGAGTTCTGGGAACAAATAACCTGCTACACTCATTAACAGAGGAATATCCTTCGCCTCTGCTTGTGCTCTTCCTGGGTGCCCAGCTTGCCCCATCTGTTGAGAGTGAGGGTAGCACCTGCCCCGTCCTGACAGCTTGCGCATTGCCCAAATTCACACGGTGATTTCTCTGCTTGAGAGTTGAACAGAAAAGCACAGAATTATTATTAGGATTGCTTGTGGTGCCATAATTTTCAAATAATTATTCAAAGTAGGTAATTATTTAGGTAAATCTAGGTCATTTTTGAAAAGTGTGCAGAAAATAAACTTCAGGAGCAAAAATGAACCACACTGTAGTAGGGGTGACATTACCTAACGGGTAAGTCAGGCACACAGTCCTCAGTTCTATTTCCAGTTTTGAGAAAAAGTGTAATTTCTGTCCATGGTCAGAGGTGGCATGGCTCTCTCAAGTACGTGTATACTTCTTAAACACCGCTGCTTTAGGTCAGACTTCTTTATAAGCCTCTGAAGTAGCATGTGTATAGTGTCCTAAGAGTGCAGAGTACTGAGAAAGTTAGGGAGCGTTTTAATTCGTTTTCTTACTTCTCATGGATATCAGGGAGTTGTGACACAAAGTGTGGATTTCTTCTAAATACTGTGATTTATTTCTTTAAAAGTAGGTGATTCTCAGGGTTTTTTTTCCCTTGTGTGCTGAAGAGAGTTGATTTGTTACTGTTCCCACAAGGTGGAGCTCTTTACATATGGAATTAATATGGAATTTATACCATTAATGAATCTTAAGGGGCTCCATCAAACTATTGGCTTAGATCACAGATTATCACTTACATCATAATTTTGTTAGTATCCTTCCAGTAAGCAGTATCATGTGGAACATAAAATAGTAACCCTTATTTTAATAAGGTAGGGTAATCTTGTGGTTAAGGCAGTGTATTGATATTGTTTCCTGACTTTAAACACTTACTCACTGTATGGTTTTGAAGCAAATATTGTGATAATACCCCTGACCTTTTATTTATTAACGTTATGCACTGCAGCTGCTGGATACCGAAAAGTCACCAGGCAATAAGTCCAAAAAGACAGCGCATTGCTGCCACCACAAGCAGAAACTTTGCTGATACAAACCCAGCTGCGGAGTTCCCCTTCCTCCATCTTTTTACTGTCTTGTTCTCGTTTTAGGTATATTTAATCTACTGTGTTTTGCTGTTTTCACTTACAAATATGTTGAAGAGTGTGAGTACACAGTGCTAGAGAGAAGTCCCCTATTTTTGTGCTAATGATACCTCTTTTTTGCCCTTTTTTTTTTTTTTGAGAACACTGGAAAGAGACCTAAACTTTGAGACTCCTCCTGCTCTTAAAAGGCTTAAGGCAGCAGTAATAAATAGAGCTTTTTGCTTGTTCCGCTTTAGCACATTCCGGGGTAGCTCATGCATGCACAGTATCTGTGAGGGCACTATCTGATGCCTCCGGTCCTCTTAGTCTTTTTATTTCTTCTCCAGAAATGGTGCTCTGCTGGCAGGCAGATGTCCCTCTCTGCCCACCCTGCAGGTTTCAACGCCTCTCACCCTTTTCTTGCAGAGACAGAGCAAAGCTCACGTAACCAGCTCGTGCTGTTTTGGAGCACTCCAGCACCACTTATTGAACCTTTTCCTCACCCCTTTCCCATATCTTTAGAGGCGATGCAGTCCACGTGTCTCCCCCCATTTCTCCAGAGGCAAAACATCAGCTTGCCCAGTGAGGGCTCACCCACTGCCATGCGTCTCGCAGCTTTCTCCCCCCGCCAGGCTGCTGCCTCCCTCCAGCCGGCAGCAGGCCGCAGGTGCGGGTCACTTCCATCTTCCAGCCCAGCCCTTCGCACCGCGGCCGCCCCGGGCAGCCGTGAGGTGTTCCTGTCGGGCAGCCTGCCAGGAACCTCGGGGAGTGAGGCTGGCTGTCACACTTTTGCTCCTTCCAGCTGTCATTTCAAACTGCAGCAGTGGAAAGGGTGAGGGGCATTTTTTTTTTTTTTCCCTTTGTGATTCATTTCATGGGTCACCAACTTTGGATTTTCCGCTGGTGCTCTTAGGAGGAAAGAGCCTGCCTTTCAGTGTGCTAGCCTTCTTTTCCTATCAGAAGCAAAGGAGGATAATCCTCGCAGCTTTTAGGGATTGATTTATCAGACAAACAGGAATATTTTATTGTGTGGATTTTACTCTGAGAAAATATTTAGAGCAAGCAGGCTCTCAGAAGCTGGCTTTCTTCCTTCACCACGTGAGACAGCATATTGCCTTTCTTATTTCTCTAACTTCAATTGCATCTCTCAATATATTGCTCAAGGTCAAAAGGAACTAAAAAAGCGTCAAGAATCTAGTTACAGTCTCTTTTCAGTCTTCCTTGAAAGGTCAAGTTCTTCCCAGCCACTCAGCTATGGGTTTGTTGAACCAGGTGGTGATGACCCCAGACCTTGGTGGAGCCCAGCTGTCTCGTTAGAAAAGAGGATCTTGACTGTGTTAAGTCATACTTCTGCAAGAAGACCAGGAGGGAGGTCCTTTCCCTCTCCTTGAGAGTTTTAGAGGCTTTTGCTTACTTTTGCCTGGTTCTTGAATTTCAGACTGAAGTCTCCCACAAGCAGCAGTGAGACCATTGGAACTTCAGCCTTTTTTTCCCGTTTTATTCCCTAATATTACTATTTATTTATTTATTTTAAATGGCTTTGCCTTAGACATTTGTGGAGAAATCTTTGCAATTATGGAGAGAAAATAAAGGTTAAAAAAAAAAAAGGCAATTTTGAGGTTTTCAATCTCCTGTTTTTTGTTTTGTTTTGAATTCCTCACTTCCTTAGGAGACTTCATACCTTTGATTTCCAGGGTAGCAGATTAGGATTATGGTTAAAGTTAGGGGTTAGTGTGAGTGTTTAGGTTAGTGCTTGTGTTAGGGTTAGGATTAGGGTTAGGAGTTAGTGTTTGAGTTAGCATTTGGTTAGGGTTAGGGATATGGTTTAGTGTTCAGGTTCAATTGTATTAGGGTTCCTTCTTGGGGAAGGGTTAGGTATAGGGTTAGGGGTTGCGGTTAGGCAATGCAGCTCTCTGTAATACCCCTTTTTTGCTTCTTCTACTAAGTCTAAAGCTTTTAATTGCCCACAGTCGTCTTTGCTCATTCTCATGCTTGAACATTTTTCCATGCAGCTTTCTATTTCTGATGGAGCTCAACAAGCTACACTGGTAACTTCTGGAGTCATATTTCCCACTTGAGGTTTCTACATTTAGCACTCAACCAATTAGTAAAATAAACCAAAAGACATAATTTTAGCCATTCCTGAAAGTTAGATCCCGTATAGGTAGCAGCCCTAGGCTGCATATCGTGATTTTGCCTTTAGGACATGTTTTGAGGGGGCTGGAGGATGGGAGGGGAACAGGGTGGCTGGGCATCTGGCCCCAGCAGCACACTGCTTGGGTCACGCTGTCTGCGAGCACCCAACGCTGGCGCTGCTGGATAACTGCTGTTAGGAATACTAGAAAAGCAAATTTGCATGTTTGCACTTTTTTATACTTAGGAAATAGTGGAGTTTGATGGAAAAGTGATCCATGCTATTTGAGGTGGTCAGAGAAACCGAATCTTTTGTACCCGTATTTGAGCATTAGGGCATAAACAACAGACCAGTGAGGCTCAGGTCAACCATGATGTAACTGGTTAAGCACCTGGATTAATGCCATAAGGGCTGGGTTCAGTTCTCAGTTTTGCACTATCTGTTTGTTTTAATGCTGATTTTGGTGGAGTGCATCACAAATGATGGTACCATAACATCAAGTTTGCATGCTTTTGTTTATTTTAGAGATAATTCAATAAAGATTCTTGCATACTACATTTAACTGGTGGGTAGGAAAATAAACTCTGATTTTCTTATTTGTATTTAACAGGTCTGTATATGATGACCAGCCAAATGCACATCAGAGGTTTATGGAAAAACTAGACACCTGCATACGTAACCATGACAGGGAGATAGAAAAGATGTGCAATTTTCACCATCAGGGCTTTGTGGATGCTATTACAGAACTTCTTAAAGTTAGGGCTGATGCAGAAAAATTAAAGGTAAGGAACTAGTTTTTCAGAGTTTCATATCATTGTCTTTAAATTCAAGGAAAAGGGACTTGACTTTTCTACTGAAGAATAGTATTTTCCTGACTATCACATACACCCTGACATTTGCAACAGTTTTGTTTGTTTTTAAAGTGGATTACTTAGGACTTGTGGCAAGGACTGTGTTGTCTGATCCAGTAATACATTTATAAAGCTGAATATGTTATTAGGTCCAATTCTGATTTTTTTTTTAATGTATGTTTTCAGAACATATTACCAAAATTATTTTTGCGATTTCTTAAAGGCTTTCTCACATGGTAAAGAACAACAAATGCTAAAGTATTGGCAAAACCCGTATTTCTTGTGTAGGTCCGCTTTTTTTTAATCATGCGTTTATATGTCAGACCTTAGAAGGATTCAAATCTTGATTAGAAAAATAAGAATGCTGCAATTATTCATGAAAAATAAATTTTATTTACTCTGGAAATGAGTAAGAGAGTAGGTGGAGTTAGCAGTTTTCTTTAGAAATGAGAACTAAGATTTACTCACAAATCAGAATGGAGGATAGTGAATTATGAGATCCGTCCCTTTTAGCTCTCTTTACACTTTTGAGAGCAAAATATGCACACCAGACAGAATGAGCATAGTTCATCAGAGGTTATGATTAGAAGAGCATTATATAAAGGATATTCAGATAACAAGAGACCAAATACAGCGTCAATGAGGTCATTGAGCATCTTTGTTCAGAAATTAATGAGATTTTTAATAAACTAGAATGTGCTTCCTTATTATGATGACCTAATGAGTCACTTACTATGTGGGAAAATCTGAGGTCGAGCTTTGCCTGCACCTGCAGCATTAAAATGTTGCTGTGGTTTGGAGATTTCCACGTTTGATGTTAATCAACCACCCAGTGTTTGCATTCAGCAAAGTATGAATGTTTAATTACCATAAAATGCAATCACCATTTCTTACAGACAATGAATGGCCCATAGAGCTCATTGAGGTTATCAAAAAGGGACCAGTGGTCAATTGGGTCAATGATTTGAATTGTTTGACAGACCTACAGAAACAAGGAAAGTTCAAAAATCCCAAGTAAATTTGAGAAGTTTGCCACAGAATCTGTTAGAAAGAACTGTCATAAGTAATTGAAGTTAACAAAAGCCCTTTGCGATCAAAAGTTCAAGTTCAAGCTGTAGAGTTAATTTGAATTTGCATTTCTTTGTTCTAAGTTTCTCATGAAGCATGATCTGATTACAAGGGTGAGCAGTCACATCAGGGCAATATATGCATATTTGTCTAACAAAGGTGAAATTATTTTTAAGGTCCAAGTTACTGATACCAACCGAAGGCTTCAGGATGCTGGGAAAGAGGTGAGAAAATGGTGCTTCCTATATGGCCATTATGAATATTTGTAGCAAATTAAGTTTATTTGCATAATTTCATTGTAATTTTCTTTTAAAAAAACAACACTCCAAGGTGATAGCCCAAACGGAGGAAATCATCCGATGTAGAGTTCAACAACGGAATATTACAACAGTCGTGGAAAAACTACAGTTGTGTCTTCCAGGTGAGTGCCAGATAGCTGAATATGATGGCAAAAAGTAAGTCACAATAGCCAAAATGCAAAAGAATTTTATTTTTAAGTTGTGTTCTTGTAACATCCAGTTTAGCAGAAGGATTGCTGGGTTTTAGAAAGCTGTCTGCATGTAGATTCCGCAACTTTACAGTGTTTGACATAGGGTAATTATGTCACTTTGTGAGAAGACGTTGAGAGAGAGATAAACGATGCAAACAATGTAGCCACATACAACTTTAAATGCAGTCATACTTTTAATATAAACAATAAATTTGTTGCTTAATTTTTTTTACTGTTTGAATTCTATGAAAAATACTGATGATTCCATTTGAACATCTTTTAGCTGTGTCATTGCAATCTTAATTTTAATAAAGCCTAAGGGCTCTGAAAAGTGTTTTAGAAAGGTGATATTGTAGGATTACACAAGCTCTATATTGTTTGTAATGTTAGCGTAAAACAGATTTGAGAACTTTTCTTCATAAAGTCTTGTTGTTGACTTGTTATGATTACAGTAGATGGTAGTGTTGCCATTTAATGAAGACAGGACATAGACTTGTAATGCATATAAAGTTATGGTGCATAATAAGTGAACAAATGATCAAAGTGTAGTGTCTACTATTCTGTTTAATCTTAATTGTTTTTTTATTTAAAAGCTGTTAAGAGGTTGACGCTTTTTTTCTTTGCCTTAGCTGCTTTCTACAATCTTTTTTTTTTTTGCTAGTTTTACTACATTTCTGTCGTAGTAGGAATCGACTAAGGCAAATTTAGTGTATCCTTTTCTGTGGTTTATTTTGTCCTTTACAGTACATGTTGCATTTTTAATTAACTAAAGCCACAGTAAGATCCATGGGTTAATCTGCTTGTTTTTATGCAGTGCTGGAAATGTACAGCAAATTAAAAGAACAGATGAATGTAAAAAGGTGAGTGAATTTATTTTTCTTAGAAAAATACAACTTTTGTAAATAAACTGGTAGATTAGCAAAAACTAGTGCGGACAAGTAAATTGTCTAAGTCCTGTAGTGTGGTACGTAGTCTTTTTTTTTTTTTATAATATCTTGTCCGTGTTTCAGGAATGTCAATACAAGTGAACAAATGTTATACTAAATATAAAGACTTCTGGGAGCTTAACGATTGCCATGAAACATAATGTTTAGTTAAATAAGCATTAAGTGCAATGAAAATGGGTTTATAAAATGTGAAGTAGAAGGTATTTTTTAATACTTGAAACAGTTTAAAATGCAAGAATACCACAACTGTTAGGGAGTAAAGATCTTTGCATTAATAAATTAATACAAAGTATTAAAGTGTACATTAATATCTGCATAATTTATCACAATATATTAAATCAAAATTATAATCCAAGAAAAAAGGACGTTTTACTCCATATATCTTTCTTCAGATCTGTCTGATATCTCTGTGCTAGGCTTTTGTGTATGTAGGACTATGAGAATAACTGCAGAAAGTGTTGTGTTTTTTCATCTGTGTTGAAAAGAAAATAAAAAGCAAACATAATCAAAACCATAATGAAAAATAAAATTCTATAATAAAAATAAAATTCTATTATAATGTTTTTTTGACTGGTACCCCAGCAGTTGCTCCTTCCTCTGTTGTCGTCTTTTTCCGTTTTCTCCAAGCTCCACTCGCTGCAGCTGTAACCCCAGGATTCCCAGTTCTCTCTCCACAGCTGCTTGGCTGCCCCTGCCTCCCTGCAGCTGTCATCCTGTCCCACAGGGCCACTGCTGCCACCTTGTACCTCATGCACGCCCACCCCAGGAATACCTCTTCTTCTTTTTCTGCTTTCTACAGAATCATTGCTACCTTGTCCCTTGGTGCGCTTCACGCGGCCTCAGTCACACTGATTGCTTTCTCTTCCCTGCTGGATTTGCGGTCATTGTCATTGCCTCTGTGTGCTCCTGGCACCGCTGCAGGGAGCTCCTGCTAACAACTCTGTCTGGACCTGTCTCCATTTAGAACAATCTGTGCGTAGTCAGATGTATGCAGTGTAATCTGGAAGTACTTTTTGACTGTGTGTCTGGATTTCTGTGGTCTCGATAGGCAACACCTCTTGTCATACTGCTGCACACCTGAATATCCTAAACAGTTGCCTCTTTACAGATGATTTACTCATACACAGCCTCTGTGCAGACATGTCCAAAATGGATCAGATCTACACACCAGATTAATCAGCAGCACTGTAGCAAATCTGATGCATCTTTGTCATCGATGTACGTGCTACGTGACACTTGTACACACATGCTGTCTGGGAGTGTTTCTCCAGAAATATGAGTGCTTTGAGGAGAACCTAATGCTATGGCACTTGCTGTATCACATTACAATCAAAACCTGCTGGATAGGACCCAGTCTGGGAGATCTCATTAGCTTGACTACTATACACAAGTTCTTCTGAGCAAAGCACTGTCTTGACGTTTGCTTGAAGTAGCTGGCAGCATGCCATTGCAGTGATTTTTGGAGCAGCTCAGCAAAAGGATGTAAACAGTCCAGTGCCCCTGCTAGTCTGCTCAGAGAATGTACTGCAGGGTGTGCTGCCTGAGCTGCACCACTTCCTGCTGCCTTGTGCAAGGTGGTCTGCAGAATGCGCTGCTTCTTGCATGTTGAAAATTTGGAAACACTAGGGTCAAGGTCTACGTTCTACCATTCCCCTGATCTGTCAGGCAAAATAAACACCATTCTGGCTTTAAAATTTTGAGGGAAATGATAATTCCTAACATCATTGTGGAGAGATCACTTCAGTGAGATAATATGGCAGATGGCTTTTAACGTTTTCACTCTACGTTTACAAAATAGTTTTGTAGTTAGAGTTCACTGATGGTTGATGGGCTTTCTGAAAAAGCATCAGTATTCTTTAAAACTAAATTTCCATTATTTAAAAGATTCATTCATAATTTTCCTGGGGAAGGAGTTGCTAGACAGGAAATCTTAAATGTTGCAAGCCAAATAATGATGTACTGAATTGAGGGATTTGGACATGTCCTTGTCATATCATAAAAAGATCTAAGGGAAAGGGGAGATACCATAGCTTTGATGTACCATACCTTGAAATCACATGAAGTACAGACGGTTTACACTCTGCTGCAGGCTACTGCTCCAGCTCAGATATATCTCATTAGCTACGCTATGGTTACTACTTTGCCTGTGACTTACAATTCTCTATAATACAGCCTATAGGTGGATATTTCATAGAACTTGCAATTAATTCAAATGATAATTTCCTTGTGGCTTACCAGGCAACAAATCCAAAGGGTGAGTGTGTCCTGGTCTTTATCACTAAGTGGTTCAGCAGTGACAAGGACATGCAGAGCATCAGTGCTAATGCTCATAGCTGATGTGTACAGGTACAAGGAATTTTAAAACTGACCTTCCTAAGTTTTGCTGTGAGGCTTTCTTGGAAGAGTCAGAGATATGAGCATTCACAAAGCCTGTCGTAACAAAATGATAGGAGTGTTTATTTTGGACAAAGATAATTTTGCACATAAGCCTTCACTAAGTTTTGTGAATGCAGCAAAGCATTCATTGGCTTAAAAAAAAAGGAGGGGGGGGGGAAGACCTCTTTTCTTTTGAGTTTGTTTGAGCCTTTTAGAATATAATTTCATTATTCCATTGTCTTTAAATCTTGCACTATGAGTCACACTAGCCTTTCTAATATTTGAAAAGAGGGAAGAAGAAAGTGTGGATGTTCTATATTACGGGGAATAGTTGTTTTACGATAAAAATTGGAATTCCATTTATTTTTTCCGTGATGGCCACCTCTTAAGATAATGTGGGATTTGGGGTCTGGAACACATTCTGCTTTATGCAGACAGAATGAAGTTTTACTGAGGAGTCCAAAAAGTCATCGAATGGTAGCAACTTCTGGTCACTACCAACATGGGCTATGTTTGAACTGATGACCTAGAGGTGAAAGGCTCTGTATCCTATTTATCTGTTTCCTGAGTCATGCATAACACAAGTTGACAAGAACTATAGTTGTGAGAGGAAATAACTGAGGAATCTGCTCTAAACAGACACAGTTGGCTGGAAAGATTTATGGAGGGTTTAAAGTCTTAGAGAAGGAAGCACAAGGGAGAGGCGTGGTTTCTCCACTGCTCTTCAGAACACCTAGTGGACTTCCTTTAGTTTTAAGTCAGAGATAAGATCGTTACATGTTTCATATAGCTCTGTTGGCATGGCCTGTGTGTTTGGGTTTTGATATGTTTCGCTGGAAAGAGCTCCCAGCTGCCTCAAGTGATTGTGGATGACCAGTCTAATTGGAGTCATTAAAACTGGTGTTTTTGCAAAAATTCTTTCACAGTAAGTATTACTAAAAACAACAAACAAACAAATAAACACCCCCAACATAAAATGAAAATAATTAAATGATTAAATCTGCAAAGGTTGTTGCTGAATCTTCTTCAGTCTATTCTAGGAAGGACTAAAGAAAGACTATGGTCTTTCAGACTGAGCTTTTTGCCCTGAAAAACTCGGGTTTATTTTCTGACCTTGCTATACCTTCTTCTGAACTGTGGAAAAGACAGAGTCTTTTAGGTTACTAAGGCTCACTAAGAGAGTCATGCAACCTTTCTCTGCATAAACATTCCATGCATTCAAATAAATGTTAAGACATGGAGAATACAAATAGGGAAACTTCATAGTTTGTATAACTTGGTTCTCATATCTGTATGAGAAGGGTAGATAGAGCAGATAAAAAGTGATGCCAATTTGATTTTCTGCATTGTTTTAGAATGATGTCAAAATGAAGCACTGGACTTTACCAACTGCATATCAATACTTCCTAGTGGCATCCTGCTTTTGGCAACCCCCTTCCCCAAAACAAAACAAAACAATAACTACAATAACAACAACAAAAGAAGCACCCTAAAAATAGGCATTTGTCACTGTGCTGATAGCTGCTTTCTTTCTCACCATCTCCACAACATTATTTGTTTGATAATTTCTATTTTAAAGAATGGACACCTACCACATCATTATGGATAAAAAAGGTATTCCATAGAACTTGTTTTTTTTTTGTCACACAGGAACTGTTCCATATCATTTTCAGAAATACTGAACTTTTGACTCACTATCCAGAAGTTTCAGAATAGTGGTGCCTTGATCTTCTCATTTGCTAGTCCTTTGGGCAACTGTTAACGTTAGTATGCTGGAGAACCTTAAAAATCAGGTGTTGAATTATAAAGACAACTATAAGACAACTAGAAATAAAAAAAAAGTTGTTTGTGTAGTGAAAGGTGACATATTTTCAATTGCATTTTCAATGTGTGAATTTGACTCTTCTTTTATTATTGAAAAATTCTAATCAACTCCCTTACATTTATTTTGTTTTGATAGAGAACAAAAAATTTTGAGTGTTTAATCAATGGAAATGTAATAAGAGGGATATATAGTATTTGACTCCGAATGAAGCACACAATTCAGATAATGTTTTTTTCTTTGTAAATTCCTTCTGTTTCTTAATAAAGTTAAAATGAGAATTTCAAGATTATCTCTTTTTTTTTTTTCCAATGGGGAGTTTTAGTTACATAACTGTACATTTCTGTACACAAATACTTGCGTGCAAATGCTTTCTACTCAATAAAATACACAGCCTTTGAATTCATCTTGCTCCCATCCTGTGTCAGTTCTTGACTGCTCTATTTTAACTTGGAGCTTTTTTAGTAAGTTACAGTAATTCTCATATCTGCCTCCAAATGACACTCCACTGTTAAAAAATCTTCTGGTTTTATTTGTTTGTTTTCTAGTCCCACTTTTTGCCGATTTTAGAAGTTTCAATTTTTATAGTGGAGATGTTATTAAAGGTCTGATCAATCCATTTTACAGTGTTGTGGCAGTAATGACAAGATGGATAAGTTCAGTACAGTCTTATTGAATGACCTCCATTGGTGTTTCAAATTTCTGTCTTCAGTTTCAAAACTTACAAGATTTGTTTTGGAAAACATATTCTTACAATATTAGCTCAGAAGAATAGATAGGTGACTGCTACATTTATATGACAAAAATAACACTGAAAATGCTTCTTTAACTCATTTATATTTAAATGGGCAATCTTCAGCATTGAGTTAAATCTATGGAATGTTTTTAAAGGAAAATATACAAATACATCATTCCATGAAATGATATGCAAAACTTTTTAGTTTAAATCCTGGCCTGCAAGTGACCTTCAAATTAATAAGACTTCAGTGCTTTATCTGAACAGATGCTAAAAGGGCAAGGTCTTGAGCTCCATATATATATAATTAGTAAGCGACTCTAGAATGGATTTAAAATGGATTATGTTAATTCTGATCTTGGAAACAGCAGTCAAAAACCTTCCAGATGAACTAACAGTGTTCTGATAAGCTGATCTGTATAATTTAAATACAAACCTTTTATACGATTTTGATGCTATTATGGTTTTATTCCCCAGAAATCTCACCATGTGGCCCCTCTTGGTCATTTGCTATTTAAAAAAAAAAAAAACCCACACACATAATACCCCCAGACCCATTCTTATCTGCAACATTCCTGTTGCCTTATGTATATTTTATATAAACCAAGCATATAATAAACAAAAGCACCTAATTTACACTTGAAACCTCTTTATTTGCAGTCTCCTGAAAGCAGTTGTGTTCTAGAATAAAAGAGAAGGTTTTTCCCATCCTCTGCCTATGCTGAATTGTTAGCTTAGCTTAGAAATGCATTGATTGAGAAAATTAAAAACAAAAATGTGTTTATTTCAGAATGAACCATTAAGTTACAACTAAACTATTAACAACCTACTATTGCTTGTCTGCGGAAGGGAAGGCATCAGTTTGAATTTTATTTCAGTTTGAACATGAAGACCTATTCTATCTATAAAGTAATATCCAGAAGAACCACAAGTGAAAAAGTACACGTTTCTAGTTTTTCTTGAACATTTTCAATGGACATTGCAGATATTCTGCTTTTCCCTTTCAAAATGATTCAGTTATTTTACATTGCTGATTGTGTAGGACTTCAAAAAGAAAAAGGAGCCAAGGTTGTAAAACAAAAAGCTAAAAATGGGCTAAGGATATTGCTTTGCATTTTTGGAAAGGTTTGGAACTAAATAGCAAGTTAACTGAGTTTGATCTCAGTTTTTCTCCTTTTCCCATTCAATACCAAGCTAGAAGGCATTGGTTCACTTTAATCCGTTATAATAGGCCAAAATAAATGCATTTTTATAAAAGCCTCCTGGATTGAGTGGCTGGTAAGAATGCTGTGCAAAGGAAAATTCACATCTACAGATAATTGCTGTCCTATTACATATTAAACTGTATGTACTAAAAGTAATAATCTTGTGCAATATTCATATAAAATGTTTTGTAATAATTTACTGGGAGTTCAGATCCTGTTGTCAGTACAGCATTTTCAATATCATTTATTTTATATGATGGATACAAGTTATTTTTATTTTTCCTGAAATTTTAAGTATTAAAAATATTTTCATTTTTCCTGAAATGCTCCATAATTTCATTTAAATAACTTTATTATGAAAAAGATTAATGAAAAAGTACTTTATTGTGATATTTTGTGTGTAGACAACCAATTTCAGTATAGCTTGTTTCACTCCTTCCCCTACAGTTACCTATCTTTATAATTGAAAAGAAATCTTGAAGAAGACTTGAGAAGAAATATTTCTTGGTGTTTTCCTTTTTTCCCCCTTTCAGGCCATGTCTTCTGTATTTCTGCCTACAAATAGTCTGTAGGCTAACAGAACACTGAAGAACACTGCAAATTATACAATCTTTGCTGTTTTTTGTTTGGAAAACCTTCTGACCTTAAAGCTTATTCAAAGCAGTCATTTTGTTGGTGGGGTATGCTGTACTTTGTTAGAACAGTAAATTAGATGCATGACTTACAGCAAAATATGTTACACTGCTGGAAAAAATGTTGCTCAAGATAAGTTTATGCATGTCTTTTCTAGCTACAGATGGTGGAAGGAGAGTGGGTATGGATGTGTGTGTGTTCACATACACCTAAAGAAATCACATACATGCAGGCACACTTTTCCAAGATTGTTTTCGTTGTTTGGTACATATACTGCAGTGTTGAATGATTGGCAATTTGTGTTTCAAAACCAAAAATTAATTTAAACAACAACAAAAAAATCAATCTAGAAGGAGAGAGAGTTGTTAAAACTTTAATGCCTCTGTTCCACAAGCTTCTGCATGTGGTATTAGGAATATATTGACCAGAAGAGCTACATAGAAGTCTACTTAAAATCTTGACTTGACTGAGTTGCTCTGACAGTTGACTGTTTTTGTTTGTTTGTTTGTTTTTTTCCAAATGAAAGCTGTGTATGGATGACCTTTTTTTCACATTACTCATTTTTCTAAGAACACAGTAATTTAATTAAATGCTTATTGATTGCATGTATGATATTGATATGCTATATCTAATAAACAATGTGTTTTATTAAAATTTGATAAGAAAGCTATATAATTTGCTTTTAATCTCTTTGTAGGTACTACTCTGCTTTAAAGACGATGGAACAGCTAGAAAATCTGTATCTTCCTAGAGTTAGCCAATACCGTTTTTGCCAGATAATGATGGAAAATCTTCCAAAGCTACGTGAAGAAATAAAAGAAATTTCTATGTCAGATCTCAAGGATTTCTTAGAGAGTATTCGAAAGCATTCTGACAGAATTGGGGAAACTGCAATGAAGCAGGTAAGTCTACCTAACAGGATGACTTGAAAACTGACCTAAAGCTGCAAAACAAATGCTAACATCTCATGTAGTTTCTTCCTCTGGATGTGAAGTTGACAATTCCAGTAGTCTCTGTCTAATACAGGAGGCAGCAGCATTATCCCTCGGTAGCATCCAGTTTTTCCTTTCAGATTTGTATCTGTGTTCTAGACAAGATGTATTTTCCTCCCTGGGAATGGAAGGGAAAGTTCTGTGTATCTTAAGTTGCAATAAATAAATAAATAAATAATAAAATTGTGAAATGCTTTGAGTAGTCAGCTACTAGGTAGTCTGTAACTCAGCTACTGCACCAAAACAGAGCAGCACATCTGGCCAGCCTGCAAGGATGAATAAGACTAAACGATGCGTTGAGATTACTGCCCAGTTCTTTCTGAAGTGCTACTAATACAGGGTATATTATTGGCATATTACCATTCAGAGGCATGCTAAGAGGGAAGAGAACTGAGGAGAACTGAGCCAGGATGAGATTTGGACGGATGGAGCCATTGCGTATTCTATCACAAAATACTCTGCCACTTCAAAGCACTGATGCAGGGCAAGTTCTGGGCAAGCAGTTAATGCTTTTAAAAATTATTTGGAGAGCAAGTGAAGTTTTAACTTGACTTCTTGTTGAGCAGAGTTCATGTTGGGTTGCCATTTTGTCATCTAAGATTTTTAGAATTTTGTTTTGTCTTTCAGAAACTAAATTCTTGTAAAATGCAGTGTTTATTAGTATAAATGAAACTTAACTGTGTCTCTCAACAAGTGTTCTTTGGATACTGGATATTGTAATGTCCCGTGCCATACCTGAGGAAAAGAGCATCTCTCCACACTTAAACACAAGATTATACAGTGCTACCTTGGTGCATTTCTTTCAACAATATGGACAACATAGTGCGTTTGACTTCTGCAGCTGACTGTTTGCTAGGGCTTAACTGAAAACAGCAAACAAATAGCTGGAAAGTTATAACTGTACTTCATTTAAATGTTGATTCTGTGCTTGCAGTTTGATTGGGAAAGTTGGGAAGATGACTTTGTAAATTTTTTTTCTACTACATTCTGGGGATTTGGGAAAAAACATGCAAAAAATAGCTGTTGTGATGAATTCAGAACTAGAATTCACCACCTGAAACTGATTAAGGACAAAATCAGCAGTACAGGTTGAGAGCACACATCCTGCAGTTACCCTGATTTGTATTCAATATCACCACCTGTTTTTCATGGCATAGCATATACTCGTCAATGATGGAATTTGCATTACAACCCTCTCAATTGGTACTACTTTTAAAACAGGCACAACAGCAGAAAACCTTTAGTACCACTCTTCCGAAGCAGAATAACGTAAACTATGGTCGGAATATGCATTTAGGTAGAAGCAGAATTTTGGAATCCAAGAACGAAATTACATTGAAGCGAACATTTGAAGAAGATGATGAACATGAAGAAGAGGTGATGTTTTAGTAAATCAGTACATCTTATTTAAAGTGGATTTTGTAGTTTTATTGAACAAAACTTGGAGTATGCTGTCTATAGATGGAACAATGTTAGAAGGGACAAGAGAACACTTTCAAGGGACACCGGACGGGATCAGCATTTTAGGGGGAAAACAAAGTGCAAAATATTAATTGTATGAATGATAGCTTCAGCATCATGTTTGGGGACATTCAATTGAATAGAAATTTTAATTATTCAGGAATTAAATTGCAAGTTATATTATATAGTATCTGCCCACTGCAAATGTTATTGGACCCACTGGAATATTCCTCTGTTGCTAAAGCCAGCATTTCTTTGTTGAGGACTTCAGCTTGTGTTAGAAGCCTTTCAGCTATTGAACACTTAGTATCCATACATTGAATAAAATGGTAAATATTCAGACCTTTAAATCTAAGGTCTAAATGGTGGAAAACCCTGTGAAAAGAATGTTTTCATAACTCAGATAAAATTTAATACTGTAAGACAAAGAGAGAAGGAAGTCAAGCAGTTAATTTACTCTTCTGTGTTAGAACAGTCTCTTTTTGGGTTCTGAATTCCTGGCAAAAAGACTGATGCAGTTGCTCTTCAAGTCATTAATGCAAACTAATTCTACCACTTTGTGTCAAAACAGCAGCTTTTATAGCCATAAAACCTGTCAACATGGTTAATTTTGCTGGACCCAATTTGGTCTGGCTTTTGTCAACCCCAATGTATTTCCATATTCACCTGAAACTTACATTTATCAGTCTGTTAACTTCTCACCCTACTAAATGATTAGTTCTTCCTTAAATATTTCCAAATATTTAAGAAGCCAAATCAAGCAGTTTTAAAGATGAGGGCACTAAGACTGAATTTGAAAGTTAGGGACATTTCCTTTCCAGTAAGATGTCTTACCAAGTACGTAGTAAGTGGGCAAGTTCTGTTGGTGTTGTGTCACATTTTGCAGATCATATGCTTTTTAAGATTTATGACTTTTTCCTTTCCTCAGGTTTTAACTGCTCAAGATCTTGTAGACTTTTCTCCAGTCTACAGGTGTTTGCACATTTACTCTGTTTTGGTATGTATTAAGGTGACTTTAAAAGATCTTTTACTTTTTTTTTCAAGTTGAACGTTCTTTATTATTATTATTTTTTGCAAGCAAGCAAGCATATTTCTTCTAGTAGTTGTAGTTCTGGATGAACCAGGTGAAATGTATATACCATGGACATAGGGCATGACTGCGTATTTTATTTTATATGCATTATAAAGGGCACACAGCAAGACTTACTAATTATGTAAGTGGTTTTAAGAATATATTAAAATGTATGTTTCAATATTGATACCACCATTTTCGCAGTTCCCCTTTGTGTTCTATGTTACCTGAATGACTAGGGGGAGATGATCAATATTGCAAAACATATGAATATTCGTTCTAATTCTTGTGTAGATCAGAATAGCAGAGAAAAATAGCAAGCAAAACCTGGAGATTATGACAGACTGTACTCAAGCAGATTAGATTAGATTCAATGGCAGAGACACAATAGCCCCATTTTAGCTTCTGTGGAAGAAGAGTGCACAAGCTAACAAGGATGAAAACTTTTTTGGGGGGAAACTCAGTAGCAAATGATTTATTATTTTCTCACCTTTCCTATGTCTCAGTTACTTTTGAATTCAGATTACATACAGAAAAAAATGTTAAGGGCGTATAGATGAAATACTTTTGAGTATTGGTAATCGTACAATTTCAGTTGGACCTGGCTTTGACCATTCAGGTTGGGTTAGATTCTTCCTGTGGAACACTTGCAGCTGTGTAATGTGAAAGCTTGTATCTTGAAATAATTTTTAGTGTTATTTCACTGTTAATTTTTCTTAAAGAAGGAATCCAAACAAAAGTATCCGTAATTACATCAGTAATTATTCATATCAGTGAAAAGGAACAGAAAGGCTGCCAGAACTGTTATAAAAGAGTAAACCCTTTCTTTCTACAGAGGAAATAAGTATGAAGTAACATGAGGAACATAAAGTAGACCAGCTGACAACTTCTGCATATTCTTCCTTTAGTGTAATAGTGGAACAGGAAATAAAATTGATAGATGACATTTAAAAGTAATATATGATTATGGTCTTCACTGTGTCAAGGATCCTGATGTTGGGTCCTTGATCCAAGAATATGCTCTCTGGGTTTGCACAGAAAGAACGTTTGCCAGCTTACAAATTTACTGGAGGCAGAAAACAACTTGGGAGTGCTCTCTGATGTTAAAAGCCCTTAGCCCCTTAGAAAAAAGGCTTGTTGATGTCTTCAGAATAGGGCTTCTGTCTTTCCTGCCAACATCATCTAATTAATAAGCCATGGTAACAATATCAAGAGATGTGCGTTAACCACTTCTTGGATTCCCTCTCTTTTACCTCCTATTGTAAAAATTTTTTTTTTGGAGTTTACAAAACTTTATGATGACAGCAAAGGAGAGGAGTTTATACAAAATTCATTACACTAGTATATCAAAGACTTATCTCACAGCAAACATCACCTTCTTAGTGAATTCTCTCTCTCCTACAAAGCTGTAGAAAATATTCTCTTTTAACATAGAACAAGTTTTCTACTCTTTTTTATATCTCAAAATGAGTACATACAATCTTGTGATTGCAAGATACATACACACCAAAAATGATCGTGTATGTATTGACAACTAAGCTTTCTTTAGACTGCTTAACGTCTATACAGTAGAATGATGAGTTTATTAAAAAAAATTAAAAAGTGAATCTCTTATATAGAAAAAAAATCCATAGTTAAATAAGACTGACTAAAATATTTACTAGCTGTTCAGATGGGAAGAAACTTTTATTTCACGGCAGCTTATATTGTACTTACTAATTTTGAGTTTCTTGCAACTTCCTGTGATGTGTCTGAGAAGCATAAAGCGAGAGACAGTTTATATGGCCCATTATGACTGTATATTTCTGCGTTTTAAATGTGAGAGACATCCCGCATAATTTCAGTGTTATATTTGTCACTCTCATCATTATGTATTAGTGAAGTTAGCCTCTTTTTTTTACCCCTTTTTCTCCATTACTCCTTTTGGTGGTGGAAGGAGTCATATTTTTGATAGGGTAGTCTTTACACTGAGACTGTATATTTAAGCAATATACAATTATATATAACAATGTCATTATGTGAGATGCTGTACATTTAATTTTTACTGAAAACACCCTTTTGTATGCAATATTACCTTTTAACTAAATGCTATGTTAGTATAAAATAAATGTTACTATAGTGCGAATCATTTGATATATGAGCAGTATTCTTACAATTTATAACCTAGCATTAACTGATTTGTTATTTCTGTTGATATAAATGCATAAACTTTTGGAAGCTGGGCAAAAGAAATACATTATTTAGGTATATTTTATCTTGGCTTTCCTTTGCTTATTTAGTGCATGAATCACCAGAATAGCTGCTGTACTCTACTGATTGCTTTACAGCATATGTTTAAAATAGTTGTTATGCCTGAATTGCTGATCTTGATTGCATAAGATAGCATAGTGTATAATTATTCATGAGATATTTTACATCTCAGTATTTGGTGTGGATTTGAGAAGAGCACCTAGTCTTTTTCACTTGAGAAGCTTCTGTCAGGACTGAGTAGAGATTTGGCATTGGGAGTAGAATTAAATAATGGCTTTGTGCATCTGAAAACTGTGTTGAATATTTGGGCTGGAAATGACTGTTTAGCATGTCTGATACGTATGTGTTAGTATGAATTACAGCAGACTGTAAACTTCTCCTATAGTAGAAAGTGTCCTGTAAAATATACATCTAATTTACAGTGGGTTTATTCTTAAACAAAATTTCTTTTTTTACTTTTATATTTTGCTAGGTTTGCATATTTCTAAATATGACAAAATACTCATTATGAACTTAAAATATTAAAATTAAATTTTCTTTGTTACATCTTATAAAAGAGTTAGGTAAGTAATGCTGTAGCATTACAGTAGCATGCAGTCTCTGTAATATTTTGATTCAAATTTTTTTTTTATTTTTTGAAGATTTTTTGGAAGTCCAAGTAATGGAATTCTAAATAGCACAGGCGTAATAATAGACTCATGATGTAAAAAACAACCTTAAAAATGCTAAGCTGCGTTATTCTGCTTGCATACAAATTACATTGCATTCAGTAGGTAGATAAGTGAATGTAGCACTGATTTCAAATGGACAGATGGTTTCTACTGAATGGTCATCTTAATGAGATGGCTTGGATGTCACTTGAATTCCTCACAATGTAATCATTAGGCACAGAGGGTGTTGTATTTTGAGGACTGTGACAGGAGAAAAATCCACATCCATTCTCAGTATATTTAGCAATTCCAAAGAGAATAAGCAAATACTCAATAACTCTGTTGTGCTCTGTCAAAGCGCTTGCATTCAGATGTATCATATAAACACAGAAACAGCATTGTAACTTAACTTTGCAATGCAGTCAGTTTCTTGAATAACCTAAAGAACCATTTTAAGAGGCTTAGAGTTTCAGTTATAGAACAATGGGTAATATGCCTTATCTGTAAGCATTAATATAGTCGGAAGGCTATAGTTTAAAACATAAATATTGCTTAAAATGTCTAATACTGTATGATGAAATACAATAGATATAAGCATTTTTTTTCTTTATGGTACATTGCGTAGACTGCGCTTTTTTTTAAGTAATCTGTATATTTCATGCATGCAAAACTTCATTGATGTCAGCTGGAAGTCTCTATGTGGAACAAATGCAAAATATGTGGCTTAGTTTAAGACAGAGAATTCTACCATTATTTTTAAAAAGTGTCTTGTAATACTGAAAAAATGTTCTTGTTTTAACTATTTTTGTCCTCTTTTAGGGTGACGGAGAAATATTTGAAAATTACTACAGAAAGCAAAGAAGGAAACAAGCAAGATTAGTTCTGCAGCCGCAATCAAGCATGGTAACCAATACTTTACTTTTTGCATTGAATTACGTTGTACCTAATAATTAATGGTATTTTTATTCTTAATCTTCTTTTCTTTTTCACTGCAAGCATGAAACGGTAGAAGGCTATAGAAGATACTTCAGCCAGATTGTAGGGTAAGTTTTCTAAATGGAGATTTATTTCAGATGTACTATACTCATTCTTAATTTACCCTTTTTTCTCCCATTGTCCAAAAACTTCCGCAAGATTCAGTTTCTGCACAAATCATGTGGGTGTTGGTAGCTGAATCTGAGCAATGAAAAGCATTCATATCCTACCAGTATGGTGCCCCACAAGGACCCTTCAGCACCCTGGGCTCCAGGGGGCACAAAACAAGCTTTTCACAGTTTGACTTTGTGCTGGGCAAAGCAGAACACCAAACCTACCAAAGTGTTACTTCTCCAGTGGGAAAGGGTTTGACTATACTTGTGTGCGAAAGAGTTTGCTCTAATGTTAAAAGACAACTTAATTTAAGTATTGCTTTATTTTAGTTTCTTTGTAGTAGAAGACCACATATTACACGTAACCCAAGGACTGGTAACTAGAACATACACTGATGAACTCTGGAACATGGCCCTTTCAAAGATCATTGCTGTTCTTAGAACGCATTCAGTAAGTGAAAAGATTTATCAGTATTTCAGTTTAAAATCTTTTACCCAAGAGTTCTGTGTGTATAAAACTGAGATAATAAGAAAGTGAAAAATTACACCTCTCTCATGTTTTCTTTTCCTTGTGATTAAAAATTGCTCAGATATGGGAGGGAGCCTGCCAAGCTTTTGTTTTTTCCCAACAGTATCAGGCTGTGATCCACAGCCATGGGCTATTTGCATAATCCTTCACTGATTTACAACTCACTGGGTCTTCCAAACGTTCTCTTAGTCCAGCAGCTTAGAATATGCAGAGTTAATCTGCTGTTATTATTGCAATCCTTCCTCATTAGTCTCGACTGACCTCTTCATTAGATCAGATTGAATAGTTCAGCACTGAAAGCACCACCAGGAAATAGTTCCTAATTATCATTCCAAATGCTGTGTTTCCAAAATAAACTCCACCAGCAAAACCCTTGGAGCTATCTCTTCAGTGCTATACTAGTAATATGTTTATGTTGAAGTAAAGGTATTGGAAAAATCTTCAGGATGTTAGAATGTAATTCCGTATCAGCTGAGTATTTCAGTATATTCATAGGGTACCTCCTGAAGTTACATTTCTGTTCCGTTTCAAATGATACTGTGTGCTATTTCTTATTCCTCAGCGAAAATCAGTGGAATACCATTGTTCACTGAGACTGACTGATAGCGAATTGCTTGAGTTTACCAGTAAGGGCTGGTTTGACGTAATATTTGCAAACAGAAAAAGTAGAAAAGTTTTATCTTTATCTTTTTTAATGTTTGCCAGTAGTGGTTTCTTAATAGAATGTTATTTTTAGTACAGTTGGACTTTAATTTGAGGAATATTTTACTATCCATATATACTTAGAAAAACTGGGGAAAAATTCAGATTGCAGCTATAGTTTTATCACAGGAACTTTACTGATCAGTGTTATATGAGATGGTCTAATGACTTTTTAATTCATTTCAGAGGATTGGAATAAATTAAGAGATATTCATGTATTTTTTTAAGCTAAATACTTTGCAGGTTAGTTGACTGCATACAGATTTATAGACCTATTTAAGAGTACAGTACTTTAAGAAATAATGTAATCTCTAATTTAAAGAACTCTTCCATGTAATGTCATTGATGTAGTTGATCGTTATTTCTTCTTAAAATGCATAACTCCTATCAAAACCAATTCTATGACAGTCTCTTTCTAACATCATCCTAGTACAGAATAATGTTTAGATAAATATGTATTGTCTTATGAGGTGTTGCAAACCAAACCCTTACTTTATTTAAGTAGACTCAGAGCAAAAATTAAAGAAAGCTGAAACAGTCAAATATAGTCTCTAACCAATTTTTCACTACCATGATGCTTTAAATTATATAAATATAAGTATTTTTGTACTTTATCCACTATTGAAAATAATGAAGTTAAGGTAAAAATCAAGTTTCAGTCATTTAGTCTACTAAAGAATTTAATGTCTGACCTTTTTTCATCAAATCTGTAATTTGAGTAAATACTGAGAAAGTATTTTTATAGGGTTTTGCCCTTACATCTGGGAAACTGTCTGAGGTGGTACAGTGTTAGCACTGGTTAGACCCAGGCTTAGTGTTCAAAAGAAATTCCTGTGGAAATCTCTGATGTTAATTTAGCAAAGCATTTTGATGTATGCTTATATTCCATTAAAATAAATGTAATTTGCTGATTTTGAATCTCAGTTCAACACTAATTTTTATTGCATCTCATATTTTAGTTTACTTTTTCTGAGCTTTGTACTACTGATATATACTTTCACATAAGAAATTGAGCAAAGGCTTTTATATAACTACACTAGGTAAAGATAAGTGAGTATAAGTTGTTTTTCACCAAGGCAGTCAGTTAGGTAAATGGGTAAGGCTGGAGAATTTAACCTTCTGTGCTAATGTTCTTTGAAAACATATGTCCACTATTTAAAACCATTTTAACAAAACCAGAATTTCTCACTTTCAGTCATATTGCAGTGATCCTGATCTTGTTCTGGAACTAAAGAATCTCATTGTAGTATTTGCTGATACTTTGCAGGTAGGTATTATATTAGTAATTTAACTGAAATTCACAGAGTCAAATTTTTCCTTTAGATGAGTAAATACAGTGCTTTGGATCTCTCAGTCATATATATGAATCAAGTACAAAATAACACAATATTTAAATAATTAATTATAATTTTATATTTCTTGCCCTTGTTCCACCTCTTCAGAATTACTAACTTAGTGTATGCATTCTGGGTTATCCAGCTAGCATCTAGTTATTCATATCTATGCAAAATCATTGTTAGCTTTGTAATTTTTGTACGTTTTTGTCTTTTGACAATGTTTTACTTCTGATCTTAAGCAAGAATTAGCATTCCAGCTACTGTTAACTGTGTAACTAGAAGTCCAGATAAATATCATTAAAAAGTATTCTTGCAGTGTTTAACAGACTGATGAAGAAGATAGATTTTTGCATAAATAGCAACTTAAATGTTACAGAAAAATGGGACAAATTTCTGCTTGAAAACTGAAAGCATGGCACAGAATATTTACTAAAAATTTAATATGTAATCTTCTAATTGTAATGGTGTATTTACAGTAGTATGATTTGTTTTATAGAAGGGATAAGATTGAATAATCAGTCCCATCTCAGAATTTTGAAGTGATATGATAAGAATGAATGTATTATTTCTTGAATCATCCATCCTTTTCATTTTTTTTACCTCAGGGCTACGGTTTTCCTGTGAATCGACTCTTTGATCTTTTATTTGAGATAAGAGACCAGTACAATGAAACACTTCTTAAAAAGTGGTCTGGATTGTTCAGGTTAGTATTTCAAAATAATTAATTGTGCTTTTCGTATTGCATCTATTGTTTTTGTCTTGAAGTTTTCTTGATAGAGTTTTAATTCTGGAAGAATCGATTAAGTCTATATGAACTAATTAAGTCTATATGTAGCTAATCTTCAGGGAGGAACCACTGAGGACTGTTTTTATGGTTAATGGGGAGAAGGAACCCTCCTTATTTGGGACTTTATTAGAGAGTCACCAAAGAGGACACCTGTTTTTCTTCATTAGGAACCTAATCACCCTAGCTAGGCAATCGCTATAGGTCATTAGGTTCCTAATTTAGGTTATCTTAATGTTTAAAGTTAGCTGATATGTGTATATCCCTGACAAGAGTCCTGACACTGCCAGTACATCATCACATTCTTTTAATGCATGTGGGTTTCCACCTCTTCCTTGGAATTGCTTGGTTGACCAAATTGTAAGCCTGGGAATAGAGTAGCCTAGAACTGTACTCAAAAGCCTGTTTGCAGATAGGGTATGATGTCTAAATATACAGATGTTGTTTACCATAAAAGATGTTATATCATATTGCAGAAAACCTTAAAATGAACTTGACTACTTAAGATTCTCAAGCTCTCTAGACACCTAATATAGTCAATGGACTAATAGAGAAGTCCAGAGGATACTTCAGTAAAGCTGTGTCCATTTGTGTAAAGTTCTCTGAATCATCTCCGTTGACTCTGTGTAGCTGTGGTACTGAAGTGAGATGTTCTGGATATCTCCTTTAGTGTAGGCTACCATAATTAACAAACATCTCACTATGGTTTTCCTTGAAGCTGACTAGTTGATCTAAAATTCCTTTATTGTATAATTTTTTTGAGACACACATAGTAAAATGTTTTCAGCTATTTTTGCTCTGTGATAATACATGGTCTAAAGAGTTAGCATATAAAAGATAGTTTCAAATTAATCTAAAAATAGTTTGGATTTCTGATATTAGAATGATCCCAATTCATAACATTTTGTGGTAGTAAAATTTATATCCATTTACGTATTTTAACTCTGGAAAGTACTATAAATAAATTAATCCCATTTTTTTTTCACTTTACCAACAAATTCACCAGGGATATTTTTGAAGCAGACAACTACAGCCCTATTCCTGTAGCAAATGAAGAGGAATACAAAATAGTTATAAGCAAATTTCCTTTTCAAGATCCAGAACTTGATAAGGTAACGAAAATTTTATGTTATTAAAGTTTGCCAAAATTCAATTAGGGACTCATAGGACAGTAATGATATTTATAATTAAAAAATAATTAAAATTTGAAAAGCTAGGTAGATTAAGAGGCTAAATCACCTTCTCTGAATGTAATTATATAGTAATAAATAAATATGAAAATTAAAGCTTAGTAATTTGTTCTGATGCTTGAATGAATAATGAAACCCATTGTTTTGTAAACAAATTAATAATATGGTTTAATTAATACAATCTGTCTTTAATTAGTTAACTTAAATTTTGTTGCAAGACATTGGGTTTTGTAGCCCAACAGTATATTATATATTGTAACATTGCGAAAGTACAAGTAATGATAAACAAGGATCTATTAGAGACAGCAACTTCTTTATTTCACTTTGTAAATTAATTATTTGTGTTTGGGCATGTGGGACAAAGCAGACACAAAGGGACTGTAAATAATTCTGCTCTACTGGCATCCCACTATTCTTTCATAGCATCAGCCATTCTTTCACTAAAATATGCTTTCACAGAAAGATGGCTAGTAAGTTCTGCTTTCTAAATATGGTTTTGGTTGTACTTATCAAGTAGTATTAGACACATGGTGGAGTCTGCAGAGGGTAACTAAATCTAAGGACCACATGACAGTTGGAGTAACTGGTGTAGAGGGAAACTGGTTTATCCAAGATCCCTCACTACAGATATCTGCAAAAGTAAAAAGAGATTAATTCTGTGATTCAGCAGTTCATAGAGAAGAATAGACACCCCAGAGGACTAATTCCATTTTGATGCATCTGTGATGCCTATTACGGATTAAAATGAATTTCACCTCTGAAAACGTGTATTTCTCTACAATTAGTATAAAGAGAGATGAAACGTCTAATATTGCATTATAGATTAGGATAAATCAAATTCACAGTTTTACAAGTAAGTTTATCCTAGGAGTTGCTTGCAGCACATTAGGCAGAACTGAAACCAGAACATGAGTAAATATTTAATATACCAAATCCAATCTGACTAGACAAAACATTCTTTTCTGGACTCCACTGTTCAGAAATCTAAAGATGGAATGTGCCAAACTCTCGTGGTTTGGTTATATAATCTAATGTCTGCACTTTACTCCCCGTCCATATTCAGAAATTAAACAACTGGCTTTTCTTTCTTTTTCTTTTTTATTTTCTTGCTGGTTACTATAAGAATCTGTTGACAGAAAGAATGTTGTGTCCTTCTGTATTGACCAGACACTGTACAGGATTGCACAACAAATTGCTTCTCCAATTGTTGAGTGTAAGAAGGTTGATACTCAAGCGCTGCTGTTAGAACATTGTGAAGATCTTTATAGTTGAATACAATTGCTCTTGTTTTATCATAAAAATTCATTGCTTGAATCAGATGGACATATATATGAAGTAAATTTTATCATTAAAAATGTTTTCTATCACTGTTGAATGACACAAATGCATGGCACTTATACCACATACGTGTTACATCAAATAATCTTAAATAAGGAGCTCTGGTTAGAGGGGTGGAAAGGTAATCTGTTTTGGGTTTTAATATAAAACCTTTGAGCTGCTGTTGATTTATGCTCTTATTTAGAGAAATAGAATTCTGCTAGGATGATACAGGTTGTTAATTATTTTTCTCTTGGATTAGGATCTTTCTGTAATAAACAGGAAATTGTTTTGCAGATTTCAAAAAATTATGTATTCAATGAGGAAATAACTGGTTTGTGTGTTTAAATATAGTAGAACTTCTTTTTTCCATCCAAATACAATATCAACTTTAAAAATGAAGTGAGAAGTGTAATTTTATTATTGCAGATGACTAGTATTTCCCATGTGTTCATCTAAATTAATGAAAAGAATCCAAACTATGTTAAAATTTTGTGAATCATCTAGAGGTAAATATGCAATAGTAAATATATGTCTAAACATTCTCATGATGCTTTGAATATCTCAGACACATTGGACAACTTCTGATTTTTTTTATTTCCCTTGTCAAACAATAAGCATTTTTTTGAGCCTCTCTTCACACTTAATTCTATATCTTGTCTATTCAGACTGTTTTCTAATGTGTTTGTAAATTGCTTTCTACAGAGGGATCTTAAACTACCTACTGTCTCTAAACTTTATTGTAATTAAAATAAGTGATAATGTTATATTTTGCTTCTAAGCTATTTAAAAGATTCAGAAGTTAGCTCAACACATACCACTGTTTATATTTGATGAAAAACATAAAAGCATAAGAGATTAAAACATTGGTAGTGTTAAGTGGTTTTCCAGTTGTTGTGTTTAATGCCAATCTCTTCTTAGAATCAGAATTTGAAGTATAAGATAGCATTGTCTTTTATTTTTACAGCAATCCTTTCCAAAGAAGCTCCCAATGTCTCAGTCAGTGCCTCAGATTTATATCCAGGTTAAGGAATTTATTTATGCAAGCCTTAAATTTTCAGAGTCACTTCACCGCAGGTAAGCTTTAAGTCTGACGAATGTGAATGGGTATAAAGTAACCTATAACTTCCAGGTGAACTAACAATATATATTAAATTGAAAATACATTTTCCTGGGTACTTTCTTGTTGTGCTTGTTTAATAATTTACATATTTAAGTTTTTATATTTAATCTGTGATTTCCAGTGCTATAACATATTTGATATGTGTACATGTGTGTGTATGTATGCTGTGTGTGTAGGTGAAGGTAGCTTGGCATGGTGAATACTCTAAAGCAGTGCTGTGGCTTTTTAAACGGTATTGGCTAATTCAAATAATCTGAAGCTTTTTTGTTTAACAAACCCTGTAAGATTTCAAAAATATGCTTTTATACTGATCATTTCAGAAATAATTGTGTAGAACCCCTGATTACTTCAATCTAGCTTTCCCTCTTTAGTGCTTTGAGTTTTCTTAGTGATGATTTCTCTTGCAATAAACTGCTGTCTGCATGCTAATTCCGTCTTCTTTCCCACCTTTTTCTGAAGGAAAACATCATAATTCTCCCGTCTTGTTTACTCTTGTGCACCTCAGAAGCTCAGTTTTAATTACATAAAATAACATTGTAGATCTGAAATCTGGGTGGTATTTGTGGCTGCTCACCCACTTCTGCACTGTTAAAGATGTAAATGACTCGCTTTCACACATTCTTAATTGATACAGTTTATAATTTACGCGTACTAATTGGCACATGTTGACCTCTGTGGTAACTCATTAAAAAACACAAATTACTCCGTCCTAACTGCTGTGTCAATAAACATGTCCAAAATCTAAAAATAACAAGTTTTGCTTCAACATTGAAATTTAGTTAATGGATAATTTGGTAAGTGAAAGAGGTGTTTTGTGCGTTAGAACACAGACGATTTGAAGCAACCAGATAATCAATGCATATAGTTAATTCTGAACATGAAAAGTTCTCTTTGCAAGGAAGAAAATAAGTTTTACTGCAAGTATTGTCATGTACAGCACAGTTATACATGTTTTTTTCAGCTCAACGGAAATAGATGATATGCTCAGAAAATCTACAAATTTGCTGCTAACCAGAACTCTAAGTAGTTGTTTACAGAACCTAATTAAGAAGCCTCATATAGGTTTAACAGAGGTAAGTTTTAAAATACACACTCAAAACTGTGCTGTTCTAAGAAAATTAGTGCTAAAACTATTCTTGTGAATTTTGATATAATATAGAGTTAAGATTGTGTAATAAAAGCAAGTTGTGTTTTCTTTAAAGTTGACATTTTAAAAAGGTGGAGAAGTATAAAGAATTGTCAATATCTACTACATAGATAAATAAAAAAGTAAGATAAAGCGTTGGGTCTAGTTGGAAATATATTTACGTAAGGATGCTTACTGAGAGATAGGTGACAACGAAAGAGATTTGTCTCCTGTATGATAAACAGGGGGTTGCAAGAAATTACCTGAAAACTCTTACTGCTTTGCTTGCGTACAGGACACAATTCTTGTGTTCTGCTTCTGTCTAGCACATAGCAGGACATTGCCAAGTTTATTTTTCCCTTTTAAAAAAAAGATAGGGAGAAATAGCAAATCACTCTATGAACATTCACTGCAGGTCAGGAGACAGCAGGTACTGACTGAAAGATGATGCATGATATTGCTGAAAAGGCATTAGACTGCTGCCATTAGTGCAGTGTTATGTCATATTGAATGTTGCTTTTAAACTGCAAGAATCCCTTTTATAGATGAAATTTTAAAAAGATGATGAGGAGGAAAGCTCTAAAATCATGTATTGCCACGTTAGTAAGACAAGCCATGCAATTTTTCGAGATAGTTTTCTGAATTATTGTAGTTAGCACAGGAATATGTTAAAGGATATACAAAACACACTAATATATTTGAGGTATTTAATTATCAAGACAATATTTTTTGTGAGAAAAATGTTCAAAAGAGAAAACTGTTATTTTACCAAGCATTATGGTAGGGTTCACTGAAATATGTTGGAGCCAGGCAGTCTAGTGAGGATGGCACTCTTATACTATTGTGTCAGTTACTATGCATTGTCTGTGTTGTCTAATTTGTGAACTGAATGTGAATAAAGGTCCTTCTTGTACGAAGATTTATATTGTGTATATCTATATCATACATTTATATCAAAAGCAGGTTTGTTACTATTCGGGGGGTTGAGGAGTTGGCAACCTTATTTTTGAAGTTTCCTAACTTCCTTATGCATCACTTTTATTTGATTTTTTTTTTAATTGCAGTAATTGTGTTTGTTTTGTTGTTTGTTTACTTGTTTTTGTGGTACAAGTTAGTGTTTTTATTTTGGCAATATATTATCTTTTGTTTCCCCTTTTCTTAATTCTAAAATATCAATTAGATTCATTTCACTGAGTAAGTGCCTGCAATCTTCATTTTTAAAATGGCATCATTTGTATGTAAACTGTGGTATTGCTCCTTAATGGTATTTGAAAGATAACTTTAAAATTGCCAGTTAATAGCTGGTAACTTGAAATGCTGTAATTAACTTCTAGTAACACTGCTGTTGAAAGAACTACCCATTTATAAAAAAATGGCAAAGGGAAAAAGGCTTTATATAGTAATTGTTTATTTCTTGTAGCTTGTTCAAATCATCATAAACACAACCCACCTGGAACAAGCCTGTAAATACCTTGAGGATTTTATATCTAACATTACAAACATTTCACAAGTGACTGTTCACACTGCAAGACTTTATGGACTTTCTACATTTAAGGTATAGTTTATGTCATCTGTTACATGACCACATGAAAAGTTAATTCATTTATAGTGATTTTAATGTTTTTTAAAATAAAAGGGAATGAGGGGAAAGCTGCACATTTTCTCATTTTGACTGTGTAAAAAATCGGAACTGTTAAGAATTAATTTATAACACTGAGCAGATAAACACTTTTTATGTTATCAGTATTATCTGAAATTTGTCATTATATGAGAAGCGCATCCACATTGTTTCAGATACATCTTTTACTACGTTACAAAATGACAAGTTAAGCCTGACTGCACCAGAAGCTTTCAATAGATTAAGCTCCAAGCTGTGTAACATCTTCCATTTCTGAATGGAATCATGCAAAAACAGCAACTGTAATCTGAAATGTTTGTATTGTTTGGTTGGTTTTATTCTACAATAGAAATATTTGTGGTATATTTTCAGACTGTGTAATGATAATATAAAAGTAGTATTAAGAATGTGATACAAAGCATAAAATATTCTTTTTAGAATTCATATTTTATTTACATGTCCTTTAAATTTTTATGTGCAGTAATGGTCATTAAAATGGAATATATAGGGCTAAATATAAGTAATTGTATTAAAGTATAATTATCTACAAAAAAGTGTTAGTATTTTTTATCTTTAAATAGTAATAGCTATCCTAAGTAGGAAGGGGAAGAAATTGAAGAGCATTTATTCCAAAACACATGATTTTATCACTTATATGTATATGACTGAGTGGTTGAGATTATATTCAATATTGTATATTCAGAAAGCAAATCTATATATGATCGTCTATCCAAGTGGCCTTTTTGGTTTAGAATAGAAGCAATTGCGTGTGCGTCGGGAGGGACTTGGGGGTTTCTTTTTGAAGAAAATATTCCTACAGAAAAATAATCCTCTATAAGTCACCTTGTCCAGTTAACTCAGCCAGTGTGTTGCCTTCTCAGTCACTTGGGACTTTTATATAGAAATTTTTGGAGGAGAAACAAAACATTAAAAAAAAAAAAAAAAAAGGTTAGAAGGGATTCCAAAGCAGCTGTAACTTAAACTTTAGGTATGTTGTTGTTCCCCCCCCCCCGCCCCCCTTTTTTTTGTTTTGTTTTGGTTTTTGTTTTACAGTGTACACTGAAACAAAGGAAGATGGGATAAGGAGAATTAATCCTATTTAGAGTAGTTCTGTTTTCTGCACCTAATTTTTTTTTCCTCTTGGTACAATATGTAGCCTATCCTATTATAATATCCCCTCTGGCATACATTTTAAAGATGGGTGAGGTGACATCAACATTGCAATACAGTTCATATTTCCACTTGTTATCCAATAATTTTCCCATTAACTTTATTTTTTTTTCCCCCAAAGGGTTTAATGAATAAAGCAAGGCAGAAAGGTTCTGACTTAGCAGCTGTAGCTACTTGTAGCCATTGTCCTGCTAGTATGGTTTTACTAAATTTTGACCTATCCTGTTAGATATAGGCTGAGTAGTTTGTTTGTTATATACTAGTACTGTGCATGTGTATTTTAATTTGCATATGGCACAGTACAGAGTGAGCAGTGACAAACATAAGAAAATTTTTCTGGTTTCTCTCCTATCTCTTTCCCTGGAGAACTTAGCACAACATTCTCCACTTATAGCAGAACATTCTTTTCTCATTAATCCCTATTTTTTTTTTTCTTTCCCTTTCTATCTTAATGAAAAACTACATGTGGTTCCCCAGCTGGGCCCTCATGGAGTTTGGTATGCTATACGATTATTAAATTCATCTCCTGGTGGCGAATCATGTCATGTCCATTCTTTCTGAGTGATCAAAAATCTCCTTTTATTAGCAGTGTTGATCACATTTACATTCCATGAGATGATCTTACAAATTCATCTCCACTTTATATTTTAATAGAAACCCTCAAACCTATTTCATTGCTACTATATTAGAGAACTGTTTTTCCCATTTTATATTATATATAAGATGTCATTTTAAAATACCATTCAAATTCTCCAAGCATTGTTTCATGTGGCTAGAAGGAAAAATAAAAATAAATAAATAAATAATGCTAGTTTCATTTTATCAAATTAAACAATTGTCTAGCGTTCAGTATTTACAGCTACCCTTTCCAGCTTTGGATGACTGACTGCAGAAGTGGATACCATTTTATTTCTTTGTCTCTTGAAATCAGTTTTTGATGCAATTCTGTCACCAAGTTATGAAATGGAATACTTCCTCTTCATCTGCCTCTTGGAGCTACTGCTAATTCACTCTTTATCATGCATGGGATTCACAGTGCTGCTTCTCAGAAGTAATTTCTGGGTTTCTAATCTGTTCACAGTTTTCTCAGGGAACAGTGTACAACAGTCCTTGCTTAAAGTGTTGGCAGCATACTGCTGCTGTTGTAACCCAATAACCAAAGCAAAATAAAAAGTAGCCAAAACCAGGCTTCCAGAAACAAAAACCCATGGGCTGGTCTTGTCGTTGCCACTTAGTACAACCAGTTAACTGTTGAAGATGATACAGCCACTCCATAAATGACTTGGGTTTTGTTTGTTTTATAAACCAAGTAATCTCACTAAGCTTAAGCAGATGTATTTGCAAGCCTTGATCTTATAGATTGTTGAAACTGAGGTTTCATCATTAATTAGAAACTTTAAACAAAGAATTAACTTTAATTGAAGCTGTTACATTAATAGCCATCTACAAACTGTGAATGTCAACATACTCCTTTGTTTGAGACATTTACAGGTTCCCAGATTGTTATGTGTTAGAGGAGAGCTGGTTAGTGGAAGCTTTTACAAGTTGGTTTGGCAGTAAAAATGCCATTTTTAGTGAACCATACCTTGATATACCTACATGTCAGGACCATATGCTTGCTCACTTCCTCCTGAAGTGCCTCACAGCCTGGAGCCTGGCTGAAGATTGAATTTGATGCACACGATGTGGTGCCACGTTTAGGCCTTTAGAGCCTTTTGATTTTTCTTTATTTCCTTTTTCCTTTCTTATTTGCACCTTGTCAGAACTGCCATGATTTTGGGCTGGTAATGGGCTGGTAAGAACTTGTGATGGGACTTTTATCCACTTTTATGTTGCTCCAGTGTACCCAACCTATTTTTCCTCTCTAAAAACCCTCAGCAACTGACCAGTTCATTTAAAATTAAACCTCTTAATTGATTTGTTTTTCAAGATCATTGAAGAAAGTGTCATCTTGAGCCCGAATCAGAGTATAGAATTTTTCCAGTATCATTAAATTCCAGTCTGGCAAAAGCATGCCTTTCCAGCAAGATACACTTTATCAAACATCTGTAGGTAGATCACATTGCTTCTATGAGGATCTATCCTAAACTTGCTTAAATGCTAAAAATGCTAAATGTTATCTCTGATCAGATAGATCATTTCTACATCTACTGTCCCAAAAGGAGGATCTAGATGGTGGCAGAACAAAAATGAGTGTGAGGAAGTAGGGGAGCGCTCTGTATCGGTGTGTTATGATCAGGATATGTAAGGGACGGTGAAAATGATGCGTATTCTTCAGATGTACAGCATTAAATTAATTACATAAAAATGCTATGATTGCTGGACCTCCTGCCGTAACAGATGAAATAATTAGGTTCTTTTGTTATTTTCTTTGTAAGAGAGGGTAAATAAACCTTGTATCAGAGAAAAACACAAGACTTCGGTTTAATTGATGAAAACTATTTATCTATGTTCTACTAGTATTTTAGAATTCTGACAGTTGTGCACTTTATTTATTTTCAGGATGCAAGGCATGCTGCAGAAGGAGAAATATATACAAAACTTAACCAAAAAATAGATGAATTTATTCAGATTGCTGACTATGATTGGACAATGTCTGAATCAGATGGAAGAGCCAGTGGATACTTAATGGACCTTATAAACTTTTTAAGAAGCACATTTCAAGTTTTTACTCATTTACCTGTAAGTATTGAAAATTAAGTTTAATTTCAAGCCATTGTAGCTTTATTTTATTTTAAAATACTGATATTTTGAACAAATATGTGATTTTTGAATTGCATACATGCTAGCAGATTAATTTTTCAGTATTTTCAATACAGACGTGTTTTCAGATGTTTCACTATGTTGATGATGCTTATCTATCATAATAATTAGAAAAATGCTTTTGAATAGTAATAATTATAACAACAGCTAATTTACAAATTGTGTAAGAACATAGGTGGTTTTCTAGAGCAGGCTAGTCCTCAAATGGCCTTCTCTGTACAGTTCTGTATACACATTCATTGATTCAGAGGACACCAAATAGGTGCAAGTCCTGCATTTGTGCAGAATATTCTGGAGGCCTTGGGTTCTCGAAAGTTTTTTTTAGTTAGTCATTTGATTCTTGTTAAATGAGCTTCATTGAAACAAGTCCTTGTTCTTATTCAAATATATTCTTTGTCACTTTGTTCTAGGTAAAAGGGCATTGGCAACCTGTTTTGTGTGCTCATTGTTATATTCTGTTGTCTGATTTCCCCTTGCTTTAAGATAAAAAAGACAATTTCTAATTTGAGTTATCATCATTATAGTTTATACCTTTGTAAGTATGGAGTAACTTCAGTAAGTCTTTTGAGCTGCATCTGCTTTTCATCAGCTTGTCCTTGGTTGCTACCGTCACACTTATGTCTGATTGCTTTACTCACATGTAATGCCTGTCAGGAATTAGTTCTCAATGCACAGAATGTTTCTAGGCTCCAGACTGGAAGTAAAAGATAATTTATTTCCATGCACAGCAAAGTTTGAAGTTGCTGGCATAGCGGGCTTCTCAGGTCTTCTAAATCATGTTGAGTGGTTGTGATTCTTCAGTCTATTTTTTTAATAACTCAAAATGTATCACATAATGTTTATGTGAATGGAAGTATGAGGCATGTGCTTCCATGCCAAGTAAGTCAAGCAATTTTTTAATAAAGAATAGCATGTTTGTTAGTTAATTTCACTGTCACTTTTTGTCACTCTTTGAACAAATGGCACTGCTCCTCAATGGCCGTGTGCATACAGCAGCTGTGAGCAATGATGTACAGCTTCTAGAGAAAGATGTAAAGAAGTTTATCATGAGTGTATGTTGTGATATACCTGTTCTAAAATGGGGCACAGACAGAAACTTAAATAATGTTCTTCTATAAGCTGAAATGAAAATGTGGTTTCCTTGAATGAGATAGTTTGTTAGGAGGGTTGTAAGGATGCTGCTATGGCATTAGGACTTGAAAAGCATGAAGGGAATATAAATAAGCACCTAGGGGCACAAGCCAAACTTTGGAGAAAACTAGTTCCTATGAGGAGGTTATTCTGTAATTTCAAACTCTGGCCAGGTTACATGCTGGGGCTGTAAGATTTACTAGTCTGCTCTGGCAAGAGGGTTCTTCTAACTTGACTTATCCTGTGCATCACTTACTGTTCTGGCTTGGCAGATTGTAGAAATATACAGTCCTATAAATGTTGTTGTGCATGAGCTGTGAAGATTATATGAAAATGTGTATACAGTTTAATTTTGGTGATTCTGGTTAGATACATAGTAGTAAGTTATTTTCATTAAGAAAAAAAAAAATCTACAGTAAAGATATCTTCTGTGGCAAGCTCAGAAGTAAGTTCCATAACTCAGTAAAACAGTAAGTGCTGTGGAGTCATAGGTAAAACTAGATTAGCATACGGCACAGTTAAAATTTAGAATAATTTTAGTATTCATTTTCATTAACAGAATAAGAATGTCACAGTGTCATTTCTATAATAATTTTGTATTGCTGGCAGAAACATCCTACTGTGCAAAATAGTTCTTCAGAACGATGCCTGTAATCAGAAATCAAAGAACAGAAGTTCTGACCACTGGTTGTAATTTTACTAAGGAGAAGAGTGGGACGAGTAGAGGAATCTCTTCTCTTACTACCATAGTGGATCCAATTGTGCTGTAGTGCTAGGGCTTGGGGCGCTACTTTGCTGCATTCATTCTCCATAGTCTCATTCAAGGGTCACTGACTCTGTTTGATACTGTTTCAAAATCTAGTCTTCTGGTAAAAGTGTTATGCTATGTTCTTTAACAATTTTTTTGGCTGTTGTCAGATTCCTGCCGTTAGATTCCTGTCTTGTTTTAGATGTGTGTGTAAGCTGTGTAAACACATGGGGACGTCTCCTTTTGTGCTCTCGCATGGGCCTATACAGAATTATTTCTGTAGAAATGTAGACACATGGAATTGCTAGAAACATCTTACATCTCTGAATGTTTTTTCTCTCAAGTTTTATATCATAGTATTCTTCTCTGTATTTATGCACTGTGCTTTAGTGTCAGTTTGGGGAAAGAAAATATATTTATTTCATCTTCCAGTTATAGTACCTTTAGCTTTGTGTTAAAAAGTATTAATGCATTGTGTTACATTTAGATTAGTACTGTCCTAAGCCATTCTAAATTTTGTGTGAATTAAGTTAATAATGTACAGATTGCCTCTATAGGCCATGACAGTAAGCATGGCATTTATTTTAAAACCAAAGTATTTTGGAATCGATTATCTGTTATAATGAAAACTTTCTGGAAAGGCATATCAACAGATGTTTCCTAATTTGAAGGATTGCTAATTTGATATTTTGGCATACTTGTCCTTATTACAGAAAAACATTTTATTATTGAATTAGTATTACTTCAGTTATAATCTCTTAGTTGGGCCTTGACAAAATACTATAAAAGTTCAGTTTTTTTTCCTTTTTTAAAAAAAAGAAGGAATTATGTAGATATAATTGTTATTTTTTGAAACTTTTCCTTACCTTTTATTGCTACCAATTTTTTATTCTTTTTTTTTTTGATGTTGACAGTACATCTTAATTTTTTTGTTTTGATTGCCTTACTGGTTTCCTTCTCAGAATAACAACAATGACCATGCAGCTATGTCGGTAAGTAGATGAAAGATGAAGAAAAAGCATGTGAACTGAAAAACTATGAACTGCCTGCAGGCTTATTGCTTCAATTTTTAATCATTTAATAAAAAGATCTTTCTGTTTTGCTGATGACTTGCTGTGTACCTTGTGTGATTGCATGCAGGAATCAGGTTAATGACTAACACTGGGTTTTCATGTACTTGAAGGGCAGGAGCCCTAAAAACCTTGCAGAAGGGTGGTGGGGTGTGCATTGCATCCCAAATGAGATCATTTAGAGGAGGCTGAGACCTTTTGGAAGTGAGGTCATGTATCAAAATGCAGCTATAAGGCATGCATACAAAATAGGGGTGGAGCGATAAAACAAAATAAAGAATCAGTGAAAGTTCCATCGTTCCTCTGCTACATCTGTCAGAAGTCAAGGGAATGTGTACCCCCAAATATATATTTGTTTAGAAGATGATGAATTACATTTACAAATTCTTCCAAGTTCTGATTGTTTTCAGGTCATCAATTTATTTGGCATAAGCATTTCCGTTATAATGAAAATGTTGAAATTCATGTTGTTACTTTTACTAGTTTTCTGTGAATATAGAGTTCTGGTTTATCAGCTCTAATGTGTTTGAATCTTATTGCTGTATGCTGCTTAATTGAACAAATATACACTGTGCCATTCACTATTTAAGTGAATAAATGTATAAGGCATTACCGTACACAGTATGGGGATTCATATGTTCAAAGATGTATTTTTTACAGTTAAAATTATATCTCCTCAGGGAAAAAATAATTAACTCAAGACATCGTATGTTTTAGATCAAGGATACTGACTGGAGCAAAAGCTTCGAAACTCAGTATCTAATTGTTCCACAGATCTATTCTCGTAGTCCTGCATTCAGTAAATCACACACTTTAAATACATGTGTAAGAGGTGGGCAAATACGAAGCAGTCATTTTATCCTATTAGTTAAAATATTCAACTTATGTTAAAACAATTTACAGAATCACAGAATTGTGTAGGTTGGAAGAGACCTCCAAGATCACCTAGTCCAACCTCTGACCTAACACTAACAAGTCCTCCACTAAACCATATCACTAAGCTCAACATCTAAACGTCTCTTAAAGACCTCCAGGGATGGTGACTCAACCACCTCCCTGGGCAGTCCATTCCAATGCCTAACAACCCTTTCAGTAAAGAAGTTCTTCCTAACATCCAACCTAAACCTCCCCTGGCGCAACTTTAGCCCATTCCCCCTCGTCCTGTCACCAGGCACATGGGAGAATAGACCAACCCCTACCTTGCTACAGCCGCCTTTAAGGTACCTATAGAGAGTGATAAGGTCACCCCTGAGCCTCCTCTTCTCCAGGCTAAACAACCCCAGCTCCCTCAGCCGCTCCTCGTAAGACTTGTTCTCCAGACCCCTCACCAGCTTGGTCGCCCTTCTCTGGACTCTCTCGAGCACCTCCATGTCCTTCTTGTAGTGAGGGGCCCAAAACCGAACACAGTACTCGAGGTGCGGCCTCACCAGAGCCGAGTACAGGGGCACAATCACTTCCCTAGACTTGCTGGCCACACTGTTTCTTATACAAGCCAGGATGCTGTTGGCCTTCTTGGCCACCTGAGCACACTGCTGGCTCACATTCAGCTGACTATCAACCAGTACTCCCAGGTCCTTCTCTGCGAGGCAGCTTTCCAACCACTCATCTCCCAGCCTGTAAGTTTCAGAAGTAAAATAAAATGTATCAGTCAAAAGGAAAAAAAAAACAAATGGTAGTACGAGTGTTATTGTCTAGGAGTCCTTGCTGTATTTGTCAGTAATTTTCAACAGTAGCATTAGAAAACTTCAGTTATTATTTGTCTGTAGTGTAGATTACAATCTTGTATTAAGGGCAGCCAGACATCTGGACTGTTTTCTAACAGGACAGCACTCTTAGATTAGATGCCAAAAACAGTAGACGGAATCTTGGTGTCTTGACTTCCAAGGAAGTTGGAAGTGGATCCAAAGTACCTTGTGTTAGAGTGTGTGGAGAATGTCTGTAAAGCTGACTGGCATCCATTAAATAGCAAATTCTATTCCTGACTGCCAAGAAAATACATTGTATGTATATAAAATTATATTATGTTTGCTCTTTTTCCTTTTAATTTTGGATGCTTATAATGTTTTCTCAGGATTTTTAGTTTGCACCTAAATTTACCCTGGTATTTTACATCAGATAAAACCAAAGCTTAATTTAGTTACTCAGCCTAGATAGAGCCTATCGCATCCAACTAGCATGCTTCCTCTAGAGCATCAGCAAAAGAGTGTGCTTTAAAGAAAGTTGTTAGAAATTAAGGATCAATTTCCAACATTAAAGGTCCTTAGTAGTGTGTTCAGTTCTCCTTTATTTCTAATGGGGTGGTCTTAAGGTTGGCGACCTCATTAGAAAGCCAGCAGCACCTTGAGGAATGTGCCTCTGTGTCTTACAGAGGCTGGGACACTGGAGCTGATGTGCTGTGGCTGGGAGTCACAGCTGAAGCAGTCTCAGTAAGTGACCCAGTAAGAGTGAATTCCAGCTATGGTTTTATTTTAGAATCTTTCTATCTGTGCCTCTCGGGCTGTTCTCATCTCTTTCAAGATAACTTACCACTCCAAATAATAGAGAGGATGTGAGTTCCACACAGTAGCTTCTTTAAAGCAAGTTCCTATGCCACCTTCCCTGTCAGGAAAAGTTTGGCCGTCTTTATTGAAAGACGTTGTAGTACACGTGTTTCACTAATCAAAGAAGACTCAGTTCAGTGAGTAGCATATGATTTTTTTTCCTAACTTTACACAGCTGCTTTAGTAGATTATGGGAAATTCCACCTGTCTCATCATCACTGCAGTGAAAAACTGTATTAGGCAGAGTTCTTCTGAGAATAGGAAAAAAGAAGACAAACCTTCATATTTCAAAACCTTTTCTGGCTCAGACAGAAAAAAAAAAAAAGAAAAGAAAAAAAAGAAAAAAAAAAAAAGCAATGGGCCTGAACTGGGTAGAAAGTAAACAGCTAAAGAGTAATCATATCTCTTGTTTTGGATAAGTTAAATTGAAATTATAGAAGGTATATAGGGGTTTTTAATCTAAGTTTAAAATTATCTGAACTTTTATTCCAGACACAATTTGCATGCTTTGTCAGTACAAAGTTAGTATTGGACAACTCTTTGGGAAAGAATGACCAGTGTGAAGTTAAAATTACAAATTACTTTGTTAGGTATTTTTGACTATTTTCATTAGAATTTGGAGCAGAGAATGGCAGTAAAATTGAGTCTTAAAACTCTATTTGTGTTTTTGAATATACTTGTTTTTTTATCAATAGTTAAAAAGTTGTATTTTATTCTTGCTTTAGTTACTAGAATCATAAAATCATTTAGGTTGGGAAAGACCTTTAAGATCATCAAGTCCAACTGTCTTCATATGCAATGTGTGGACTGCTATAAGCAGCAAAGAAGCAGATAAAGCAAAGAGTACAAAATCTATGCATTTACCAGTTATTATAACTAATGAAATCTGTATGTTTAACAGTTGGGTGTTTTGTTTTGTTTTTTTCCAGTTTCAGAAAGTTGTTTTTTTTAAATTATTTGTCATTTCATAATGTTAAATTAATTCCTAAGCTTAATTTCTTAGTTTTAACAGATAAGTTTTGTTATCTCCTTTTATGCTGATGATGGCCGTTTGTGTTATTTTATTGTTTTCGTGATTGACAGCAAAAGCCTAATTTCACAGCTTGCAGTGAGGGTGAAGAGTTGGTGGTTTTCTGCAGCTATATTCAAAAACTGTCAATCAAAAGCCTCCATAGGCTACTTAGAGAATGGTGTTTTTTTCCCTGATTTCTCCAAATGCCGCTTCATGCTGTCTTTGATTGGCACAGCCTGGCAGGGAGGATGGATGAATCTGTCACTGGACGGTTAATTGTGTTGCTGGTCTCAGCCTGACATCAGGTCTTTGACTCGTAAGTGGCTCAATACAAAACAAATTAGCAGATTGTAGTCATATTTCTCATTCTATATGCTTTGACTTTGTTGAATGCAGTCCATAAATCATATTGACTGACACCATAGTGAATGATGAAAGCTGCTTTTGAGACGGCTAGCGTGGGTCTTAGAAAGCAGCACCATGAAGGTGCCATGGAAGGATGCATATGGCTGACCCTTTGGGAATTTCCTAGGAGCCAAATGTCTCTTTACTGCAATTGTTCTTAGGAGAAAAGCTTTTGGGCCCTATAAAAAAGGATTTAATATGTCAGCAGATTCTCTTTACAAGCTCCTTTGAAATATAAGAAGTTTGTCTAAGGGGTTTCTCTTTTTACAAACTTGTATTTCAGCAAAATGTGAAGACGGGGTTAAAAAGCAGTTGCCTTTAATACTGTTTGCAGGTGTTTTTGCTTATAGAATAGGGTCCTTGTTTCTTAAACTTTACATTGGTTGAGTGGAAGAATAGGTTTTGTAGATAGCAGCAATTAACATAGGCAGAGCAGAGATAATAGTAGTGTTCCCCAAATGGGAGGCAAAACTGGAACGAATGTGAGAAGCCTCCTGAATCTCTGCATGCTACTGAATATAGGTATTTAATTGCTTGATACAGTAGCCACAGCCACCCCCTCTTAAAAACGAAAAATAAATATTATGTTTTAAAACTAACTGAGATTTGTTTCATTCTGGAAATGTGTTATTTTTATGTTCATAAGTCATTACATTTCCTCTTTAAAATGCATTATGAAAAGTGGCAAGTAATTGATTAATTGGGGAATGATGGAAATTTGGAAAGAGATTTTAAATGGAACTCATTTGTCAACCAAATTTGAATTGAATTATTTTCTGTATGTTGTACATCCAGCGCATTTTGCACTGGGAAGCACTGAATTTTGAGGAGGATAACAGTAAAGTTCGTATTTTTCTGAGTTAAAATTCAGCATTTAGGTTGATATATTTAGCTTCATTTTTTTCCTCTAGTTTTGTGAAAATCAAGTGATTTATTAAGTGTAAACTATGCATAGTAGACTTGTATTATTTGTTGATAAACCATGTGAACAATAAGCCTGTAGTTCAAGTTGCATAGTTGGAAATAGTTTAAATGTTAGGATGTTTCCATCTTATGAAATTTTAAAAGAAGCATTAAATGTTCATGTATTGATACTTCTTTAAAGCCCAAGTGACTTTTACTATGTCATTTCTGTATTGTAACCATTATTTCTTGTGCTCCAGTACTATTGATATTTGCCAGATTGTAGAAATCACCTACAGATGTTTGTCAGAAAGATAAAAATCTGTCTTTTACTTATAATAACAGGGGAGGGAATAAGCATAATTTGCATATAAAACAAATTAAATGTTAAAATTTTTCTTGACAACCTATTAATCTGGTTGAACTTTTATTACATTATAGTGGCAGCATAAATAGGACATGGAGCTGATTTGATGGAGCAGTACATTAAACAGAGATGCATTAGTTGTTCCATTAAATCAAAATGACATTTCCATTAAGTATTTCAAACCTACTACATTGTAATTAAATGAACTGTGGCCCATTAATTCCCCTCTTCACCCCCTTTTTCTCCCCCCCCCCCCCCCCCCCTTTTTTTGGTCCTCTTTTTTTTTTTTTTCATTCATATTGATATTGTTCTGCTTGGGGAATAGAGCTGCATGTCTCCCAGTGTAATTAACATTGGGTTTGGGAGACTTAAGCATGCTGTTCTTGCATTGTTTCTTACATTCCTTGTTGTCAGTTCATCTCTTTTGGTCAAAAATGTTATTTGCTTTTCTGAGATGTTCAATTAAGAAACTGACATCTCATTTTAGATATAAAGCTCCTAACAGTTCAAGGTTTCTTAATGCCAAAGAGGTATTAGCAAAAGCCCTTTAATGTTTCTGTTTGACATATGAAGAGAATGAACATTTTACATTGTATTGTCTACATTTTATTATGTTTTAACAAAGCATGGATTTTTAAAGTACACAATATTTATGGACAAATGTGCTTTATGTGCAATATGTATACATGAAAATACAATGCTATGTACAAGTTGTCTTATTAAGGGGAAGATCTGGCTCTTCAGATGTTAGAGAGAGCTTTCCAAACTTTTGGAAAAGTGAACTGCTGTCAGTCCTTCCCATTTTTCATTGCTTATATGTGTTTCTCTGAGTCAACAGTGAATTGATCATCCTGACCTTGCAGAAAACAGTTGGGGAACCATTGCTTTAGAGAATAGGTGTCATCACTTTGCTGATGGATACAAATACAACAGTAGTGGTTTGTAGCCCAGTAGGTGGATTACATAATTATGATTTCTTTCATATAAATATGTTAATAGTTACCTTTGCTTCCATATATACCATAACATATGTCAGTTGAAAAGTGTGGTTTAAGTACATAAAACTACAGAGACAGAAATTCATATAATTGCATTTGAAAACCAAGGTGTCTCTGCTCTTAAAGATCGCAGTGCTACGAATAGAATGTTGCCATCTAATCAGGTATCTGGTCTTCACTGATTTTTCTTCTCTGGTAGAACTTCCATATTTTTCTGATTTTCTGTATGAAATTGATAGTAATTTATCAAATTAACATCTGATTTTTGGGATTTGTTTTATTGGTCTCTGGTTTGGAAAATTATTTGTCTCAATTACATATACATTGTAAAGAGGTGAAAAAATGTTACTTGCTAAACTGTGATTAGAGAATTATTTGTATTTTGTACAGCAGAGGGCTGCATTTCATTCTGCAAGTTGTTGATTACCGACAGCACTGATTTATTAAGCACCTAAAAGATGATGGATAAGCATGAATATTTAAAATAATTTAGCAACAACCTTTGGGATGGAATTCAAGTAATTAAGTAGCACAAGCTGTAATGAGAAATGCCCCAGCTGAAAGCAATGGTTTTGGTTTATATATATACACATTTATTTATTTATATATTAATGACTGTTCTTAAAAATGTGGCATGTTGATTTACATTCCTGCTTTCATTCTGTTTGGGTTAAAAAAAAAAAATCCACGCTCATGCTTCCGCAGCTTACATTGTTATTATGCTCTTCCATGTTGGGAAATGTCCTTGTATTCTTGAAGACTGTTGGATTTCTGGAAGAAGTATCAGTGATTGTTTGATTGTTTAACATACATTTAATTTAGTTCCCTAACTGATTTAATAGAAACGAAGCTAATGGGCCAAAGAAATAACAAAAAGTGTGATCATTCTTCTTCTAACCTAAGTCCTGCATCATTAAGACTTTGACTGTATAATAAATTCAAATCAGATAAGACGTTCTTTATTGATATAACATTTATTTCTATCTTAAAACCTGTTGCTCTTTCTACTAGGGAAAAGTGGCACAGACAGCTTGCATGTCAGCCTGCCAGCATCTTTCAACATCCCTAATGCAGATGCTACTGGACAGTGAATTAAAACAAATAAGCATGGGAGCAATTCAGCAGTTTAATTTAGATGTGATACAGTGTGAATGTAAGTAGATATTCCCATATTCCTATCCATGTTTGTCTTAGCGTTGCAAAAAAAAAAATCTTTAATGTAAGCTATATAGTGATCTTTTTCCATTATCTACTAAAGCTTTGCCTTTTTTTTCTATTAATATTATTGCATTACAGCCTCCTGTAAAAGTATTTATGATTAATTACGTTAACATTTCTGGGAAAATTTTTATATATATGTATTTTAAACTTTAGTATCTGATTGAAATGTCCATCTGTTGTTACTGCTAATGGCATCATAATCAGTACGTCCCGTAAACAGACCATAGTCTAGCACAGAATTGCCCCAAACCACTATATAAATATTATGGTTTTATAGTTGTGCACCGAAAGGTCAAAAGTCTGTGAAATTTAGTTTTCCCTCCGGGGAGTATTTATTACAATACAAGTTTTAATTGTGTTGTTACATAGGTTTTTGTCCCTCCTAAAACTATTGCCTTACTCACTGTAAGTAGTGGTTCTCATTTAATAAACGTCAGACATGGTTTTATTCTCACTATTCAAAATACAGCATCAGAATTACTTCATAAAACTGGTTGAATCCAGCACTGAAGGCAGGATTAATTTTATCATGTTTTACATGGAACTCGCCACTGTAGGGTGAGCTCTTACTCTGTATTAAGGAAGTTACTTTCGTAACGTTGTGGTATGAATAGGTTTTATGTCTGTTTTTATGGTTGATGGCTGAGATGCAGCAAAAAGGCTGTCTAGGGCTTTTTTAAATTCATATCTTTAGTTTCTTATGCTCTTTTTTTTCCCTGTTTATTTATTTATTTCTAAAATATCATTCCTCATATGTTTGAAGCAGAGACCTCGATTTTGGTGACTGCTGTAAAAAGTGGCAGTTTTGCAAATCCTCAGGTGTTTAGTGTGTGCATATGAGAAAACTGATGATGACTACTTAATTAGCAGCCACCATGGGAAATTGGAAATCTGTTTTCAAGTAATTTAGTGAGCATCATAAAGGATTCTTGTGGGAATAGAGTTAAAGGGCATTTGTGACTTTTTCAGTACAAACGTATCTTTCCTCCTCCTGCCCTGTTTGTTATGTAACTCCATACATGTTACATCTAAACTCCGTAACAAGGCAGGCATCTTTCTGACAGTCCTTCCTCGTGCAGCCTTGAGGCCTTTCAGTGCAATGGGAGGACCTGACAGGATTATCAGAGTCTGTTTTGAAAAAAGTATTTGTGATTGTGATGTTAAAGTTTGTCTTATGATGTGATTGCAGAAGTTGGCCAAATAGAAGTACACAGATGATGTTTTGACATTTTTAGTACAAATTATACATGTATGTATTGCAAATTTGATAGAGTTCTTTTCAAGTAGGTGGGTAGGGGAATGTATATGCACATTTGTGTGGTTTCTTAGTTTTTAAAAAAGATCCCAGCTGCAAAACAAATTCCATAACATTGATAATACTGGTATCATAATCATTTATCTAGACAAGTCAAATTGGTGCATACACTAGACAGTTATCTGCCTTCTGAACTAATAGCATAACAGCAGAGAAAGCTTGTTACCACCGTGTTATTTTGTTTCTAGTGTCCGAAATATGTACAACCGCAAATAGAATAAACTTTAATTCTTTCTATAACACTTTTAAAGCATGTTAGAAAAAAATGGTTTTGCACAGAGACCTTTTGAGTAGTTTAAAGATGGCAGCTTGGCAGAATAGTATGTTGCAGCAAATGATGCCTTACAATCTGTGGAATAAGGGATTGTCACAAGATGTTGTTCAGAGACTGCTTTGCTGTTGCAGTTCATTCATAAGGTCTGTCACAGGCACATTCCAGGCCTGGCTGAGAGGCCTGTGATTTATGTTCTTGCTCATCACCCTCCCCCAGCTTTATTCTTTGACACTTTGGGTGTAATGGATACAACAATGACATTTCAATTAGTGCTTAGGGTGTGCAAATAATTCACAAATGTTGGGTAATTTTCTACTGTATTTTACACATGGATATGACACTTTAGTTATAGACAGGGTGCATTCTGAACGAATAAGTTATGTGAAACATAGAAAGTTATGGATATTTGAAGATGCATTTCAAAACATTATTGGCAATATTCTACATATTTATTCTAATTTTTAATGTTGCGTTTTTATTCTTTCTAGTATGAAATGGAGGAGACCTAAATAAAAGCAGGAAAATGTGATTACTAGTCAGAAAAAGCAATCAGCAGTCCAACAAACAGCCCAACAGTCTGTTAGTGAGCTGTTAAGTCAGTAAGTGCTGAAGTTCTTGAGCCATAGCAACCAGGTAGAATGACGAGTGGAATTCCAAGAAATGGAGGTGGAAGGGAAAGAGGTTATCTTGTGGTGAACGCTGAGATTTCATTATCCTGTGCTGCATTTCAATGCAAAGTACCTAACTTTAAAAAGCAGAACAGAAAATCTGGAAGTATCTGATACTTTTCCTTGAGAATAAGATCAGGTGGTCTTATGTTTTTAAAAAAGAATAGTGATGATCGTCTTGCTCTGCTCTTCAGTTTTGTGTGTTCCTTTCAAACATTCCAAAAGCTTTAAGTTTGATTTCAGGATGTCCTGTTTTAATTGTAATATTTTCTACTCTCACTATATCTTTCGTAATGTAGAACAGTGTTTCACCTTTGGTTTTTACGCCATTCTTTCTCAATGATGATCTTCTGCTATGATGACTGGGTTTCTTACAGCAGTATTCAGGAAAATAGCATGTACTCGGTTCCATTGAACAAAAGCTGGAGAATGGCCTTTTGTTTGCACATTGCATTTCAGTGTCCCGAGGAGGAAAATGGATTGGGGAGTAGAAGCATTTGCCATTTCTTGAAGATGAAATTCAGGTGTGGGTTTCTGTATCTCATTTTATGAGAAGCAAGGTGTAAATAATAGCACACAGTCTTTTCAGTGATGGAGTTGACTTTGGGAATGTGTACTGGTTGTGTTAGGGAATCAAAAATTCACTGCCAACAAGCTTCTGTTCTTCAGTACTTTTGAATTGCAAATGTAGTTGTATCTTTCTGATCTTCACAGAAAAGTAGTGGTAAAATGCTGTAAGCCACTTAATATAGATTTTAAATTATGAGGTTTTTATGTAAAATGTATTAGATAGTTATTGTATATTTTTCTCTTGTTCAGTCAAAATGATTTATAACTGCACTATCAGCAAGTTGTTTTGCTGAAGAGGTCCAACCGTACAAAAGTATGTGTCTCTTTCTCAGTACAAATATTTTATACCTGTTTTCAACTTTCACGGAAAAAAAAAAATGGGGTGAAGCTGACATGTGAATACTAATTTAGAATTCTTCTGTTTGTTTTAATCCTTAAAGTTCACACTATAAGGTTAAGTGGACATAGAGCTTTAATTTAGAAAACCATCCAGATCTAGATACCTTACATCAGCATTTTATTAGTTAAGTAGAACTGATCAGAAATTCTGATTGCTGGGAAAGTTATTGTTAACTTTTGTAATTTATATCTGTTTTAAAGTAATGGAATTGTGAGACAGGATTAATTGGCAGAAGGAGGTACAGTTGAGTAGTCAACCTTCTTCATCCAGCTGTGAATCTGTGCAAGGATGGAAAGGTTTTGAGCCATGCCACTAGGTGAGGGTGAAAGAAATCCTGAAACAGCATCAGCTAGCAGAGAACTACCACAAAGCAAATTGTAATATACCTTCCTGACCAGCCCTGCTTGGGGATTCCTGCCAGTTCTTCCTTTCTCACACACTGTGTTAAGAGCTGCAGCGTCCAAGAGCAAGAGAGAATCTTGACCCATGTGCTCTCTGTTGAGGAGGCCACTTGCTTTACCTGCCTTGTCTCCCTTCTGGGAAGTCAGGTTAAACTTGGCTCACTTGAGACCATCCTTCATCCCATGGCTGCATATGGCAGCACAGGACTGAGGGGAAGCTGCAAGTCCTGGGCAGGGCTGGGGGCTGCTGCCCTGCCAGCTGGCAGCTCCCTCAGCAAGGCTCCCCTCCAGGCGTGTTTGAACAGCTGGAGCCTCCAGCAGGGCTGCGAAGTGGCTAAAGGCTGCTGTGATGGTCACCTGGCTCTCTGCTCCTCATTCCAAAATACATCTTTGCTGTCCTGCCTTTGAATCGAGAATTGATGCCATGAGGCTAAAGGAAAAGCTGCCCTAATTTAGCTTTTGATCCAAAGTTTGGACTCTGGTTGTAATTTTTGCAATTGAACTGCAACTATCTGTCAGAAAATAAGTAAATAAGTACTGAATTTCCAGACAACCACAGGCACACGCAGATTGTGTGTATGTAAAGTCTGGGTTTTGAGAGAATAAAATGAAGAGACTGGTTAATAAATCTAGAATTGCATAGAAATTCAATGCAACCTACAGATGTCTTTAGTTCCATTTTAGCAGATGCCAAGCTTTTTCTTAAGATAACCATCAACACATATATACATCAGTTCACATATATTCTGTATACAAAATGTAATGAAAGGACCAAAATGAAGTACTCAAAAGAAAATGGAGTGAAGTCATCTTTCCAATATTTATATTTATCATTCTTATGTATGTGTTACCTCAGAGCCCATTGTGGTTTTGTTACATGTTGTTTTCATTGGATCCTACCTCTTGTAAATTCCCAAACTGGCTGTTACAGGAAGCACATTTTTGTGCTTAATAGTAATGAGTTCGGGTATACTCAATACATCGTGTCAAAGATCCTGTATTGTATACATAGAAAAGAACTACACAGTATTAATGAAGTGCAGGGAAAAATGTTAATAAAAACCTTTTGAACACCAGTCATCTAATGCCTATTTTCAGTTTATTTTCCTGAAAACATTGAGGTTTGTGATTCAAACTGCTGAGCAGTTAGTTATTTGCCCTTATATGTGATAGTTTTATGGTAATCTTTGCATTTTCACTCTCAGGTATTATAAAATTCCTGAATATCCTTATGCATACTAAAATAAACAACCAAGTAGCCCCCTATCCTTCCAAATCCTCTTTAAGCCTAGAATGAATGTAGGGGGTGAATATTTTAAAAGATGTTTATATGACAATGTTTCATTACTATCTGGAAAGGGACCCCTAGGACACAGACATTAAGAATGTTAATCCTGTTCTTATAATATCTTCCTAAAATGCTGTGCAGCAGAAAACATTTAATTAGCTTTGTAAAATTGTTAGCAAAACTTAAAAGCCGTGAGCTGAGGGGGTTGAACTGTCTGACCATTACCATAAGTAGATTATCTTTTTGCCCTTTGAACTCATGAAATTGTAATAATGAAACAAATCCTACTGTAGGCACCCGTCAAAAATGACCAAAATGTGAGAATAAATGCTTATGCTATAATAAATGTCCCCAGTGTTGTAAATTTATTTATAGTAGGAAATTGTAGTTAAAGAGAAAGGGGCATATACAATAATTCAGTTTGGTACCTTGTGTGCTCCTTGTTCTGTAGCTGCCACGGCAGTAGGTGCTTTGCAGGGAAGCAAACTAATACTGCATTATTAAATGCATTAAGATAATTTCCAGACTATGTTAACCTGATGAGCAATATTAATTTTGTTCAGTGCACAAACTGAAGAGCCTAAGAAAAATTCTCTTAAACTCTTTTAAAGGATGTCTTACTTGAGTGGAAAAGTGAAGCAATGGGTGTTTCTGCAGATGTCTGTGTTATAAATGTATGACTGGGGCAAGAACACGACAACTACCGAGTGAGGCTAAACCTTCCTTTAGCCAAGTGTCCTGTCTCCAGTGGTGGTCAATGACAGGTATTTAGAGAAGAGTGTAAAACACTGGGCTATATATTGAGTGGTCCTTGCCATAGCAGATCCATCTTCTGTAGCTTAGGGATTTAATGAACAGCTGAATTTAGATTGTTGTTTAATCACTGTTGAAGGGCCTGTATTTCAAGTTGTTTTTTTGTTGTGTTTTTTTTTTTTACATTTATATTTTCTGCCTCGTTTATACTTCTGCCATGCACAACTTGCCACAAGAATGAGTCCTATAATTAATTGTATTGTGTTATATAAACAAGTACTCTATTTTGGTTTGTAAAATTCTGCTGATTTGTTTAATTGCCCATTATTTCTTATATTATGTGAAACAGTAAATCAATAATAGTTTCCTTTCCATCTTTTTCATGCAATTAATGACTTCCTAGAGTTTGGTTATTAGGCTTCTGCAGTACTACTGTCTGGAGGGCTCAAGTGAGTCCATGAGTAAGCCTCTGATTGTGTAATGGACTGTATTGATTATGTACTGTGTGCTCCACTGCACCTGATGTACTTCTTAAAGTGTTGTCATGTATTCTATTTTACTTACTCCCCCCTTTACATTTAAGAAGAAACAGTGTCTGGAAATAGATTCATTTGGACACGTAGGCATATTGCATCCCAGCAGTAGTAAGTGCTGCTTTTGAATACACCCTGAAGTCATCTGAAATGTCTAGGACATTTTGCTGAGCTTGTGTTCATGTGTTTTTAAAAGAAGAAAGTAGGAAATTGCTCAAGTCTTGATTTAATGGTGCTCTGTGATGTGGACAAAGGGAAGGGGCTGCTGGAAAGCCTGTTGTCTTCTCTTTCCTGGAGCTGCTGGCCTTCTATAGTACAATTTTTTAAGTTTGCATCATTGCTTCCTGATATTTCCTGGTTGATAGTTCAACTATGATATAGTGTATTGGAGATTTATAGTTTTATTGAATTTCCAGTTTCATTGTTTTTACCTAATGATAACAGAAATCTGTGACATTTCCCTGCTTTTGTAGATGATTTTATTTTCTTTAGTTGCCATTAATTGTATATGAAGTTAAAAAAAATAAATTTTTGTTTATTTTTAGTTTTGACAGTTGATAGTTTCCTAACTTAAATGAGTAGCTAACTTGTTTTGTTAATATTTTACTGTTTTCTGTATTTTGAAGATAGTTTTGCCTTCCTATTTTGACAGTCTATTTTGGGGTTCCAGAAGAGCAGAAGTTCTTGATCAATAAGCTAGCTAAAAGGCATGAACAGGCATTCCAGTTCTGTTCAGAATTGTAGCACTTTGAGCTTTCCACCTGTCATCTGCGCATTAAACTAACTCCCACTTTAGTGTCTGTCTTTTATTGCTATTTGGCTAGAGGTGGGGTTTTATAGAGCGGATGCTATAACAAAAGCAGATGTTTGAAAATATGTTGACAGCCATGGAATTGGTATTATTTCAAAATACTTCAGTAATCATTTACCTCAGGCTGAAAATGTAAATGTGTTGGCTTTCACGCTTGTAACGTTATTACTGGTTTAGAATTTTAAGCCGAATTCGTAAATGTACTCCTAAAGGTATTGTTCCTGGAAGGTTTTGTTTGTTAGTTTGTTTGTTTTAAATCAGGGTGGGTTAATTAGTTGTAATGTGATTGTTTCAAGCTAGTTTCAGTTTCATGCTAGCTAGCATTTATAATGCATGCATTGATTTTCTGTTAGATTTCAAACAATATAAAAACTGCATCCATAATATTTTTAACCTTTCCTTGCAGTGTTTGCTAGTTCTGAGCCTGTGCCAGGATTCCAGGGAGACACCCTGCAGTTAGCTTTCATCGACCTCAGACAAGTAAGACACTAGTTGTTGTTTTTTATCCTACTAATTTCCCCTTTTGACCAGTGCTGGAGTTATTAAATTCAAGAACCTTTCATGTTTTAGAATTCCCATGTAATTAGTTCTGAAAAGCAGTTATTTGAAGTGTTATTAGTGGCACTATTCCCTGTAGCTTAGTATAAAAGTTTTCTCCAGTGTGATGTTAGGGGGCACTGTGCTACTGGTGGTACTATTGCATGTATATAACATTGAATTTTGGTCCAAACAATTTTGTAAGATCACGCGATGCCTTTTTTTTTTTTTTTTTTCCAAGAGTATACATGTTACTGTGGTGTGCTGTTACCCTGATTTCATTTTGAGCAATTGCTCCTTTCTAGAAAGCTGCTCCCAGGAGAGTAGAATTGGGCACGGTGTTATCTAGCATTTCTTTTCCTTAGCCTGTTACATATATTTATTTTAAACAGTTAGAAAACAGCTTTATTCCATCCTTCTGATCTTTACTCTATATAAAATATAATTTTAAATGCCCTAATATTGGAAGCACTTTCTCCACAGTTCTTGCCAAAAGGAAGGTTTTTCTGGACTGAAATCCACTTATCTTAACTTCATGTAGTTATTTCTATGCCCTGCTTTCTAAATTCTGACACTATATCCAACGATAGCAATCCATTTTCATAAACTTTTCATACTTGAGGTAAGCTTTTAAAAGGATTTATTATTTCACAAAATTGCAATTACAAGTGTCATTTAAATAGTGAAATGAATCATTAACTGCACATGGAAGGTCTTGAGCTTTCCACAGATGTTGATAATATTTTTCAACACCATTATGAGTCTGCCAAAGTCATCAGAAAAGAAGAGAAATGAGAAAGAATTAAGTATCAAATTATTTATGTAGCAAGAATATTTTTGCTTTTGATAGTTTAGTATGTTTTTTCACAGTAAGATAATTAAAAGGCATTTCAGAATGGAAAATTCCTGTAGCAACAGTATTCCAGTTTCTCCTAGTAGAAAGGATTTAATTAAACTGTTTTTTTAAATGAGAAAGTTAAAAGGTAGAGTTGTATGTTATATTCCCACAGCAATATAACATAATGAACAATATCTACAATAGGATAAGCCTGGTCTACATGAGGAGGATACAGGATTGTGTCCATAAGATTCATTAATGTGGTAACTATAGAGTTCCAAAATTCAATATGCAAAGATGTGCTTTGCGAGATTTAAACTACCACAAGGCTTGCTTTGACTAGCAGCCACCTTCTTTTGGATTCTGTTTTATTCTCCTTTTATTACCAGTGTTAGAATTGACTAAACGTCTTCCAATTTGTACGACAACAATTTAGTTGAAGGGAAAGGATGTTGAGAGATTTTTGGCATCATTTCTTTCATCCACCTGAGTGCTATAAATCCTCGTGGAGCCTATGTTTGTTTCAAGGAAATCATGATTTCCAGCTATGCAGGAGGGCAGGGTGTGTACATACTTGCTACAGGAAATAAATAATATTTTTGTGTGTTTAAAGTACCAGCTGCTGAGCATGTCACGTAAATAAGGATTATGTTGCTTACGATAGCATTCAGTTTATGTTAGCAACTTATATTTAGAATTCTCTTGATGCAAGTAACACTTTATAGAGAATGCTCTGTATGCCATGGGAATCTAATTGATTTCAGATAATTTACAAACAGCAAAAGTCTGGGCAGCTCTCTGTACCAGGTTGTAATGTGAGCTTGTGCGTGTAAAGAGATCTACTATATTTGCTTTTTTTTTTTGTTTTTACTATATATTTTCATGCCTTGCCAAAAGTGCATACATATTGCAAGAACACATTAAAAATAAGACTTACCATTTAGTATGGATTTGCAGTGTTTTTCCTCTTTTCCTTATTTGTGATCCATTTCTATCTTAATAGGGTGGATGACAGTTCTTTTCAAGAATACTTAGAAAGGCAACAGAGCCTTTTTCAGAAAGTTCTTATAAAAGGTCATGCTTCTGTTTTTTAGTTTGAATTTGATACTTCTTCATGAATTGCAGGATATGAAAGATAAGGAAGTAGGTCCAGTGGTCAGGTTTTACCTGCCCACCCGGACTGTGCCCTGAGGTCAAACTCCTGATATTGGCTGTTTGGTACAGAGGAGCTGATGACAGGTAGGGGCTGATACAAGGGGGAAAGCTTGAACCGTATCAAAGCTAAAAGGCAGGAGATTTGGGACTCAGTGAGAGACTGTAGCTAAAAGATGGATCAGCAGGATTGCCCTCTTCTTAAAAAGCAGCTGACCTGCAAGGGAAAAGACTTTATCGTCCTGCCAATCACATGCTTGCTAATGGAAGCCAGTTATCTCAACAACAGCTTACTCTCTCTGTGTTGTACCAGGACAATGTGTAAGATTAATGAGGATTGGGTGGTAGAATATTGTAGCACATTTTCCGAAAGGACTAAAGTGACTTACGAGGAACCACCAGCTTGGAAGAAACAGAGGGAAGAGCTACACTTGGATGTACCACAGGGAGAGAAGCAGCTTTGAAAAGAATTGCCATAGGTATTTTCATCCTGATAGTTCCTGGTGGCAATGTATGAACAGTATGTTGTTCGCTGCAAGTCCAGTTCCTTCCTTTTTCCTCCCACAAATGCAGAAGAGCCAACAGAAACAGTTGACGTGAGAAAGAGTTGCTTCTAAGAAGAGAACAGTGGTTAGTAGCAGAAAGCTGTACGAGTCTGGGAATGATGAAGGGGCAATCACTTCTTAGTGTCCCGTTTAATGAGCCACCTCTTTCTCCTTATATTATCCCCTTTTATGCTATTGTAATACTTAACATACTCCTTAAAGAAGCTTAGTAATCTGTAGAAACACTAGTAAATAAAGATTTTTACTCTGTTCCCATAACTATAATATCTCAGCATCTTACATATATGACGTATCTGTTGCAGTTGGCTAATCACACATGGTGCATTTGTTCTCAATTCTGTTTTTTGCTGCCAGGAGGAAGACTTTTATGTGCATAGACTTCTTTCTAATTTTTATGTTTTGACTGTGCTCTGCTATATGTTTTTGGCAGGCAAAACAAAAAATGTTGGGGGGTGGGCACAATTTTTAAAGAACTTGAAAGCTTCTATATCACATGAAGTAATCTAGAAAAAATGAATCCAGGATAAGTTTACATTCAGGCTCTCTGCTCTGTTCAAGTGAATTACTTCAAATGGCAGAATCCATTATATTTGCTTCATGCTGACTGGTATGTAACGAGCATAGCCAAAAACATGGTTGGCTTTTGCATCACTGTAAATCTTTGCATGGCAGCCAAAGCGCATATGTAGCTATGTGGTGTCATCCCTCTGCTGGTAAGATGGGTTTGTAGTTCAGACTTGGGAATACAGGCAGTAGCTGTAGAACCATAGAATAACATACAGCAATTTCTTAGAGTTACCTGAAGTTCAGTACAGGGAGAATACCAATATACAATTCCCTGTACTAATTAAGAATCACATGGCCATGACCATCTAGAAACTTGCAGCTATAGCTAGTTTAGCAGGTACTAAAGCAGCCAGCAGCTGTTAAGAAAATGGGAATAAATTCATGGTACTGTACAGCTGCTGTAATTGTCATGTCTCCTGCCACATGTCTTAGCATATGACCTGAGCTCATACTTGGGTGCACCCTTTCACCCCACTTAACACCACTGAGGTACAAGCCAGCTCACCAAGGCAATTATCAAAGCGGCATGTGATTCTTTAAAGAAACTGGTCTTTGGCGTCTCTTGAAGATGACCCATCTCTCAGGTGACTTGCTTTGCTCTCTGAAGATAATCTCTTGCTACTGACTGTATAGGGAGCCTGGGTAAATAGTGTACTGGCCCAACATGTGGTGAAATGAACTTTGGGGAATTTACTACCATTTCAAATCTTAGGTCAATTGGAATTAAACTTCAAAAGTGAACAGATCTTAGGTTGTCCTACTTGAATTAGTCTCCGAGGAAGCTCAGCCTCCTACATGAATTAGTTTTGTCCTGGTTATGATCTGTTCTTTAGTGTCTAAACACTAGGAATTTCTATCTAAGCATGTTCTGTAACATGAGGCAGTTTCCTGGCTGTCCTGGACAGTTAAACGCTGTGAGGAAAAGACCTGAATGTTACAATGTGTGCTTTATTCTTTGCAGAGCCAGTGTAGTGTGTAGTAGACAATAATGATAACCTAATGGTAGCCTTAGAGGTCCTGTTGTATTGTGTCAATAGTTGCTTTCCCAGGGCAAATTTCATGCTTCTTAACCAACTGAGAGGTAATAAATGCTTATTCTTGAAATAAAATTATTGCCTGCAGACTTGCAACTTAAGCTGCCAATTTAGTTTGACTTTTTTTTTTTTTTTTACCTTAGACTTCACAGGTGATTTCTAGTGTTTCTCTCTGCCATGAGCACTACTTCAGATTCAAACAGGCCTTCTTCCTCTTCTGTCTAATCTCAGACAAGTACTGAGCTAGTTTGATGATAGTGGAATTTTCTTATTTTGTCAGGGGTGAAGAGAACTGACTCATCTGTGTTCTTTTTGCACTTAAGCATATGATTTTAATATCCTCCAGTTGCTCTCAGTGCTGGTCCTGTGACAGGGACAGCATTCTGAAGTGAAGCAGAACCATGCACTGTTGGTAACCCCCAAGTTAAGTGACCACCACAGCAATATCTCCACCCATATGGTAATATAGAGTTTACAGTCTGTGAAACTGTTTAAAGACTGTGAATGACAGGGTCCATAAATTCAGCAGAGGTAATGAGAGAAAATACTCAATGTTTTGCAGCAATTTCTGTTAACATTTTGATAGAATTAGGCATTAATTATATATAAAGCTGTAATACAATCAATGCAATCAATATACAGAATAATGTACCATGGAAGCATTAGCACATACATTTTTCTTAGTCTTCTGTTTATGTTGTGTGTAAATAAGCATGCGTATAAGCGTTTCCAATAGCCCAAGCTATTGTTAATACACAATATGTATTTCTTCTAAAAAATTATATTGGATAATTAAAAGTATAGTATATTTCCCTCTGATTCCAAAGCATAATGGAAACTGGACTGCTAGTTTCTTGGGTTGCTTTTCCACTTAATTTGTAATACATTTTCCGGTGTACTGTTGATGAGAAATATCGCTAACCTTCTGAAATATGGTGTTGCATGCAATAGATGTAAATTTATTTCAAAGAGAAAATTCTTTCTAGTATCTTAATATTGTCCTTCTTTTTCTTCTGCTGCACACCGTTGCTTCTCATTCATCACTGAGAGATGTTACTGTCCTGATAACTCAGTAGTGACTCGTAGATAGAAACTGAAACAGATCACTGGAGTTCCATCCCAGCCACTGAGGTGTCTGCCATTAAAGGCAGACTGACAGCTTGGTCTTCCCCACTGTTCTGTTTGCAGTGTTTAATTTGATTTAATTTCCTGTGGTAGTACAGCTCTACATTTCAGCTCTGGCTTCTCTCTGATTCCCCCAGCGTGCAGCGTGCCAAAGCTCCTGCTATCTGTGAGGAAAATGCTCTCAAGCAGGCATCAGAGAATAAGTTGTAGGCTGTTGCCAAAATGCTCCACCATGACTCTTGAATGGCATGGGCTCTAAAGGCATCCCGCACAATCTGCCAGTCCATGCAGTGCCTAGGCCTTGGAAGGAGTCAGGTACACCCACCCCTGGTCCCTGCTTCATGAAAGAGTTTTGACCAGAAGGACCATCAGGGTTTTCCAAGAGGAAGAAATCCCTAACAGTATGTTTAGAAGTAAGTCTTAAAAACTTCAGAGCTTAAAGATAAAAGTAAGCTTCTCTTTTCATAAGACAGCAGTTTGAATTTTTAATTAGCAGGTATTATAGAATATTTCATCTTTCCCTTCCTGAGGGAAATGATTGTTGAGACTTTCATCTTCACAGAGGCTCTTTCACAATGCTTACTGATCCCTTTCTCCCCCATCCATTCTCCAGCTTCTCTGAACAAGCAGAGGAGCATGTTACATCTGTAACATGAAGCCCAGCCTCAGGGTGCGATGTAATGGGATTTGCGCTTCTCTGAGTTTTCAGTGCAATGCTGCTTATTCAGCTAAAGAAAAGAGCTCAGATTTCAGACAGCAACAAAACAGGAGTTGCACCTCTCTGGATTTCAGGTCACAGATCTTCACTTTGCTGGGGAAGGAAGCAACTCCCTTGCTGACCTTCCCCCTTTTCATAAATTGACTCCACACTAAAGCAGGAGAAGGACTTGAGCCACACAGTGAGCAGAACAGAGACACTGCAAGGCTCAATTTCTCAACAGTTTGTGTTATACTGGGGTAATGTGCATATATATATATATATACCTGTGTTCAAAATAACACGGCTACAAGTATGACTGTATGGTAATTGTGTGTTATCCAGCTTGCAGGGAGCACACAATGCCTTCTCTGAGTACTGTAGTCTTACAAATACATGAGAATTCTCCCCACAAACATGACGCTTATATTCCCCAGTGGAAACTCCTGGTTTTGACTTTACCTTTTCACCTAGATTCTGTAAAGCCAATAGGTAATTGTGGTAGGCTCAGATCACAAAATGTGTGTGTAGAAATTCATGAGGAAGATCTCAATCAGTGCTCTGTACACAGAAACCAGCTCATTACTTAGATGGGATTTATATTTGCCAGCTGGTAAGAATTAGGAAGCTTTGGAAACAAATATGCAGTAATTAGCAGTGGGGATGGTCAAAACTAAGCATGGCTTTGAATACGCTATCTTGATAAGGATTTTCAGAATCAAAGCAGGATGGCATGTCAGTCATTTCCTGGCAGTAGGTGTTCTCACCCAGTACTGCCAGGAACTAAGAGACATGTGCCAGTTATTAGATCTGTGTTCTTCAGGACATTGAATCATTTATCAAATTCAGTGCAAAACAGTCTGTATCCAGGTCAGCTTCTGAATGCCCCTTTTTCATCAGAGAAGTGCAGATAACATGGTGATATTGCACCAAGTTTTCATTCTAGATCCTGGATTATTGACAATGAGGGGAAATAACTGAAAAACAGATTAAAAAAAATCAGTTTACAAATACTGTTACTTTACTTCAGTAGCCCTATCAATAGCTTACCTAACTAAAACAATATACATATGGCCATTTATCTACGCGATACATTATTCCACCTCTAGCAAAAACCATAACAGTTTCTCCAGAGGAAAGTACAAAAGATTATACACAGAAGACTTTGTGGCGATGGCTATAATGTTTAAAATGAATGGCATCTCCTAAATGACAGTAAAGAGTACTGTAGGTACATGTAACCGTGGAAGTTATCAAAAATAAAAATATTTCTTGTTATTTCTTTAAGCTAGTTCATTTAAGGGATACAATTCTCTTAGTTCCCCACTTACTGAACCAGAAGTATGCAAGAATTAGTTGAGCTGCCAAGAAATCTGCACCGTGTATTTAGAAAATGACAGAATTCATGAAGCTTGACGTAGAGACCTGCAGATAAAACCTTTGCATAGGAACATAAGCTTGTCTTGAACAAGAGGGGGTTGTTGTTGTTGTTGAGTGAATTTATAGTTTTTAGAATTGAGACGGAAACGGCTTTTGTTGATCTCATTTATCATATGCAGGTAAAACACTTGACTTCTTAGAGCAGTGCAGTGGAGCTTCTAAATATTACCATCATAGAAATCTGTAAAAACTTCTCTGGAGAGGCTGATCAAAGCAGATATTTCAACAATAAAATAAAAAAGGGCAAAAGCTCCTGTCAAGACTCTTTAGATGGGCATATCTCAGTCACTATCTGAATACTACTGACTGTCACAATTAATCAGCTTTAAGCTCTTCTTAGTCATCGGTACTGTCAGAAGACGAGGTTTAGGAGGAGTTAATCAATTCACTCAAAACCTACAGGGCTGTTATGATGAAAACTCCGTATCTCCAGAAAACCTTTCTCTCCAAGAAAGTTCATCTCTTAGTTACAGAGAAATTCTCTGCAAGATCATAATGTAAATGCCACTAAAACTGTATGCTTGGTAGTTGAAGTACATATGCCAGTTATGCCCTGTCCATAATGCCAGAACCAAGAGGTCTCGATTTTCTCAAATGAAATGCTAGATTTCTTCAATAACTGACATGCTACGTGTCTGGGAAGCTATTTATGAAGCAGTCAAGTTTTAATCTGTAATATCTCCAAGGACATTATGAAAGAAAGCACAAAGTAAGCCTTATCTGAAAAAGGTTTCCATTCTTTTGCAGAAGTATCTTTTAATAGAAAGTTGCAACTAAGTTGACTTTCAGATAATTTCTCAATTAACAAATCCCTTGCTTGAATTAGAAGAAATTGATCCACATGCCTATTATATTTATTAGCTCCTGCTTACACTTTCTTTGAGTCACTGATATACATCCCATTCAGTGGAAGTTATTTAGTAGAATGAGGAGTTTCTTTCTGATAGTTTTCTCCTGGCAGTTTTGCTCCCCAGCTGATTCTTGCCTTTATCTTTATCCCATAAGAAATGACATAAATGCAAACTGAAAGCTTTGCTTACAGGAAGATTTGGGTGCCCGACTTTTCTGAAGTTTAGGAATACATTATATCAAGCTGTTGTCTTCCTGCTGACAGCCAGTTGTGGCAGGATCTCTGCCTTTGTGTCTGGGTCTTTCTGTAGCCCTGAGCTGATGGATGGAGTTCAGTTTTGGAGCCCCCCAGCTCCACAGGACTTCCTCTGAATCCCGTGGGTGGTATTTGGTTCCTATGACTAATGAAGGAGCATTGTTAATTGAAGAACACAAGAGAAGAAAACTGTTGTTTTCCTTCAAGTTACTTGTTATTTGTATTCTTTTAACATCTATGAGCCCTAGTCACCCATCAGGGAGCTTTGGGGCTGCTAGCTGCTTCAGTGGATTCAATAATTTCTGTTCCCAAACTCCTTACATCCTCCAGCCTTAGCTAAGCAGGTAGTATCACTGATATGTAGTGCTATATATTGGGCTACACTACTAACCCCTTAACCCTGCAGAGTTGCCTTCAATATTTTTTCAGTTGCATCTATCAACATATTTAGATTCCATTCCTTCCCTAAATTATCTGTCAAGCACAGGCAGCAGGCAGAATATCCCCCTCTCCCTTTTTTTTCCTTTTGCTACAGTTTTGTGAAAAAGAAAGATAATCAATTCTACATCAATTCTTTGGTCATCACTATAAGGGCAATGTAAAATTCTGAAAAATCAAGAGAATCTTTTACAACAAGGATTCAAGGACCGTCCTCTACTTCAGAACAATAACAATGTATGGAAGGAAGTGGGGAGCTTTTGTTTTGTTTTGTTTTTAAACATGAAATACCTTCATAAGTAAAAGGGTTCCAAAACTTTGCATAGATGTAGTGTATTCATTTGGAACCCCACAATGACAAGAAGTGCTGGGGGGGTAGAATGAATAAGACCAGAAATGTGAATAAATGGGTGAGAACATGAAATGTCAGAAAGATAAGTAGATGAAAGTAGTAGATGATTGAGGGGGTGGGGGGGAGAACTTAAAAATACGGGTTGAAGGACAAGAGGTGAAAAATAAGAATAAGTTCCTGGCTACAAATGCACTTTGTTGTCCTTATTCTTTTTTCTTTCTGAGTTTATCATTTTCTATGGTTTTATGCTGAGTCCCGTTAAGAACAGTTTGGTTTTTTTTTTTAACAGTAGAAGTTTGAAGAGGTGTTTTTACCCAAAGGAAAGAAAGGACTTTCAGTACACAGTTAATGGTGTACAAAGCCCGTGAAGCCATCAGGTTGCCTTATGCCCCAGAGAACGCCAGCTTTCCCAGTTTCAGTGGCATGCCTCCAGGAAATCGTTCCAGGAGGACACACAATTAGCCCACGCTCTTCCAGAGTGCACGGTGTAACATGATGCAGTTAAACCAGAAGACAGTTTTCATCTTTTGACCCTGTGTCAAACATGTCAATTGAGCAGCTTACCTGAGATCTGGAAGAGCACACAGGCCATCAGAGACTTTCCCATAGAAAGGAACGTGCGGTAGACACACAAAAAAATGCAGTTTTAAAAATTGACTTATTCACTAAGTAACAGAGAAAGTGCTGAACCAGCCTTTGCAAGGGGCATGACTCAGTGCTTTCAGATACTCCTTTCTTTTTGCTGGTCTGAATTTTAAATAAAAAAAAGTCTTTGCCCTTGCTCAACATGTATGAGGACAGTAAAAGTTGCTCGTACATTTTAAGTGCTAACAGAATATTGAGTCCTGTAGAAGTACAGATTTGATCCTAATTTTGCTAATATCATTGCAATGCATATCCAGATGATAGGTTGGGGAAAGGTTATCTGTTCAGTATAGTGCCTAAGTCTTGCATCCATTCACACAGAGGACAGTTTTAAAAGTTCCTAGTGAAACAGAGTAATGTAGACTAATTCCTAGATGGAAACAGACAGGCAATGGAGGAAAGATGCCTAGCTAGTAGGTTGGAAAGACAAGCTGAAAACTCAAATGACAGTGTAAAACAGTCTCTATAGCTTAATTAAATAAAACCTGTAATGCGATTTAAACTTCTTTGGGTTAAAATTACTTTAATAAGGGTGTTAATTACTAGAGGATTAACACTGCTTACATGTGATAATAGATGTGGTCAGTCAATAAAGGGTGAGAATAATGTTCATTTAAGAAGCAAAAGAATCTAGCACAGGATTACTCACCAGAAAGGGATAACATTTCAAAGTGGCAAGTAAGATCAGGGGAAGAGTTTTTCAGATTGCAGGAGGCATTAGAGGCTAAATTGTGCCATCACTGCCCAGCAAGGTTCCACGTGTATTGGGATCTAATGGGGCTAATATATGAAGAGTAATTGTTACAAATTACATACTATATATAGTTTGGAAATCTTCTCTCTTCCGGAGCAACTGTAAAAATAACTTTTCAGATTAAAAATTTTCAGAAAATGTTGTCATCTGAGAATTGATGAGAAAAGGAAAAAGATCAACGTCTAAGAATAATTTCTGGAAGATGTGTGGAAGAAATGAAGTAATATTGGGGTATTGACATTGAGCAGAAAGGGGTTTTCCTAAAACATTTGTAAACATAACAACAGGAAAAGAAAGATCTTTTTCAAAAACCCAACAAAAACAAATTCTGAGTTATCCAGGTTTCTTGTTACTGCAACTTACTAGGCTCAGAGACCTTTGCTAAACCAAGTTATCTAGACAAGAAAAACAGAAAAAAACAAATACCGGGATTTTATATAGGCAGCAGTGTTTGCAAAATGTTTTGAGAGTCATCTGACAGATATAAATGTGGAAGTAAACTACTTGTGGTAGCTGAAGAAGAAAGTGAAGGTTGTCCAGGAAAGAATAGGGAAAAAAAAGTCTAGTGATTTTGGCTTTGCTTTTAACTTGTCTATATTTACATTCCTGAGCTACTGCTTGTGGAATTCCTTGTCCAGTGGTTCCCAGGTCTAGTATAGCTTTCCCTAAGGGATGTAACTTCATCTGCTGTGAAGGGTGGGTATGCAAGCATACTCTGAATGCACTACTTTGGAAGAAATAATTATCTGTTTACAGTGAAGTCATGGTGAGCACATCTATAAGTGTCTGTGCTTTATAGATTGCATTGGATTTTTGTTTGTTCCTGGATGCAGACAAAAAAGATGCTGGTTTCTGGCCTGTTACGTCTTAGATTTCAGTTCTGGTTGAAACTTATTTGTGCTACTGCTGATAATTATTTTTTTTTTACACTTACAAATACCATTAGTATGCTATACATGTTCTTTAAAACAGAGGTGTAGACCTTATGTAACATGGATGGTATGGTGGTGGTGCTCTGAGAGAGAGTCATTGAAAGAGACCAAAGGTAGAGCAAATACAGCCTCAGTGGAATATTATATTAACTTGGATGTGAAATGCTGGAGGCTTTGCTGGCCACTTAAGAGAGGAGTCCTGAGCACTATGATTTTTAAATTTAGATTTGTAGCTTTTCAAGAACTGTGCAAATCTTTAAAATTAAATTATAAATTCAAAAATTATTAAAGCTGTTGCACTGGAACAATTTGTCTGTGTCTGCTGTAGAAGCTGCAGTTACCTCTGTGGAGGTGATGTGCATCAGTGCACGCTGGAGATCAGTGAACTCTGTGGAGACCGTGTGCTGCACAGTCAGGAAGATGCCCATAAACTTTATAGACCTGATGTATATCCTCCTGTTATGGTGAAAGCCTCAGTCTCTTTAACAATGTAATTTCAGTATTTTCCTGAGATGTTATTCGATCTGGTGTTTAGGTCTGAGTGTGAATATGGCAAGGAATAACTTGACAGCTAGGAAAAGGAAATATTCTGTCCGGCCACTAAATAGCTAACTCTTAGTAGCTAGGTTAGCTGTTTCCTGGGTCAGTTTTGTGAGCTGCAACTTCATACAAAGAGCAAACGTGGTTCATCTTTGCATCCTTGTGAATGCAAGTTTGATGTTGTGGATCTGTGCCATGCTTACTTGTCTACTTGTAGGCATCTGTTGACATTGGCAGGCCAAGACTGTGTTTCTATAACTCCTTCCTTCAAGCCTAGAAGTAATCAGACTGAAATTTAAACGTGAAGGTACAATTATACTTGGACAGACCACTACAGATATTTAGTTCCAGAGTACAACAGCCTGACTTTATGCATTAGGTGTACAGGTATGCAAGGACAGTTTGGATTAGTTAGTTCAAAATAGCAGTTGTCAGGAAATGACTTTCTATGGTACAGTATGTATCCTTACGTTTGGTAAGATTGTCAACATCTAGGGTTACTCACATGGGTACTGCTAACTTTTAAATGTGACAGATAGGACAAGTGTGTTCACTTCCACAACACATTGTGGAAGATGTTTTGTGTGTAAATTTTATTCCAATTACACTGTTAGATTATTTTAACCAGTCCTATTGTCTCTAAATTAGTTAACTTTGACATTAGCTTTTAAAATTTTTGAATATACCTCAAATGTATTTGTACAGGAAGGACTGAGATAAATTATACAGTTTAAGTCAAGAAATATATTTAAGGCACTGTGCTACGTAACGTGCCATTTAAGGCCTTATTTCATAGATAACCAAATAGTTGAAAGCAAGCCTGTTATAAGTCTCATGCAGTTAAAAAAACCTGTTTATTGATAATTTAAGTTTAAATAAACTGTGCTGCAAAAACTCCCTCATCAGTTACTAGTGTTCCTGGTAAGTTTTAGTGTTTAAGCACTACTTACTCACACACCTGTCTGTGCTTAAAAAAGAAAAAAGAAAAATGAAAATGACAGCTTTAAACTTAACTGTGATATATCAAAGGCTTCACGATTCTACCAACTGAAATTGTATTTTCAAAGTCCTGTTCAGATCAGAGGCAGAAGCTCTGTTTTGGGGGCTGCACTTGTTGCTCCCTGCATGCTGTTGGTAGGAGTATGCCTTAGCGTCAGGAGCTCAAAACCAAAAAATTGGTGAAGGACCCAAACATTGCATAATATGCAACTTTTAATCCACACAAATTTTACCACTGACATAGTTTTATGCTTTGTCTAAAGGGACTGTGTGTACAGGCTGATGGGCTTGACTGGAGCAATTTGGCCAGAGCCCGTGCCCTCTGGAGCCTGACTGTCTGCCAGGCTTCTGCTTTTCAAACACTTGCCTGTTTCTGGGCTCAAAAGACAGTTCTTTTGCTACTAGTCCAGTTTATTCGTTAATGATGAAGAAGAACACACTTCATAATAAACATTCACACCGTAATCAAACGAGTCTTCTTTGAATATCTATTACTTGTTTCTACATTCTGTATTGCTTGGGACTTAGCTTTTTATGTTTGCCTCAATGACTGTATTTGAGTGACTTTCTTAGGAAGTTACATCTTTGGTTGCTTGAAGTCTTTATGTTTGTTTTGGTCACGATAACAGCAACAAGCTTGTTCACATGTCCTCAACAGTGTGCATTTTATTTTGCAGGCAGGACTATGTTCATTTGAAGTGCCAAAAAATATTCATGTACATAACAAGATCAGGCATCTGTCAGAGTGTACCTGAAGGTCCAGATTTTAGGAAAGTACTCTTCCCTTTGGGAGAACTTAAGTTGTAAAGGATATATTTGAAAACAAGTAACTTCTCATTTTTTCTTAGCATAACAACAATTCCCAGCGGTTCATAACTGTCCCAGCTGTCATAACTGCTGAGTTTACATGTTACACACGTGTTAAAGATTGTAACCCAACATTCAAGATAGTGACAGATACGATTTTCACTTATAAATTCAAAACAGATGTAAGCATTTAAATATAAGACTGTTTCATTCTTGTAAACATTTAAATATCCCCAATTTAAACACAATTTCTAAATGCATGGTGCTTAAAAAAAAAAAAAAAAAAAGGAATGTTTTAATGCAGTGGCTTAAAAACTGAAAGAAACTGCCTTTCTGACACAAACTATCCTTCCTTTGAAAATCCGGGGCTCAGTTTTCAAAGCATTGCCTAGGAATTTAGCCTGCGACCCCCATTGACACTAATGGGAATTGCATAGCTAAGTCCCCATACCATCACTTTGAAAATGCATTTGCTCTACCAATCCAGAAAAAAGGTAGCATAAACTATAGGGAGACACTCACAGATCAAGAGATCAATTTACACTTTGAAATACAAGACCAAAGTGTGTTATTCCAGTTATGTGATCAGTAGGGGGGGATTTTAAAATTCACCACGTTCACAAAATTAGTCACCAGGAGTAAATAAAACAAAATATTTTGGCAAGTGGCAGGCAGACTTGCTAACCAGGCTAACAAGATATTTGTCAGCAGTAAAGAACACCGACTGATGAAGTGATAATTGCATTCGGTTGGTGCAGTGTTATTCTACGGTTAGCAAATGCTGTCTTTTTTTTTCCTTGTAAGCCAGGTTTAGATACCTATATTTTAAATACTTCTGTTGTTCCTTTGCAACCAGGAAATGTTTAGAGTGAACAAGCTTTGTCTTTCTCCAGTTCTGATTCTGATTCTTAACATTTTAGTTCCGCTCTAGTAAGAGTTTTCGTGGAGTGCATGCTTTTATAAACAGGGAACTTTTTGTGAACTAATGGGGATATTACCTTACTATTCATGCAGGGTTGTTTGTTAATTCAATGGAAATAAGTGCATACATGTTTAATGTATATTTGTGTGTACTTGTGCATGAAACGGAGACAAAAAAGAAAACAACTTTGTTTTGTAGCCATCTTACTGCAGACTGAGTCCCTGTCATAGCCCATGGCCCTATTACGCTGGTCAGAGTATAAATAAGTGTTTTAACGAAAGGAAGAGTGTTGCCTTAGAGTTCACAAGCAGATGAGATTATAGCTCCACTGAAAGGTTAATACTATGTCAGAAGTTATAAAACAACAATTTTGGTTGACATGCTTCCTCTTCGGTCAGCAAACTCATTTGTTCTTCTGAATAGAAGGTGCCTATAAGTACAGTGTGTGAGCTCTTTGTGGGGGAATTTTGAGTGGGATGTTTGTGAATGGCTTCCATGAGTTTGCTGTCTTTAAAATGAAAAAGTCCCATTCATCTTTGGGGCAATTTAGCTCCCAATTCCAATAAGAATACTAATAATAGTATTGTTAATATACTTGCTATTATTTTATCACAGTAATTTAAATGATACATAGCTAGCAGTCATGGGGATTTTTTTCTAGCAGTGCATCCTCAAGGAAAAATTTGTAACATTATTTTGGTATCCTATCTTAAAAAAAGATTTGGCATAGCTTGTAGTTGTATATGGTTGGCATCACTCCTTTCCTAGCAGAGCTCACCAGTTGCCTAGGCTTTGGGATTTTTTTAATTAAAGAGGTCAAAATCCATTATATCTAAATTTCAAAGAATTTACCAATTAGCTGTAGTCTGCAATGCCCAGCAGGTGGCTTTTATACTATTAAAGGGAGATTGTTTCCATCTCCGATCAAAGCAAAAAGAAAACAAAGGAAAATATAGAATATTTTTCTGTAGACAATGCAAACCACAGGCGGTGTAAATTATAGGTGAAAACTGTGTGTAGGAGACTTCAGCTGTACCACTTCAAGCAAAATTCGCTATATTTTCACACTGTTCCCCATGAGGATTTTAGTGGCAGTGTCTAAATCTGTTTAGATTAGAGATTAGCTGAGAAGATTGGACAGCTTGCTATTTCCTAAAATTAAGATTTTAGCTTTTGCTTATTTATAAGTAAAAGTAAAAATGCACATATAGGTAGATTAATGAATGCAATAGAAGTAAAATTAGGGAAAGCTGCCTGTGTTTTAATGCCGCAGGATTCAGGAAAGTTCCAATTTGCACTTTTCAACGAATCTAAACTTCCCAGATTTTTACCTACTTAAAAGAATGTTTGTGACCTTTTGACCCTTTTGTTATCCCTTACTCAGAAAGGCCTTTATTCTGTAAGGCTTAGGTATAAAAAAATAAAAAGAGCGTTAATGGCATAACAGTCCTTTCTGATCACCCTGTGTAAGATGTTTATGCAAAGTGTCAATAGAAGCAATTGGCCTAACAGTGTGACAACCTGCTTTGCTTGGAAATGGGCTAATCTCCTGTTTGGGTTATCCAGAGGTCAGGTAAGGATTTCTTTTTTTGCATTCCCCATAGTGTGTGGGTGCATAACCTGCAAACACTATAGGGAGCAACTGAGCCCACGAATACCACAAAGATGTTGGAAAAAATAAATAAATAAGTCCTGCCCTCTTTGCTTTTCCTGAATTTCGTTTGGATCTGCTTTTGATTTTTCCTTCGCTGGTTCCATCCCAGAACTCTACGTGAGCATGTAACATGTAATGCAGACAGGGCCCAATATCAGTATCTGCGGCTTCACTTTGTGGGTTTGTTTTTTTCTGACCCCAAACAGGCATCATCCCCCCCCCCTTTTTTTTTTTTTTGAAGTTCATGTGGAAACGTGCTTTAAATCCCCATTTTTCAGGACTGCCCCCGTTGCCCTGTCACAGCAGGCTGAACTCAATGAGCACTCAGGCAAGCGGAGCGGCCGCGAAATAGGCCTTGGCTGCGGCCTGCTGGGAGCTCCTGCCGGAGTGAATCAGCTTCTGTGTGTTTTTATAACTGCCTTTTTTTTTCCCCTGTTAATTATGCCCCAAGGCTGTGGAAAGACAGCATTTATCTGTTTCAACAGACGAAGCAGCAAGTGTTCTGACATGTTTATCAGGCAAATTGTACCTGACAAAAGGTAATTACACATGCAATCAAATCCAGAAGTAACTGAGTGATTAGGGGTTAATAAACTGTTTAGCATAAGAAATATTCTGCTTTTGAGCAAGGAGAGGGGGGCAGAAGGACATAATTGAGAATATGTTACAATAATTACTTTTATTTTGATGGAATATTGAGATTTACAGGAAGGTAAGCAGGATGCTGAGTGCACAACTTCTCATTTTTATCTCCAGCTGCTGAATTGCCAGTGCCTCCTTGTACAACCAAAGCTATTTGCTTCTTGATAGTTCAGAAGAGATAACAGCACCATTCCGCCTTGTACTAAGCTACCTTGATACTTTTAAATTAGACAACACCAATAGTGTTGGTTATACTAGAAAAATTCGAACGGAGACTGACCCATTTCCTTCTGCAAAGCCCCTGTCGTTGTCTTGTGTCAATGTTGACTCTGTGGACAGCTAGTTCCCAAAGTCGCATTCTCTCCCAAGATTATTCCTGACAGTTGCCCAAAAGTAAAAAGGAAAGGGCATCTGTATGATAGCCAAGGATGTGACAGAGGTTCAAACAGCATTGAAAGGGCCGGATGGTTGATTCCAACAGTTCCCAGTGCATAAAGTTCTCAAGTAATTACAAGATGGCCTAAATACAGGAGTACGGATGAGCTACTCCGGACTTAAGGTAATATTAAGACAAAGCTTTACCGAGCCATGATTACCATTAATTTCTACACAAACATGGCCGTATCACTTAGATGTTGGGGAAAGCAAGAGTTCTGAACTTTAAGAATAGATGCAAGTGCCCCATTTGAAACAGAATTCTTTCCCTAAAATCTTAAGATGTTTTTATACCTGTGGCATTAGTATTGTAATGCATTGTGTCAAAAAACAAACAAACAAAAAAACCATTAGCTATCAAGTCCTTGAAGTAGGACTTACTTTGACTGAAAAGTAGTTTAGTATGTCTCACAATAATATTGTTGTGTTTAAAATGAAAGTTTTACAATTAAAAATAGCAATTTTATCTGCATGATGTAAGAGTTTACTAGAGTGCTTTATGTAAGTATATTTAAACACCTTTTTTTCCAAGTAGTGTTTATTTCAATCTGAGAAAGCTTACATTAGACATGCAAAAGGTATTTAGAAAATACATAGGCAAGTACAGAAAGTTAGAAAATCCAAGTGTTTTAGGGTATCACTCAAAATGCAAATGTAACACAGCAACCTCAAGCTATATCTACCTTGTCAGTGTCAGTAAGTGGACAGTCTATTGGACACTCCATCTGGTCTACTGGAGAGGATAGAGCTTTTCTCATGTTCCTGTCTTTCTTGGTAAAGATTCACACACACACTTCTCTGCAAACTCTTGTTAGTTGTTCCCAGTCAGAAGGGCTTGAAAATCAGTTCCTGTGCTCCTAGGGAAACATATTCTGCTTCATTATAAAATTCTCAGGTATAGCATTGCCTGTCTTAGCTTATTCTTATCTTCCATGGTTGTTATGGGATAAAGAGAGTGTTCCTGCATAGCAGAATAAGTATATCTGGCTTATTAGGTGCTTCTCTGTGTTTCAGCCACGGAAGTTGGTTCTGACAGAGCACAATCAGGTGGCTCCTTGGGTTTGAGTGGCTGGCTGGCTAACAGCTAATGGGTTGCACTGCTTCCGGACTCTGAGAGTAAAGGGAAAGATTTCTGTCCAGTTTGAAGTATTTCCTGGATGCGTTAAGTTTGGAAAGATACATGTACAAAATAAACATTTTTTCTATTGTAATTTAAATGCAATAAATGCACATTCTAACTTTGAAGAAATAGCAGCCAGCAGTGCAAAAGTGATGTGCTGTGCTATGGACATTGTCTAGTTTTTAAGGCAGGAATATATTTATTGTCAGGATTTGCTCTGCCTGTGTATTTCTCTTAATACAGTGCATGTCACTGTGGACTATTCCTTGCTAGCTAGTACATCGTCTTTTCATTTCTTGTCACAGTAGTAACAATTTTAGTGGATAAAATAGCAGTAGGGAAATGCTGCTTTAATTTGGCCTCTAACAGGTTGGTTTTAGTTGCCACAATAAGGACTATCGCAGGACCGGCATATTCTCCTGTACCTTACACCTCACAGCTGAGAAAATGTGCAACAAGCTCACCTGAATTTATATCTCCAAAATGTTTTGTTTTATTGTAGCCAATACGCTTTTCAGCAAAACTAATATTTATACAATTAGACTTGCCCTCGATGCAATTTTTATTTTTCTGCATGAGTAGTAATCACAATATTTAAAACCTCAGAAATTTACAACCTTCTTTTATTTCAATGGAATTTAACATATCCCTCGTATTACATCTCTGTAGCGTGAGTCATGTCAGCATGTCAAGCCAAATCCACAAAGTATTTCCATGATATCTTCACCTTGAATACCGTGTAATATTACCAAAGGCTGTTCCTTTTCCTTGTGGTTTTGTCCACGCCTAGTCCCTGACACATTGTAAGATTATTTTAGATATAAAATATTATTAGATATGTCTATTTTGAATGAAAATACAGCAAAAATATAAGGATTTTTTTTTAATCCTCTATTGAAGAGTTGGCCAGGTGTTAGTTTTCTTTATGAATTTAATGTAGCTATTTGTTTGCATGAATTAAAAAAAATTGATTTTTTTGCATCTTCATGTTCATCTTTTATTTTCAAGAGTCTTTGTACATAAAGTTTAAGGTATCTTTATCCTTTACTAAAATCATATTCATCTACCAAAGAATTAGGTAGGCCAGTGCTTCATTATGTTCAAATTATATGTAGTAGTCCAAATACTTGTCTGTATTTTTGAATGCATGGGCTGTTTTCCAGATCATATGCTTGTGGTCAAGACAGTCACAGCTTAATAGAGGTCTTTCTGTTTTTATCTAAAAGAAAGAATCTTTATTTAAACAAGGCACACATTTTTTGTAGTAGAAGACAGTGTAAATGAGCAAAGCAGCAGAAGTTGAAGCAGACTGGAGTTGATGCCTCTGCATCATGGCTGCGAGATTGAAGGTAAATTCATGGCTGCACTAGAGGGAAGTGTTGTGTGGGAGGACTGAAGTTATTTCCCATACATGTGGTGGTCCCGGAACCATCATTTCTGCTAGACAGTCCTGGCTGCTGGTGGCTGCTTGCCAGCCCAATCCTCTCGCAAAGTGCCTGCACTGACTGTACATCTGCCAAGTGCCAAGTCAGATGCAGGTGATATGAATGGCCAGGACACAGATCCGAAGAGCTGCACACCAGGCAGCTCTTGCCCACCCACAGTGTACAGTACATGCTGTCAAAGCCCATTACACACAGCAATATGCTGCAGTGCAGAACTGCAGCTGTGAGCGGGACAAAACACACAGTATGTAATTGTGCACAGCAGCAGTCCGATCTTCAGCAATGTCTGCGGTCCTCTGTCACATTTACTGCAGCAACAGGGCACATTTGTCGTGCTGTAGCCCCTGAACATGTGCGCAGGAGGGAAGGGAGTTATGATAGGGTGGCATGTGTCAATTGATTGCGTGTTCCTGGTCCTTCACGTGGCCTGCCACGTGTCATGACAGCTGCTTTAACTTAGGAGACTTACTAGCATGAGGCCGGTTGTGTGCAGCTCTTTGACCAAGTGTGGAGAAAGGAGGGAGCTGTGTTAGTGCTGGGCAGATCCCCCTTGCTGATAGCGTTTCCAGTGCTCATTCTTCAGAGCCAGGACTGCCTTGGAGCACACAGAATATGCTTCACGTTCTCTTGGGACATTGTTTTACCTCGCGAGTTGAAAAGCAGCAGATTGCATAGTCTGTTTAGAGCCCTACATGCCTATCTGTGTTTGATCAGGTGACAAATTAGGTCTAATCTTCCACCCCCACCATCAGTAGCACTAAGATGTCCCAGAGCCACAAGACAATCAGATGGCTGATTCAGATGCTGGAAGTGTGGTATGAAAATCACTCGTGCAATATTGGCAGGAAAGTTTCTTTGAACTTGTCAACACTATCAGTGATCAGTGGCTTTGTTGCCGAAGGGGCACAGAAAAGGTTGTTTAGGATGTATCCAGAGTCCTCAATATCAATGTTACAATGGGATTAAGAAATGAAATCTTTCACCTTTGATTTGCTGAGAACATTGGTGTTCTCCTGTGTGGAGCCCATGACAAATGGCATTGCAGTTGGTATTAATTTATTAGTACATTCCATTTGCTTCTCTGTGAGAGAGAGGGAACATGAAGTCTCCAGATTACATGGTCTGTGTTCCTGTGGCTGTCAGCTTTGTCCTCTCCACCTTGTGTTGCACATCTGACTGTCCTACTTTCTGCTCTTTTGATCATGCTTTGGAATATAGTGCGCAGCCTCTGTGACTGGGCACTACTGACTGGTGTAACACAGGTAATAACTGATGAGTAACATGCAGCAGCAAGTGAGACCATGGGTTTCACAAATGCCACTAATTCCTGAGTTATCAGAGCGTGATAGCTCAGGCCAAGTCTGTTTGCTTAGTGACTAAAGGCATATTCTCTTCTCTCCAGATCAATAGGAGAATTGATGGTGACCGTCCTGAGAAAGGACTTTATGAGAAAGAACTGCTTGTATTTGACCTTGACAGCTATCATGGATATGTAGTCAGTAGAGAATGAAATGGGGTCCTTGCCTTTTATACGCTTTTAACCCAAATGGGGTATTAAAATGTAAAGCTAGGGGTGTCACTGAGGTTTTTAATGGTCTTTGGCGGACTTTGGAAGGACTGAGCAGTAACTATATCAGAGGTCTGTTATAAAGCTAGGAAATGTTACTGCGTGTTCATAAAATATTTTATTACATATATGGGAGGATTAATTCATTATAAAATAATTCATTTAAATTAGATGCTTTATTTGAAAAGAACATAAGAGGGGGGTTAGAAAGTGGACACAGTTAGAAAGCATGTAAATTTGAAGCTGCGGAGTGTGTCCTTGCTGTAACAGTTCTGGTTTGGCTTAGAGGCGGCAGAAGCAAATGTTTGAAGTAGCAAGGATTCTTTATTTAAACAGCAAAATGATACAACCTGCAGGAGTCTGTTATGTTTCTTAGAGTGGTTTTGTCATGGGCAGTCCTTTTCCACCTCACAGTTCCAGGCACCAGCAATGCAGCAAGGCCTCCGGGCGAGCAGGGGCTCTGGGCTGCCCTGAGGCCCCAGCTCAGCAGAGCCACCCTGGGCCCCTGGAGCCGGGACATAGCGCCGCTAATGGCTCCTCACACTCGTTGTAGCAGCAGCTTTGGCTAACACAGGGCAGCCTGAGAACAAGCCCACGTTAGCCCTCAGCAGCAGCAGGATGCGGCCAGGCACCGGACGCAAGGGGGGAAGCTTGGGGGTGTCCCACCGTTGATGTTCCTGGGAGCAGGGCCCCGGCCCACCAGCCCGTGGGTAGCTGTGGGAAAGGCTCCACTGAGCGGGGCCGCCTGCACCCGTCAGTGCCTGGCCTGCTTGCCTCATGGCCGTCCAGGGGAAATCAGGGGTTTGGGCTGGCTGAGGGGCAATTCGGCTTTAAGGGCTGCTAGAGGTGAGGCACTGCGTCTGCTTCTAAAAGTGAGCTGCTGTGCTGAACGGCAGCTCCGAGATCGTGAGTGAAAGGCCCAAACTGAAACTGCGGCCAGACACGGCTGTGCTTGGAGGTTTTTTGATCTCCTCCCCCCCCCCCCCCCCCCCAGCTTAAGTGTTTGGGGTTTGTTTGAGCCAGAATTGTGCCCAGCGCTCGGGGCTGAGTCGTGGGGATCAGTCACCACAGAGAGTCCAGCAGGGGTTGTTTAATTCATTTAATTGAGACTACCTGCCCCCTTGGTTTAAATTACTGAGAGCAGCACCAGCTGCGAGTGTCCCCTTCTGCCTGCCCAGGGTGTTTCGAGCCCCTGGACCGCCAGAGCGGGAAGCCACGAGCATCCCCTCCCAGGGCTGAACCTGCACAGCCACCTCCTGACACACGGAGGGAGAGGCAAAGGTGCTCAGGAGAGAAACGGGTGTGGGATGCAGGGGTTCCAGGGCCCGGCCCAGTGCCTCCTGCCCACAGAGTGGGGGGCCCCAGGCTGCAGCTACGCACTGGCTTCACTCACCTGCCGCTTCTCCCCCAGCTCCTGGACCTCTTCATGGTGTGGGACTGGTCCACCTACCTGGCTGACTACGGGCAGGCCACCTCCAAATACCTGCGGGTCAACCCGAGCACAGCCCTCACGCTGCTGGAGAAGTAAGTGTGGGGCCGCGGGGCTGGGGCCGGGGCCGGGGCCGGGGCCGCCCTCCCCAGCATCTGAAAGCCCACGGCGGTGCTTGCGCGATGCTTAGGGCCCTGCAGAGCTGCTGGTGGAGCCTGAGCGGTGGTCGGAGCCACGGCTCCCTGAGCTGCCACGGCGCGGGTGAGAAATGCGAGAGCTGTCGCTGTCGTGGAGCCGGGGCAAGCTTTCAGCCGTCCCGCGAGTGGGCTGGGGCAAGGGACGGCGCGGTTCCACCAGCCGAGCATCAGCCCGTTTTATACGGCTGGATCCGTGCGCTGGGATGCAAAGGCGTTTTCTAACGGTGTTTTCTTTCCTCTCCGGCCTGCCACGAACGTGTGTTTTGCAGGGTTCACAGAGGGTACGTATCACCTCTATTGTTACAAAGTATTGTTGCGTCAATTTATTTTATTTCACAAATTTCGTTTTAAACTCCTTTGATGCTGGAGATTAGCAATAGCAGTATCGGGTAATTTGATGATGACTAAAGGACTCCTGTTCACTGAGTCTGAATTTAACCTGGAGCCAGATGATTTGTACAAATTCTGTTTTGCTTCCCTCCTAATGCAACTGGTATACTCTGTTTCCTGCTAAAGTGATATTTGATAAAAAGATATTTGCTTAGTACTCACATGCAATTTGTGAAGTAGTATTTGTTAAAATGACTTCTGTATGGTGGAAGTTTGATTTAAGAACACAGATAACCCATTTTGTAACCTTTTGGTTCTTATTAGCACAAAGATCAAAAGAGAAATAAAAGTAAACCTAATGAAGTAGTTGGATTTTTCCTTTTCAAATTGTTTCTAACATGTCTGTATCTTTTGCTTTTTATTTCTCCAGAATGAGAGACTCTAGCAAAAAGAACAACATTTTTGCTCAGTTCAGGAAGAATGATCGTGACAAGCAGAAGCTAATAGAGACTGTAGTAAAGCAACTTAGGAGTTTGGTGAATGGTATGTCCCAGCACACATAGGCCTGCTAAATCAACTGTATCTCATCATGCCAAGAGGTATTTCTTAGCCACTATTTCTACTACACAAAGAGTGGTATCAATTAGGACATTTGTTTGGCCAAGTAAAAGGAAAAATGCAGTAGATTGGTTGTACACAGAGTCCTCAGTAAACAGTTCTTTGTACGTATTTTTAATGGATCGAATACTATTTTATATATTGTAAACAAATGGTGAAAAATGAGACTGTACAATAAAAACCAGCTCAGTCACACTGTACATGGAACAGCTGAACTGTAAATACATTATTTAAATGTCTGTAGACATGATGTTCAAAATTTTGCTCCGGGTAGGAATTATTTGAGAAATGATCCTTTAGTTGCTGTTTTCAGGATGACTCCTAATTAAATGTTTTTTTTAGGCGTTGAGATACTTGCATTTCAGATACTGCCTGTCATTTTCCTGCATTAAATGTAAACTAGCCTTAAAGTGATTGGACATAATTTTGTATACCACATTTTGTAGTCTGGAGGTATGAAAAAATCTTCTGATTTTTAGTACCTTTGAAAACTACCTGAGAATTAGACTTGATATTTATTTAGCATTAGGACTTATAGGCTTTGTTCTCCGAAAGGGTTTAATCTTGAGTTTGTGAATGTAAATAACCATCTGAGTTCTTTATAATGTGACTTTTTTTTGTTTCTGTTCCTCAGGGTTACCATTTCTAACTGTACTTTTTTAAGACCCCGGGTTCTTTCCCCAGGCTGCAGTAAGGAGTAGACTTGCCACTGTTGGTTTCGTGCCGCATCTGTTTGTCAGAATGCGCTTCCTAGAGCCAGCCCCATCCCAGCAAATAGCGTTTGTCCCACAGCCGGTCTCTTTGCACCGTCCCCTCCTGGCTATTTTAGACACGAAGAGAATGTCTAGCAAATACAAACCAAATGGAACGTGTAAAAATACTGTACATTTCGCTGTATTTTTAAGTTATTGACGGTCTAAATACAGTAATATAAACCTTACCCGTGTTCGTGTTTAATTTCACGCCTTAAAACGCGCCTCAGGACCGCGTTTCGCTGGGACCTGCCCGGGTCCCGGCTTCGTTGCTGAGTTACCTCGGGGCGGGCAGGGGCCGGGGCCGGGGCTGGGACCGGGGCCGGGGCTGGGACCGGGGCCGGGGGGCGGCGTGCCGAGCCGAGCCGTGCCGTGCCGAGCCGTGCCGAGCCGTGCCGAGCCGAGCCGTCGGGGGGGCGCCCCTCGGGGCCGGGCGGGGGGCGGGAGAGGGGCTCCGGGGGCCCCCGTCCCCGGGGGGAGCTCGCCCTCCGCCGCCGTCCCCGCGCCCCCTCGATCGATCCCCCCGGCTCTCCCGCTCCAATCACCGCACTTGGCCGCGCTGCTTAAATATGCAGCGGAGACGTCATCTCCGAAGGTGGATCGGGCGCAAGTGGCCAATATCTATATAAATGTGGCCGAGGGGCGAACCGGCAGCAGGAGGCGAGCGGGGCCGGGCGGGCCAGCAGCCGGCAGGGGCCCATCGGCGGAGCGCCCGGCCGCTCGCTGCCTCCCCCGGTGCTCGCCTGGCGGCGGGGCAGGGACCGGGCGGCCCCCGGGCGGCCCCCGCAGGAGGATGCCGGCGGGGCTCTCCTGGCCCGCGGCGGCGGCTCTGGCGCCGCCGGTCCTGGCGCTGCTGCTCGCCCTGTGCCGGCACCTGTGGGCGCTGCGCTGGAGCCTCAGCAGGGACCGCGCCAGCGCCCTGCCCCTGCCCAAGGGCTCCATGGGCTGGCCCTTCTTCGGGGAGACCCTGCACTGGCTGCTGCAGGTGAGGCGCGGGGCGGGGGGCGCGGGGACGGGACGGGGACGGAGGGTTGGGGCTGACCCACGGCTCGTCCCCAGGGCTCCCGCTTCCACAGCTCCCGGCGGGAGCGGTACGGCAACGTTTTCAAGACCCACCTGCTGGGCCGCCCGGTGGTCCGGGTGACAGGCGCCGAGAACATCCGCAAGATCCTGCTGGGCGAGCACACGCTGGTCAGCGCGCAGTGGCCCCAGAGCACCCAGATCATCCTGGGCTCCCACACCCTGCTCGGCTCCATCGGCGACCTGCACCGCCAGCGCCGCAAGGTGAGCCTCGCAGGGCACGCGGCCCAGGTGGCACCTCCTGCCCAGGCTTGGGACTCGGTGGCATGTGGGCTCCCTGCTTTAACTACCTGCCTCTCTTCCCCCTCCTTCTGCTCCTAGATCCTGGCCAGAGTGTTCTGCCGCGCCGCCCTGGAGAGCTACCTGCCGCGGATCCAGAAGGTTGTGAGCTGGGAGCTGCGGGGCTGGTGCATGGAGCCGGGCTCCATCGCAGTTTATTCCTCCGCTAAAACCTTAACTTTCCGCATTGCAGCTCAGATTCTGCTGGGACTCCGCCTGGAGGAAAAGCAGTTCAAGGACCTGGCCAAAACTTTTGAACAGCTGGTGGAGAACCTCTTCTCCCTGCCCCTCAACATACCCTTCAGCGGGCTTCGCAAGGTACTGCCGCCTGCCCCGCGCCTTCTTGCGTGGGGGCCGGGGCCGGGCTGTGGCGGCACAGAGCCCCCATCCCCAGGCCTGCCAAGGGCCCCCCCTGAAGGGCCAGGACCGCTGCAGCACCCTTGCCAGGCTGAGGGCCTGGTGTGTTGCTCGCCCTGCTCCTGGTTTGCTTCCAGCACCTCCCTGCACAGGCTCCAGTACAATGCGGGGCTGCCGTGCGCATTGCTGGAGCCTTTTCTCCAGGGTGAGTTTCAGCTCCCCTGAACCTCTGTTTTCTGCTGCTATGCAGCTGTCGGCTTGTCAGACCCCTTTTCTGGAGGTTGCCAGCGTGCCCCTTGCCTCTTCTCACTCGCCACATACACTGCTAGTGTTGGCTTTGGCTAGTCCATCACGCCTGGTCCTGTCCCATTGCATCCCACTCGGATTCATGCAGAGGCATCTTTGGGCATGAGGAAAAAGGGCACAGCAGGGACCTCCCTGCGCAGCTCAGGCAGGCTGAGGACTTGAGACCCACTTACAGTCCTTGGTCCCTTGTCCACCAGCAGCAGACAGACAGCGAGGAGTCCTGGAGGGGAGCATGGCAGAGGGACAGCTTCCTGTGCCTCTTACAACCCCCAGTTTCTTCCCTGCTGTCCTGCCCCTTCCTACCTGCCTCCCCACACTCCCGCTCTAGGTATCGGTCCCATGTCCCACCCCTCCTGTCACATTTCAATCTGCTGTCCCTCCTCTGGCTTTGGGCCATTCACCCTGCTGGGCCCCCAGCCCACGTCTCCTGCCTCTTCTTGCAAGGTCTTATCCAATCTCTTATTTCCACTGGGAGCTCTGCCCCACTGGATCACCTTACCTGGCCAGCCCCAGCTCTCCCCCAGCTTCCCTGCAGCTCTTCTCACCAGATCAAAGTTCTTGGTCCCCTTGTCCTGCAGGCTGTCACCAGCGTGAGCTTTCAGCATCCATCCTGTCTCAGGTTAGCCACAGCCTGTCTGGCCTCAGACCAACCTCTTTAACTTGCTTTTATCTCCTCTTGTCTTCCCTCTTGCTTTCCCATTTCCTTTGTCCAGTCCTTCCCAACTCAACTCTCATCCTTTCCGTCTTCTCTTCCCAGCTTCTGGTCATGGCCACTTCTCATCCTAACTATCCGATCCAGGTTTTTGCAGGAGGCCTCTTGCTACAGATCCATACTCTGTGACTCCATCCATCCGCACTCTGCAGCAGGTTGTTTTTCAGTTGGCTCACGAAGGTCTTCCTAATGTTTTGCTGCACAGAAGTGCAACACAGCCGGAGATCAGCTGGGTGTGGTTAACATGTATCTGGAAAAGCCACTCATTTGTTACTCATTTGTCGGATGTGCATTGCCTCCTGGACTCAGTTTTATTAAGTTACTGCTTCCCCTCCTGTCGGACAAGCTTCCTTTGGACCTGACAAGACTGTGAGTTTGTTCACTGCAGGCCCCTCTGGATTCAGTGCCGTGGGCTTGCTGCTGTCGTTTCCTTTCCAAGTGTGTTTCCTAGGACTTGTATTTGATTCACAACAGAAAGCTGAAAGAACTTGCAGCAGTTCTCACCGAGCTGCTACCTCTTGTGAGGCTTTGGGGCTGGGCGATAGGTTAAACAATTTTTGCTGTTGCAGATCCTGGGATTAAAGACGACCACAGAAGGTGTCCCCTGGTCTCTCTGGAGAGGGGGGCAGTTCCTAGGGCTCCCCTGACCTGTGTCTGCCTCCCACAGGGAATCAAAGCACGGGACATGCTACATGAGTTCATGGAGAAGGCTATACAGGAAAAACTGCAGAGAACCAACTCAGAAGACCATAGCGATGCTCTGGATTTCATAATAAACAGTGCCAAGGAGCATGGCAAAGAATTTACCATGCAGGAGCTGAAGGTAACCAGAACCCTTCTGACTGGGTGTCTGTGAGAGGCTTGGGCTGAGGGGTGGGAGAAAGAAGGAGCGATGTGGTGGGAGAAGGAGAGTTGTGGTGGGACAAGGAGAGTTGTGGTGGGACAAGGAGGGCTGTGGAGGGACCGCTGTGAGCTGCTGGCTCCCTCCCGCCTCTTGCCAACCCCGAGGAGCCCATCCGCAGTGTGAGCAAGACAGCCCGGCCCCGGCGAGCTCAGCTGTGTGCTTGCCCCTAAGTGTCAGCACGCATGAAAAGCAGCTCATCTGCCTCGGGAGTGAAGAGTGCTGGGGAGGACGGGAGCCTCACCTGGAGTGGGTGCTGGGGTGGGCAGGTGTGCAAACAGCTCCTAGCGCTGAAGCCAGCACACAGAGTTAGTGGGCGGTGCGCTACTCAGATGGTCTCATAGGGTTGTGTCTCTTTGCATTAGAGCAGAGATGGTATTTAAAGAGGAAACAAATGCCTCTTTTGCCTTTCCTCTTTGTGGCCACCTGGCTTCAGCCTGCCTTAGGATGTGTTTAGGGTTATGAGGCTGTGCTCAGGCTCTGCACATTAGCGTGCACTTGGTAACCTCCCAGATGAAGTCTTGGATATATGTAGGGCTAGTTGTGTGTTCCTCAGGCAACCCCTGACATCTAGCACGGTGTGGCGTGCAGATCATGTCACTGTATTCCTCAGGGCCGGGAGCCCAGAAATCACTGAGACAGTACATCAAAACGGGCCCGGGGATGGAACGATGAGTTCTGGGTCATTCCCTATCACCTCATTAATTATATCACGTAGCTTGTGGATTGCTGTGATGCAACATGACTCGTCGCTGTGACTTAGGGATGGACCCAGCAGTCCTCACTGAGACAAAACCCAGTGAAAAGTACTTTGCCAAAGATCTTGGGAAAAAAACTGTCATTAGCGCTGCATCATTCATACCTCCAGGTCATTCTGTGTCGGTCAACAACACATGACGCTGCATTTATGTAACAAGTTTTGAAGCAGTTTTGTATGGGTACAGCAGCTGAATATAGTTTAAAAGTAAAGGACACACAATTTTAGTGTTTATTTAGATATTTAAGGAAAATTATCTGAAGACAAATGTTTTGTATGTATTTTGTAAGTGTAATCTCTAAATTCTGAAGTGTTTGAAAGACATTACAGAGACTATCAGGTGCAATTAGAAATAGCGTATATTCTTAAAATGGCTTCATTATATTTATTTATATTATTTATTATAATAATTATTTTTATTATAATTATGAAGAATAATTTCCAGATTCAAAATGTGATTGATTAGACTTGGTTAATCTCTGTTAGTATTCAGATGTATATTGCACAAGGATAATTAGACGATCTCTCATCCTGTCTCTGACCACAAGTGAGACAATAACAGTAGGAATAAAGGGATATTAAACACAGTGACCTAGGGCCAGCTGGTTCAAGTGACAGTATATTTATATGCAGTCTGGTACATTTACGGTTAGAAACTTTCTACCTTGCCTGCATTTAACAAAATGACTTGCAAATCAAATGCCTATGCTTGCAAATACAGCACTATTATCTGCTATTGTAGAGCTCTCATCCATTGCAGGTGTAATTGGGTAGAAAGTTTAAAGCTGTCCTAGAGTCATGGATATATTCAACTCTGAGAGACACTGCAAAACTTGTGACACTAGTTACTAATTTGCTTTTTTTCTTTCTTTCTTTTTTTCTTTTTTTTTTTTTCCTGCATGATTTGGGAGGACATTTTTCTCAGAAACTTTCCTAAATATGCTGTGGTTTTGCACTAGTGACATGAACTCAGCAAGAGCCTTGAAATGTAAAGGTCGTTACAAATATATCATTTTGCCAAAAGTACTTTTTTAGAAAGTTTTAAATCTTGGAAGGATAGAAAAAAGCATCCTGTATAACCATGCTGTCACTGGCTGAGTGGCTGAGCAGCAATGCTGTTGGTCCTGCATCACAGGACGGGGAGCTGGGCTGCAGCACAGGGACAAAACCAACCGTGGGAGGGTACAGCCTCACTGTCATGGCTCATGTTGGCATTGTAACAGCCAGAAGAGACAGTAAGCAGCTCAGTGTCACAGCTGGCATGGCAGCACCATCACAGGTTGATGCAGAGAGTTGTAAGAGCTATCATTTCAAAATGCAGAGTCTCACATTGCACTGTGGTGGCTTTTAATTGCAAGCTGTGGGACTCAGAGATTTATTTTCATCTGGGTCTGCTATCTTTTGGATGTAAAAATTCTTCCTGATGCCTGCAGGAGGTGCGATGGGGTCGGTAGGGACCTGTTATTTCAGAGGCTTCAGTTCAGCTGAAAGATGCCTTTGCGAGCTACACTTTGGCAAAAACCCATAGTTCAGCCAATATACGGTGATGAGGGCAGTAGCAAAGACCAGTCTTTGTTACATGACCCTTGACCTTACCAGACTTCGTTCCAGGTACTTTAAGACGTCAGGTGTCCTTTCCACTGCTTTTGGCTTCTCCCTCCAGACCCAGCTGTGGGTAACTCTTAACTTTCTGCTTTTGAGTGTCGGTTTGAGTCACCTTCCACATAAGCAAATGGTCAATTATAACTGGAGATGGATTAAATGCAGCCCATTTTAGCTGCCAGTGCATCTGTTATCTATACATAAACATGCCTCATAACCCCTGCTGGCCAGAAAGGCAAAAGCTGGGCACAAAGGGGAATTGGCAGATGAAGGTAAAACCTATAATGCTTAAAGTGAATGTCACTGTATGATAAAATGTGTGTTAAAATTCTTGTTAGGGTTTGTAAATCTTGGGAGTAGAGCTGGGAAGAGGGTGACAGGTCTGTGGAGAGCAGGGGCAGAGGCAGTGGCAGGGTCCTCTGCCCAGGGACAGAGCCTGTGAAGGGAGAGGACAGACGGGCAATTCAATCACGACCAGCCTAGAGTGGCATTCAAACTTGTCACCTTCCTTCCCTCCCAGGAATCAGCCATTGAGCTCATATTTGCTGCTTTTTTCACCACGGCCAGTGCCAGCACCTCTCTCATCCTCCTGCTACTAAAGCACCCCTCAGCGATCAAAAAAATCAGGCAGGAGCTGATGTCCCACGAGCTGTACCCACAGTGCCAGTGCTGCCCTGCGGGACCCAGCCCGAACACCTTGCCCATGCCAGGCAGGGACAGCAAGAAGCAGCTCCCTGCCATGGCCAGAGATGCTCGTGGGGACCAGAGCCAGTCCCCAGGCCCCCCGGAGGAGGCAGAGCCCAGCGGTGGCCTCTCCCCACAGCCCCCGGCCCCACTGGAGCCCACACACCCCCAGAGCAGTCCCCAGCCCCAGGCCTGTCACTGCCCCTCAGACATCAGCCTGGAGAAGCTGGGCCGCCTGCGCTACCTGGACTGTGTGATCAAGGAGGTGCTGCGGGTGCTGCCCCCCGTCTCTGGAGGCTACAGGACGGCGCTGCAGACTTTCGAGCTGGATGTAAGTGCTATGGGCATAGAGGAAAGGGAGGGAGGGCTGTCCCTGGGTACCACCGTTCACAAGGTGCCTAACGTTCCTGTCCTCTGCCCCCACAGGGCTACCAGATCCCCAAGGGCTGGAGTGTGATGTACAGCATCCGTGACACGCACGAGACAGCCGCCGTCTACCAGAGCCCCCCTGGTGGCTTCGACCCTGACCGCTTCAGTGCTGCCCGGCCAGAGGCTGTCAGCCGCTTCCACTACATCCCCTTTGGCGGCGGGGCGCGGAGCTGCATCGGCAAGGAGCTGGCGCAGGCCATCCTCAAGCTGCTGGCCATCGAGCTGGTCACCACGGCCCGCTGGGAGCTGGCCACCCCCGCCTACCCCGCCATGCAGACCGTGCCCATCGTGCATCCCGTGGATGGGCTGCAGCTCTACTTCCACCCCTTGCGGCCCAGCCACGGCAGTGAGGCCTAAGCCAGGGTGCTGCCCCCAGCCCTGGCTGTGGTACTGCTCCGTGGCTGGCTGGGTCGCTGCAGAGCAAGGCCCCAAAGGTCTTTTTTTTTTTTTTAAACCCTCCTGGTGTCCTGCAGAGTAGGGTCCCACAGAGTCCTGCAGACAGCCCCAAGCACCGGGGCAAGCCTCACCCCCAACCCCAGGGGCAAAACAGGAGCAGCCGGCAGGGAGCATCCCCCATGGGTGCCCAGCCAGCCCCTTCCACACACAAGTCCCTGGGGAGCAAAAACCCCAGGCCCATAGTTAAGGCTCCTGGAGCTTTTCTCTCTCATGGCTTTCTTCTATGAGCGTGCTGTAGGAGAGGCAGGAGGAACATCCTGCACACCAGGGCTTTTTGGAGATGTAAAAAGGGGGAAGAAGGGGGGCTCTGTAGGAAAACACAAACCAGGTCTGCCCAATCGACAGCATCAGCTGTAGCTAGAATAATAGTTTGTAAAGTTTTTTTTATTGTAAATATTTCATCTCTTTCCTGCACTTCCCATTAGAGTCAGCACAAACGGGACATCTGTTCACCAGATCATAGTAGCTGTGGCTGTCGTGCCTGAGCACCGTGCTGCTGCTCGGGGTCTGCCATGAAGCCCCCTGCGGGGACCCTGCAGGATGTATTCCCCAGCCAGGGAGTGGCCTGAAGCAGGGGAGGGACCAGACCTGTGGGGAATAAACATTTGGGAAACGGACATTTCTGAGTATGCCTGCTTCGTGGTGGCATGTCCCGTGTTCTTGCTTGTATGGCTCAAGTGGTAGAGGGGACATCTGCATGGTAGCAGAGGGGTTGTGAGCCCGTGGTGGCTGTCCAGCTGAGTGACCACCGTGTCCCTCCTGCCTGGCCCTGCTGGGGAAGTGCCGGGCCGGGGGCTCCTGGGCCAGTCTGAGGGTGGTCCCTGGGGCTGAGGGCACCTTCCCAGGCACTGCTGAGGCACAGGGTGTTTCTCTCCCGTGTAAAATGATGTGAGTGCTGTCACCTGCACTCTGAATGTCCCGCTTTAGTGCCAGGCCAAAACCCGCCCTGCCCAGGCCAGTCCCTGTTGCAGCCCTGCAGCAGGGCGTGCGCTGCCACTGGCCATCAGGGCTGTGCAGTGAGCACAGTGCTACCTGGGGCAGAAATGTGGCTCCCAAATGTGACAGGTCAAATCTGGAAGAGGTTGAACCACGGGGCTGAGTTAAGTGCTGTTGGCAGCTCGACCCCGTCATGAACCGGAGCCTCTGCCCCTCCTGACCTTGTCCTGAGAGGTGAATCTCTCTGGCTATCAGAGGTGAAATCAGTAGGCGGTGGCTGCAAGTGGCAATGACTAACTCTGATGAGCAGGCACCGCCGGCGTGGCCATGACCCACGGGAGATGCGGGGTCCTGCCGTGGGCAGGGCTGGGCCAGCAGCCCTGGGTGCAGGAGTGTGGGGGCTCCTCCTGCAGCGTGCTTAAAAATTACCCCGGGCACTAACGAGCCCCACAGCCACCCACTGAAAAATGTAACATGAATCTGGTTAAAAAAAAAAAAAAAGGACTTGAAACTGATTTTGTTTTCAGATAAACACGAGCATTTACAAATGAAGTGTAATAATTGTTACTTGTAATCAAAGTTTGTTCATATTAGGCTGTTAATTTCTTGACCTCCTTCCAAGATGTTTTTAATTATCCCTTTCACTCTTTACCATTTGATTCTTTTCGAGCCGATGGCTGCGGAATACACAGCTGGGGAGATAATAAAGCCTTCCTGCGGCAATTATCGGTGCTCAGGCCACCGTATCTCGTTATTTTGATAGACAGTGAACTTGGCGCGGTTGCCGGCCGGGTTCACGCAGATGTCACGGTCCGTGTTGTAGGTCACAAGCGGGTCAGCGCCCGGCAAGGGGAGGGCGCCGGGTCAGGGCGCGGCCGCCGCTCCCGGGCAGCGCCGCCGGGCCCCGGGTGCCGCGGAAATGCCCCCGGGGGGCTCCCTCCGGGGCGGGGGGCTGCGGGGACCGGGCAGCGCCGCGAAGCATCGCAGGAGGAGGGAGGGTCCCGTCCGACGCGTTGGTTGTCGGAAAAGTAGTAATTAAAAATGACACCTCATCCCCCCCCCCAGCACAAACACACGCACAGCTCCCAGCGTTTATTGAGTTTGTGGTAGGAAAAATAAAGAAATAAAAGGCAAAAGGAACGGGAGGAAGAAGGGGGGGGGGGAAGGAAAAAACATAAAAAGCGGGCACGACAGTTTATTGGTAGCAGCCGAACGGAGCGGTCCGCGGCTCCGTCCCTCCCTCCGCAGCCCCGCAGGGACCGGCGATCGCATCCCTCGGACGGCGCATCCTGCAACGGGACCCCGCGCTCCCGCAGCCCGGCCCCGCCACTGTCCCCCCGCCGAACGGGCTCCGGGACCTGCCAGCGGCTCCGGGAGGGGAGCGGGGCCCGGCCGGGCTCGGTGCCGCGGCTGCAGGCGCGGTCCCGGCCACGGCAGCCCCGATGGCCCCGGGCGAGGGCGGGCAGCGGAGCCGGGCACAGGGCAGGGTGTTCCCTTTCCGCGCTCACCTCCCTTTCCCTCGGTGACCCGCAGGTGAACCTGCACCGGGAGGCCGAGACGGACTGCTGCCCGCCGCTCCTTCCTCCGCAGCCGGGCAGAAACACAAGCCGGCCCTTTCGAGGTGAAGCAGAGGACAGCGGAGGAAGCTCCTCCGCCGACGCGGCGGCTCCGCTGCGGCTTTGCCCGGAGCTCCGCGCCCCAGCCAGGGGCACCCCCCGGCCCCGCTGCCCCCGGCTCCGGCTTCTCGCTCCCCCGCCGTCCCCGACCGGCGACGAGAGGACGGGCGAGGGAGCCCCGCAGCTGGCAGCGAGCGGCGGCGCCGGGCTGGCAGCTCCCGGGGGTGTCTGCCTCCGGAGCGGGGCATTTCTCTGCCAGGCGCAGCCTGTGGAGCTCCAGCGAGCATCAGCGATAAATCCGAGGAAGAGGCGGCCGGCCCCAGCCGTCGGCAGCGTCCCTCGGGCCGCTCCCACCGGCACCTCTCATCCCTTCCCCGGCGGCTGTCTGCGGCGGGCAGGATGCGCCGCGCCGAGCAAACGGTTAAAGATTTCGGGGGGAGGAGCCAGGCCCCAATCCGCAATTAAAGATGAACTTTGGGTGAACTAATTTATCGGACCAAGGTAGGGTGGGCAGCAACCTGGGAAGGGTATAAAAGGCGGCCCGCGGTGAGCCCGGCCCGCGCACTCGGAGCTCCCGGGGGGCCGGGCTGGACTCGCTCCCCAGCCATGGGCTTCTCCGCCCTGCTCGCCAGCGCCCTGTGCACCTTCCTGCTGCCCCTGCTGCTCTTCTTGGCCGCCGTCAAGCTCTGGGACCTGTACTGCGTGAGCAGCCGCGACCCCAGCTGCCCGCTCCCGCTGCCCCCGGGCACTATGGGGCTCCCCTTCTTCGGGGAGACGCTGCAGATGGTGCTGCAGGTAAGGCGAGGCGATGTCGCGGGGAGCGGAGCAGTGGCCCGGCTCCTCCTCCTCGTCCTGCTGCTGCTGCGAGGGACGGGGGCGAGCAGCGGCTTTGCCGAGCTGCCGTGCCCAGGTGGGGATGAGCCGCTGCCCCGCCTTTTTTTTTTTTTCTCCTCTCCAACATATTTATTTTCGCACCCCTCCCGTCCACCAGCGGCGGAAATTCCTGCAGATGAAGCGCAGGAAATACGGCTTCATCTACAAGACTCACCTCTTCGGGCGGCCCACGGTGCGAGTGATGGGCGCCGAGAACGTGCGGCACATCCTGCTGGGCGAGCACCGCCTGGTCTCCGTGCAGTGGCCGGCCTCGGTGCGCACCATCCTGGGCTCGGGCTGCCTCTCCAACCTCCACAACGGGCAGCACAAGCACCGCAAAAAGGTACGGCCCCGGCGGCGGGCGGGGAGCGGGGACGGCTGCCCCGCGCAAGGTGGCTGAGCCCGTGTCCCCTTCCTCCTCCTCCTCCTCCTCCTCCTCCTCGTCCCCCCGGGCAGGTGATCATGCGGGCCTTCTCCCGGGACGCCCTGCAGCACTACGTGCCCGTCATCCAGGAGGAGGTGAGCGCCTGCCTGGCGCGGTGGCTGGGTGCCGCAGGGCCCTGCCTCCTGGTGTACCCCGAGGTGAAGCGCCTCATGTTTCGCATCGCCATGAGGATCCTGCTGGGCTTCCAGCCCCGCCAGGCCGGCCCCGACGGCGAGCAGCAGCTGGTGGAGGCCTTCGAGGAGATGATCCGCAACCTCTTCTCCCTGCCCATCGACGTGCCCTTCAGCGGGCTCTACCGGGTAAGGTTCCCCGCCGGCCGGGAGCGCTCCCCGGCGCAGCGGGGAGTGGGTGGGAGGGATGGTGGCACGGCACAAAGCCCACCTTGCTCCCCCCGTTGCCCGTCCAGGGCTTGCGAGCGCGCAACATCATCCACGCTAAGATCGAGGAGAACATCCGCGCCAAGATGGCCCGCAAGGAGCCCGAGGGTGGCTACAAGGACGCGCTGCAGCTGCTGATGGAGCACACGCAGGGCAACGGGGAGCAGCTCAACATGCAGGTGAGGTTCCCCAGGGCCAGATCCATCCCCCTCCCGCCTGCCTGTTTCCTCAGTCAGCAGCATGCTTATCTTCTGGGCCCAGAAGGAGAGAGCAGGAGGTGCAGCTCCCTTCCCAGGCAATAAACCAGCCTGTGCAGTGCACTGGGGTCCTCTGGGTGGAGGATGCAGCCAGGCTGTTGGACGAGGTGTGCAGGACCGAGGCTGTGCCCATAGGGAGCATCCCCCACCCTGGCTCCAGCCTGGGTGCAATTATAGCATTAGTAGTAGGGTGGGTCTGGTAGAGAGAGCCTGTTCAGGGCCTGTTTTATCCCTCCTCTGTCCTGTGCAATAAGGAACTGAAGGAGTCTGCCACGGAGCTGCTGTTTGGGGGCCATGAAACCACTGCTAGCGCTGCCACGTCGCTGATTGCCTTCCTCGGGCTCCATCACGATGTCCTGCAGAAAGTGAGGAAAGAGCTGCAGGTGAAGGTGTGTGTCTTCCTCCGGTGGGCAGTGGGAAGCCCCCCTCAGGAGAGGTGTCCCAGGCAGGGCCCCCCCCCCGACTGAGGAGGTTCCCTGCTTGTAGGGGTGGCAGGAGAATGCCACTATCAGGGGGGCAGCAATTTTGTGGTGCCGGGAGCCTCTTCCAAAAATGTGATGGCAGCATCTTCTTTTCTAGGGGTTACTATGCAGTCCCAACCAAGAGAAGCAGTTGGACATGGAGGTCTTGGAGCAGCTGAAGTACACAGGCTGTGTCATCAAAGAGACCCTCAGGCTGAGCCCTCCTGTTCCTGGAGGATTTCGAATTGCACTCAAGACCCTTGAGCTGAATGTAAGTGGGGCTTGGGCTCGCTACTCAGAGCACCTGCAAAATTATGAGCACAATGACATAGCGTACCCACCTCAGAGTGACCTGCAGGAAGCCAGGAGGGAAGGCGAGGTGCACCAACGTGTCCCACACTGATATTTCAGCCCCTTTAACTCAGCGAGGCATTTCATGTCTTCTCTCTCTTCTTTTGGTAGGGTTACCAGATCCCAAAAGGTTGGAATGTTATTTACAGTATCTGCGATACCCACGATGTGGCAGATCTGTTTACCAACAAGGATGAATTTAATCCGGATCGCTTCATGTCTCCATCTCCGGAGGACTCCTCTAGGTTCAGTTTCATTCCTTTTGGTGGGGGCTTGAGAAGCTGCGTGGGCAAAGAGTTTGCAAAAGTCCTTCTAAAAATATTTACAGTGGAGCTGGCTCGGAGCTGTGACTGGCAGCTGCTGAATGGACCTCCTACAATGAAAACGGGGCCCATAGTGTACCCTGTGGACAATCTGCCTACCAAATTCATAGGTTTCAGCGGCCAAATCTGAGAGTTCAACACTTGCCTCTGGATGGATTTCTATATAACATCTAATATGTACATAGTAATTTTTATAGTAAGAAAGGCCTTTAAATATTTAAACTTGTAAATGTACAATAGTTATTTATGTCTTCTAAGTATTTTAAATGGCTATGATATTTTTCCCCAAGCACTACAATTATGGATCTCTGATTCATAATTAGATAATATTATTTCTATAGAAATAAAATTTCCCCTATTTAAAAATCTTATTGAAAGCTGGCCAGATAAGTGTTTGAAGACATTTCACAATGATGTATGTATTAAATATTCTCAAAGGAATTTGAAACAATGGTAACTAGCTATTCATCCAAATTACCTAAATTGTTATTGTTTGAGAATGTTTTCAGTATTATTTGCGTCTCGATCTTACGTTTAATGTGTGAATTTTAAGTTTGATAATAAAGTTTATTTTTGAAGATCCTCTGTATGAAGATCTGCCTGTATGCTAGAGAATAGCATAACCAGCTCACGCAGGTCTGAAGTGTTTGGATGTGAAGTTGCATCTGCTTTTGTGAATGAGCTGTTTCCTATTTCCACTGTTCTCATACCTCTGCCCTACCCTCCCGTCCAACCCGTATACTTCTAACTTGTGCATAGTAAATTGTTGTAACAATGTGGAGTGATAGCAAGTGGTAGAGGTCTCTCTTTGCCAGGCATATAATTTTGAGACATAGTAAATAAGAAGCGAAGGGAAGAAGAATGTGTAACATAAAGCTTTCTCTGGAACTGGAGAAAATAGGTTGAGGGGGGAAAAAAAATCCATAAAGGTTCTCTTCTCCCGTATTTCTACTGACTTGTATAAACAGACCACTGGATTTGTTCTGTGTTGAGTCTGCAGTCTATGAATCTTTACTTATGAAGGTGTCTCTTATCAGCTGTTAGAGCAAATAAAATCTGCTGTGATTTCTTGTTAAAATGCAACAGTTCTGCATAGGGCAGAGATAGAGCATGCATTTGGTTTAAGAACTTTCCTGGAATTCAGCAAAGTGAAAACTAAAAGGCAGGCACTAATGTGAATTGATTAACAGGGAATCAACTGTTGAGATGTAATTCCCCAGGGGTGTGTAAGCAGGGCAGATAAAATGCCCTAGGCATGACCCCTGTTTTGGCTTAACCATAAGGTTTTTTTGTACACACCACACCCCCACCCCTGTCCCTATTACTACACCTATTAGTCTTCCCTCAAAAGTCAAACATAGGGTGGCTCTGTAAACATCTACAAAGTAAACTCATGTAATTTGGTGTCATGATCACTTATAGAAATATATAGACTAATTTGTTTGTTTGTTTGTTTCTGGAAAAGTCACTTTTTCATTATTTTCTACCAAGATCAGAATTAAGGATGATGTTAAGATGATCAAAATCACTGCTGGTGTTTAATAGCACATAAGACGTTCGTGGATTTTTTTTAGAGACTTGTTCTATAATGTGTTTGATACGTATTTAAATGCTAACTGGAAACAAAAACTTCTCATGTAATAACCTAGACATGACTTACCCACAAAAATGAGCATAGCTATCAAGACTTTTTCATAGTGATTTTTTTTTTTTTAGTCTTTAAATACAAGAGACATTCATTTTAGATTGTGCTTGGGTCTTCTTGGCAATATTTAGAATCTTAAATAATTTTTGTTTTAATAACCTCCTGTACCATTATGCTCTTCAGCGATTTGATCAATAATCTCAGTTTAAGATCCCTTTATTAGCAATGCAGTAGCAGAAAATTGCAAACTGATCCTGATTTGGAGGTGATCCTGGAGTCTGGAGAGCATCAAGACTCTTGTTTTGGTATTCCTTGTTAACATTTTCCTCATTATCAGGGTTTGTAGGGTGTTGTAATGTTAGATGCTGATATCCTAGGAATGTTTTATTTATTCTTAATTGAAGTTCTTCATGTGTGGGAACTTTTTTGCATGTTGTTATTTGGGTTATTTTAGTTTTTACTGGCTTTTTATGAAGAGTGGAAATCTAAGTGGTGTATGGAGAATATATACTTAATTCACTGTGTAAGCCTAAGATAATATACACATTTCTGTTTCCTTATTTATTTATTTATCTATATATTCATTTATTTATTTTTTAATTCAGGTTTACAAGGCTTTTATGTTTGTAGAAAAAAATCATACACTTAATTTTATTTTGTCTTGATATCTGGGGGCACATCCTCAGCTGTTGTAAATCACGACAACATAGCCTATGTTAGGCACTGCCCCCATATCATTTATCTCTGCAGTTAAATGGTCTGTCACTGCTGTATAATTTAGGCATCGTGGAGCTACAAGCTATCCCAAAAAATAGTAGCAGTGTAGCTGCAGTAATATGGAGCTCGGTGTGGGTTAACTGCTAAAATATTTGCCCGACTTCTTGAGCAGGTTTTACAACCCCTGCTAATCTCCTCTATGCAGCTGTATCTCCAGAGTGTGGATGCTGGCTGCGGACCAGTTTCAGGTGAGCTCTGGATTAGTTATGCAGCTCTGCCTGCTCAGTAGCAGCTGGTGTGGGTACAGGCTAGGACTGCGGCTGCTGTTCAGGGGCAGACCTGCTCGTCCACCCTCAGCCCTCACTCCTCTCATTATGCTGGATACAGGAACTGATCCTGCTAAAAAATTGCCTACCAAAAAAGCTATGACTTCTACTTTTTCTAGCCAGACCAGGTCCTCAGCTCACTGCAGGAGTAGTTGTTTGTGCTGGGATGTTACAGCAGGCAGAGGAGGTAGGAAGAGGAAGCAGCTGCTTCAGCCTGCATCGATGCTAACAGGTAGCTCCCGGAGCCCTGCTCTAGCTCCTTTTGCAAATGTGGCCATGTGTTGCTGCATGTGCCCGGTGCTCCAAGACTCACAGACCAAAACACACCAAAGGGCTGCATCTGGTGGGGAGTGCTTACTCTTGTCTTGTAATTGGGCCTTTTGGGGAATATTTCATATTCCTTCTCTTCAGTAGTCTGTCATTTAAAACATGCCTTTTTTTTTTTTTTAATAGCATCTCTCTCATTCAGGAAAAAAAAGGCACATGGCTCAGTACTACGTTTTGGTCCTGGAGCAAAAAGCCATGCCTTATTTGTAGTGTACTAATTCTCTGAGGCTCCTGTGACCCACGCCTCTCCTGAACCCGAGTAACAGCAGTTCCTGCCAGCCTGCAGCAGCTCAGCACTTAGAATTTCTGAAGCCTCCATGCAATGCTTAATGTGTGGTTTGTGTTAATAACACACATTTATATCCATTCTTGAACCAAAATGACATCAAAGAATGACTTCGGTGTGAACTGACATTGAGGAATGTTACGGGTAAATCAATTCCTGATTGAAAAGCAATAGTATTTCTAATTCAGGCCAGAACAGGTAACACTTACTTTTGTGAACAGTTACATAAACAAGAAAAAAAAATGCAGTCGAATGCTGTAGGTTTATTGGAAATAAGAGTATATAGTTTGAATAATAATTGTTTGATCAAATAAATTATTATTTATATATAAATAAAAATAATGTTACTTTTAGCAGTTGAGCCAAGAAATGATTTTTTTTCTTTCTCTTTGGTTCTTAAAAGCACCTATTGAATGAACATTATAACTTTAAGCCTTTTTAAAAGTTATAATACTTAAGGTTTTGCACTTTTCTGATGCTTTTAGTTTGTTGTTTTATGTCTTTTCTTCAGGAGTCTCTTCCTGGACCTTGCAAAATGAGAGGATGACAATCAGATTGCTCTTCTTTCTAACCCATTTCAATTGCTTATATTTTCTTATTTTACTCTGGTCACTGATTTAGAATAAACTTTGGAGGGTTACCAAGAAAAATACTCAACAATATGTAAAATATTCTATCCTTGAATTTCAAGTGGCAATTACCTAAGAGCTATAGGAAGTTTTTTAAACTGTTTTTGTTGTTGACGATGTTTGTTTTTACAAACCAGCATCTAGTTATCTTTGAAAAAAGAATACTGCTCTGTTTTGTTAATACTGCACATTGACAGAAGTTTTCAGTGTAGATGCTGATGAAAGTGTTAAAACCAGCTGGTTAAAAACCAATGTGCATAAAATTGGACCCTATGTTTCACACCTTGATACTTTTATTTCTTTGGTATTAGAATTGCTTTTGTGAGGTATAAGTAAAAGGAAAAAAAAAAAAAGCTACCTGTCTCAAAGAGAGCTGTGCTGCTGAGGATCCCTGAAAATCCAACTACTTGTCCCAAATTAAGCAGCCTAAATGCAAGCCACCCATTTCAGAAGTTTTTTTATCTTCAGAATGTTACATAGCATCTTTGCTAGGACATTTTCACAGAATCCCATACAGGACTACGTCTCTGCTTAACATTTACAGAAACTAAAGATCAATCTATAGATTTTTGGTAATGTTTCCAAAGTTACAAAAGGCAGTCGCAGTTCTTGTGTTTGGGACATATTGCTCAGTAGGATATCTTCCAGTCCCAAATTAGTTACTTTTGTTTACGGCTAAAAGGTACTGTGTTACATGTACTTGTCTTCTCTAGTGTAACAAAATAGAGTGGCTAGGTTTGGATGCTATTTGTTAATGCAGATAGTTTTGTTTGCCAGGTGGTTTGTATTGTAAATTCTCTGTCAAGTTATACATCCAGCATGCAATGCAAAACATATACAGATTAGCAGCAAAGATTCGAAAAGTTTATTAGTTGCAACCATTAGAGTGATAGATTAGGAGAAAGGAAACATAACTGGCAGCAAGTTTAGAGAAGGCTCATTACTAGACTGGCTTGCTTCACTTGTTTAATAATGTCTTATGAAAAATGTTATATGAGAAGTTCAATGAATAATGCAGCTTTCATTAAGTTATGTAAATGAATGTAACTTCGTGGGTGGGTTAGAAATAAAATATTTAACATATCTGTTTATATTCAAAGAGTAAGAGAAGCAGAGACAGCTTTTAATGAATCTCAGATTAAAATATTTAAAAGGTGACAGACGAGAACTTTGGTAGTATAGCATAGTAGTGCTGTTTTAATAGATTTTTACAGATGGTCTTTCAGTCGTAACACAGGCAGGGCAATATTTCAAGTATTTTCAGCTAATTAAAGTGTTATATATTCCTTTATCAGCAGTCCCTATGACTCTGTTTCACTTGTGGATGTTGCTAGTACCCCAAAGCTACACGTACAACTTGGGTGATTTGCAAGGTAGAAGGATCGTTTTAGCAAAAGTGACTTATGTACTTGTTTGCAAGGTCATTTTGTTCACAAACACACAATCATTCACAGAAGGGTTGATTTCAATGCATTTTTGTTTTTCACTTTATGACCATTTAAGAAAGCATAAGTCTCCACAGGTTAAGCTTACACTGCCATACTGGATAACTGCCATAACATAAGAAAATTATAAACCAAAAACTAAATCAGCTGTTGACAATATGCTTTCCTACCATACCCACAAATGCCAACTTTTCTTATGCCTCTGCCTGCACAAATCCTTGGATTCGGGCCTCACAGCTTACTCAGAAGGTCAAAGATTATGGGAGGCTGTTTTTGAGCAAAGTGGGGAATAAATTCCAGAGCTGAGGGCCCCTCGCAGGACCTTTCAAGAGATAAAAGTAACCAAAAGGCAGTCCCATTTGCACACGTTAGGGTAGGAGGCAGGTCGGTAACTTTTTGCAGTAGCTGGGAGCTGAAAAGATCAGTGTCAACACGGAGATCTAGGTCCTGAGCAGTGGTCTAGCTACAGCTGAGACAGTTCAGGATGTGCAAAAAAAATGCGTACACTTGTACCAAGGCTGTGTTGTCATCATTGTTAATGCTACCTGAAATAAGAGCTTTCTCCAGGAAAAAACAATTTACATTTTGAGGGAAAAATACCAACTTGCTTGCTTTATTTTCTGCTTTTTAGTTATATGCATAAGGTCATTGTTAAATTAATATGTCTGTATCTCAGAAATATACTGCTTTTATGTATAAAACGTCAGCAGAACAAACATCTTTTCAGGATTAGATCTGAATTTGCACTGGAATGATGATAGGTCTTGGCTTTCTTGGCTGGCTGACTTAATTGACTGAAAGAAGTAAAAGGCTGTGGCATGCTTTCCCCTAATAGCCTTTATTTCATACCAAGGCCCCTCTGAATTAACAACCTGTCTGTGTCCCACGGGAGAGGAAGGAGGGGACAGGGTGATGCCCTGCCAGCTATAGCAGCGCCAGCCTGCCTGAATAGGATTGTTTTGTTTTCTCTTGCAAGTCTACATCGTTCACCTAGTCATAAACCACCACGCTTCTCTCAAATGTTTCCCTCGGAAGCCTGGGGACCACATAGTAATTGGAAAATGCTCTCTGACCTGGCAATAGCCTCCTTTTTGTGAATTGGTCTTAACTTCCACGGGAATAGAAGGAGATAGGGTGGGAACAAAGGGGAAGGCACCGCACCGCGCCGTGCAGGGAGGCAAACAGCCCTAGCATTGCAGCACTGCTCCATCACCCTGGCTGCATGATGTACAGGTGATTTTCACTCCGGTGTCATCCTTCTTGTCCCAACTTCTTGCACCCTTGGCTGTCCTTATAGTAAATATACTTTATTGATGATGCCAATGATGCTGTCTACAGCACTGTACCAAGCTAGTGCATGCATTATAAACCTCGCAGTTATAAAGTTCATTAATCTTATCAACAGATTGCTTGAAGTAGCAGCATGTCATGACCTTTTTGCTCATTGTATGAAATTAAATGGTTCAGGTTTGTGTCATTTTTGAAGGAGCCTTTCCTGTGTCTGGGACTGAGGGAGTGCTGATCTCTGAAATGTACTAATTATCAGTCAGCATCTTTAGAAAAGATTACAAATTCCAGAAGAGACAGACACAGAAAACTGCATTTCATGGAGACAAGTTACATGCCCACAAAGTGGAACCAACTGCATTTTATGGAATCATCGTTTGCCTGTTTTGCGCAGTGTCAATTATTTAATTTGTTTGCCTGTTTTGCACAGTGTCAATTCTTTTATTTTTTTATTTTTTTATTTTTTTTTTTATATCAGAGTATTCAGTAGGGGAGAGAGAGGAGATAGACAGAGCACGCTGGGTGAGGAAAAACGAGAATCCTTAATCAGTCAGAGGTACTATTTGTTTATTTTGGTGCCTCCGTGGTGATTGTTCTTTTCACCTTTTATTAACCTGCAAATGGATTAGTCCTCGTAAACTAAAGAGGAGAGACCAGTGCACAACCCACTGCCCCAGAGATAAGGTCACAAAGAGGGGACGTGTCCTGAGCACAACCTCGGAAAAGAAATAGAAGTCTGAAGGCATTTACACTAGGCTGCCATTGCACTTTACTAGCACTAGTGTGATTTACCGTATCAGCTCAACTGCTGACACCTTTATGTCCCTCCCTCCTATCCCAGCAGGCCACAGAGACACAGTCCATGATAGATGCTGGTGAACTTTTCCTCTGATCACCTTCTGAAGAACTTTCCCATAATCTATTGTTTTCTATCACAGTGGAAAACAAAACAAGGGTTTTTTTTGACTTTCAGTTACCAGCTATTTTGCCCTAACTTTAAAGCAATGTACTGAATTTATTACATCAGTGTGAAAGAAGTTTTAAACTCTTGTCTCTTTATCTTACTCCCTGAACTTAACATGGTCCAGAGTAAATCAACGTAATTGCTGTTAGACCTACATTGTTGCAGGAATGTTTTATATTCCATGTTGTCAGTTATTTAGAACAGTTAATTGAAATTGCAAGCATAAAAGAGGAAAGCTACAGTTAAGAAATTAACTTTTTTTCTGTGCCTGTGTCTACTGTATGAATTATATGAAGCACTAATGTTAATTTCAGCATAAGACCAAAAGTGTCCAGAATACCTAAAAGAAAAAATACAGGTTGTAGATTCAAGGCAAGTCTTTCCTTTAACTGACCATATAAAATATGAGAACTCATTCTGGATTGAGAGAAGGAGCTGACCTAGCATAACTCTAAAATACCTACCTGGTCCTCACTGAATGTTGCATTTGCTTCTAAATAAACGCCATAGGATGCACCTGTTTTTCTCTCATCGAAATTCAGCACCAGTACTACATCATAAAGGGAAAAGGAAAGTCACAGCAATGTTACATGTATTGAAGAGAGTGCACTTGAAAGTTAAAAGAGCTGTGCTGCAAACTGTCTCCTGCAAGGGTATGTCCTGAGTACGCCCTGCCTCAGCTGGCCTCCTTGCTGCCTCAGCGGGCTGAAAGGGTAAGCAGAGAGATGCGTGTACGAGCAAGCTTGTCTCACATACAGAGGAATCAGTATGTGTGTAATGGTGAGGTAACTGGCAGCTGCTCTGGGGAGGAGATATCTGAGAAAGGCTGATTCAGTGCCTGCCAGTAATGTGCTCATTGCTGTGCTGATCAATTTCAACCTTTGAGCAGAGAATTACATTTGAGGAGGTCTATGCTCAAGGTGCTTCGAAATAACGCTTTCCCATCTTCCCCAAGGCTCTCTGCACTCTCTGGGTTGTGACAATACAACAGTACATTAATCTTCCAGATCATGTATATGGAGGGCAATGAGTAATTTCTGCCAAACCAGAATTGTCATTGCAGTGGCCTATGAAGCGATATTTCTAGTGTGAGACTGTCTTTCAGTCCAGAAGATCCTGCTCTGTTGTGGGGCAGTGGAGAGCTTAGGAAAGGAGTGGAAAGAACAGTGTCAAAGACTTGGGCAGGATTTAAAATTACCTCTCACTTTCCCCAGAACTAGGCAGCCAGTCTTACTAAACCAGAACATGTCAGGCTGCCGCCACGTGTCCTGCCTCTACCCTGTGGGTGGTAGAAGTGGTGCCACGGCCACAGCGTTCCCCTGACAGCGGACATGTTCCCAGTGAGCCCTCTGGTTTGGGAGTGAGACTTGTTTTCCCTGGAGGCTGGAGGAAGCACAAGGATTTCAGAAGAAGCTTCCAGAAGAGATGCACTGACCTTGCAGCCGAAGCAGGGAAGGGGCAGGAGTGAGGTCAGGCCATCAGCTGGGGACGAGGTCCCTGAGGGGATGAGGGCCTCCTGCCTGCTCAGCGCCTTTGGACAGAGAGGACTCAGGTAAGCCGAGGAAACAGTAAACAGGGAGAGCAGAAACCTGGCACTTGCACACTGTGGCTCCCGTAGTGGATCTGGGGCAGTGTGAGGCCTCACCTCCCTGTCAGCTTCCTGCGTGTCCTTTCCAGTCCTCCTCTGGCCCCCGCATGTCCCCAGTACCTGCTCCTGCACTGTGCTGCCAGTGGTTTCCCTGTGCTCCCTCAGATCCCTGGACAGAGGGTAAACGTGGTTTCATGTCCCCTCATGCTCCCTGCACCTCTTTCCCCTGTAGCAGGCAGGCTTTCCTACTCACAGGCTTTCCCTTTCCCCTCATAGCCCAGAGCAGTGCTCTGGGTGGCCCTGGCTGCCACCTCTGCCAGGAGGCTCCCATCTGAATTCCCAGTCTCCTACCCTTGCTGAAGGCAGTCTCTCCAGTCTTTATTTGTCTGGGAAATAGCTCATTTAACTGGGACAGGGAAGATGGGCAGAGATGAGAAAGAGCCATTGTTATGCTGAAAGCAGTTAATGGGTGCCACCAGACACTTGTGTGATCTACAGACCATAGCAGAAGTCCCTTAAGCTGTGCTGGTGCTGCCCAGGGCACTTCCCCCTTCCCATTTTTCTGATTTTTTTTTTTGCCAGTTGAAGAAGGGTCTGGCACCAGTCTTGGCATTTTCTAATGGATTGGATGGAGTAGTCATGACACACCACAGCAAAGGGAGAAACACCCTTGAGAAAAGGTCTTACAATGTGCAATCAAAGACCAGAGGCCCTGGCTTTGGAGAGGGCAGGAGCTGCCCTGCCTGCGAATGACCGATGGCTGTAGCTGCAGACAGGGCTCCCACCATGTCCCCTTGGAGCTAGCTGTGCACTTGCTGGATGTGTGGAGGAGAGTGTGATTTGGTGGCCTGGACACTCACCTTCTCTTGAGTGTTTAAACATGCTATGAGGAAAACAAACAAACAAACAAACAAACAAAACTTTTTTTTTTCAAGAGAAAATGCATTTTTCACAGGAAGATGCAGGGCCTTCAGCAGATGTGTCTGTCAGCTGTATATCTGCTTATTTGATTAAGGAAGTCTTTGTGTTTCTGTATAAATTTGCCTTAACTCTGGATTGCGCACTGACAGATAATTTGAAAGCCTAAATTATAAATTAACTCAGGATTTTACACCAAAAATCATTCGCTGTCATATTTCTTCAGTTTTTCAGGTGTCTGCCTATTGGAAGCGATGTGAATTGTTGCTTTTTTCCCTCTTTTTTTTTTCTCTCCTTTACCTTCTGTCTGTCTCACAAATGTTGAATTTAGTATTTATTTCTCCACAAGTAATAAGCCCATTAGAGAGGCCAACAGTGTTGCCTTGTGACCAGAAATGTGGAATATGGGTAAGACTTTGCTGGTCAGAAATTGAGTGTTACTGGTTCACTGAAACAAACCCAAGTGGCTGGTGGGATGTCTGTAAATGTGCTGTAATGAATCACTAGTGACCTCTCAGGGGAAGATAATGTGTCAGAGATTGCCCACAGGTACATCTTCTAGATTGGTATGGAAGATGGTTGTTTCGAAATTCTCCGAGAGGTATAGGAAAGGGACTTGAAATAAATCTTCTAAGAAATAGAGTGGCTGGCATATGGTGTCAGTCACCTACGAGTCACATCCAGCCCAGCTCAGCAGTGGCTGAAGTTGTTAATATATCATTGCCCTTTAATGGTCAATGAAAATGAACTTTTGATCCCAGTCCTGTTTTAAGTAAACAGATGACCCCATCAAGCAACACCATCCCATTTGGGAGCTCAGCAGAGGCTAAAGCTAGCAGTAAAAGATCTGCCATTTACAGACATTGCTAGTCAACTGTGAACTTTTGTCCAGGGGTGGTGGTGGTAAAAGGACACAGAAGGAAGAAGGAGGAGTGAAATTTGGGCCTGATGAATTTCTGGCAGAATTTTTCAAGCTGTAGTTCCTTCTATCACAAGATACTTTGGAAATTAAAAGCATTATTCATGGGTAATCTCTGGAGGCAGAAAAGGTTACCATCCCTGCTGTATCTCCTAGAGGCTACCTGTGCAGTGGCAGGAGAGAAGTCACGTATGGTTCAACTGTCCTCTGCTGAGAGGACTGTAGTGGCAGTCCAACTTCGCTGCTTTTATTTAGACGGATGCTGAAAAATGACAGCACATGTGGCTTTGGCCTTGCTGGTCTGAACTCAGTGATGAAGTGAATAAATGTTTCTATCAGAACTGGCCTGCAGATTGAACTCTCTGATTCCAATGCTAGGAACCAAAAAGGTATTGCAACATGCTGCACTTAAAGGGTACCACAGGCCACTTCTAATTTGATCTTAAAAACTTTTTTTTTCATGAACAAGAAAATTCACTGTCTATAAACCTATTTTTGCAAATTGCAATCTTCTTTGGTAAACCCAAGTCACTAGTTTAAAGTTAAGAACTGCCTTGTACCATAAAGCTGGATAACCCTATTTTGCTGGGGGGAGGGAAGGGAGCTGCACGGCCTTTCACCCTCCAGCTTTACAAGCAAAGCCAAACTTCTGGGCAATCACTGCGTTTTCTCCCTCCCCCCCTTCCAGTGATGGCTGCAAACAAAGGTCTTTAGGGCTGGCTACTCCAGACTTCAGGACTTTTAAGGGTCTTTACTTGACTGGAGATCAAAGGTTTCTCCTTAAAGAGTTTATCACTCAGACAAATACTCTGCAGTTAGCATTTCAAACTGGGTTTACAAGTCAAATAATTTAGCAATTTCTTCCAACCATGTGGCCTTATGCAGAGGCTGCTGGATGCCAATTATAGCACCACTTTGACATGGAGTGCAGCAGTATCTATTGACAAATGTGCGCACCCTTTTCACCATTCTTTGCCATGGGGAAAAGTGTTTTCCACATATTGTGAGTAGGTCCCAGACTGCTCAGCTGGGGCTTGAGTTCCCTTCCTGGGATTGCTGATTCCTTACTTGGCACCTTCAGGATGTCTCTTCACCTCTCTCTCCCCCCTTCAGAAAGCATTTTTCTCCTTCGAAAGCATGAGAGCTGTAGAGACATAAGTGGATGGTGGGCAATATTTTAGTAGGTGTACAATGCAGTAATATGACTAAAACGTATTAAACATCATTGCTCGGATTTCCCTTACTATTAAGCTTTCTCTGCTGAAAGTTGTTATTAGAATGTCTTTCATGTTAGCTGTATGAGTCCAGAGATCCATTTGTGTTCTGTGCTAAATTTTCATCTATTACAGTCTGGGTAGATTCTCTTGTCCTGCTTATTACTTTCAGCATCTTTCAGAATTGCACTGAATAATGACACTAGCACCTGTCTTGGATTCATGTATTTTTTCACCTCATCGGGCAGAGAAATGGAGTCAATGGCTTGTTTTGTGGAAGGTGGAACTTTATTTCTCTTTCCCATTTTTCTAATCATGCATCTTGCTTCTCTTGCTTCACAAAAAAAAAAAAAAAAAAGCATTTACACATTTTAATCTGAATGTAAAATTATGGTAGGATATCAGCTGTCCATTACATTCTGAGAAGAGTAATAGAAGGCATTAATTGAAGGGAAGGTTCCTAGGTTACATGTTGATATTAGACAATGTGCTCTACCTGCGCCTGTAGGTATGTGAGATGCTGGTTAACGATTACTTTTCATTTGGAACAATTTTTTGTTTGGGGATATTAGGTACAAAACACCACCTCTAGTTTTATATGACTATGGTAGTTGGTCAGCAGCCTGATAACTTACCAGTGCTAAACTTGTAGGATGCATTTTTGATCAAAAGATCCTTTCCCACTCATACTGTCTCACAGACGGCATGGTTATTTTCTCATTTATGGAAAACTGCATGGCTTCCATTCCCCAGTCTAACAGTTCCTATAGGAAGCTAAGGCCATTTGTCTGAATGCATTGGCTAGATGAGAATTGTAGGTTGAGGAACACAGTATTGTATTCTGACTATCTTCTTGCCCTCCTTAGCCTGTTCTTGCCTTCTCATCCTTTACACAGGTCTCCCAGTACCATATCAGAACAGTGTCTCCACCATGCTAAAGGCCTTAGCAAAACAAGTTGAAGAAGATGGGGTAACTACATCACTTCAAAACCAGGAAAATTGATTTCTGGAAGGCTTTCACATCCAATGTAGTTTCTGAAGATCATACTGAGATCAAAATCTTGCTTAGTTCTGTTGAGAAAAACTGATGCTCGGTTGTTTCATTTCTGAATCCTTCAGGAATGGACAGGACTCAAGTGATTTCTGGAAGGCTTTCACATCCAATGTAGTTTCTGAAGATCATACTGAGATCAAAATCTTGCTTAGTTCTGTTGAGAAAAACTGATGCTCGGTTGTTTCATTTCTGAATCCTTCAGGAATGGACAGGACTCAAGTGAAGGCACTAACAGCTACTGTGTTCATATTATCTATATCTAATGAACTACCGTTGAATATCACATTAACTCATCTAACCGCCCGTATGAAAAAAGTTGCCAAGACAGAAATGCAAAAACACTAGATTCTGATATACTCAGGTACTGACTGAGTTACCAAAAAGATAAACAGGTAACTTTTCATTATGTTGGTGTATAGTGGACTACAGAAAGTGGTGGGATGCTCAACTCCAGGGGAGAAAATTGATTTTTCTTAGCACAATCCTGACAGAACAAGATTATAAAGATGTATTGGGATGGCCAGGAGGCAAGATTCTAACATGGGAGTTGGGGTGCTCATCTGAAAGTGAGGGGGCTTGGCTACACCTTTTATAAAGTTGAATGCCTTTTGACAAAAGCCTGATTAGGTTGATGATGAATTTGATGTTGCCATTTTGGCTACCGTGGTGTTGAGAGGTATAGACAAGAGTGGAGCTGATGTTTTTACCTGTGTGTACTTTTTACAGCTACCTTAGCACTGGAAAACAAACACCCAAACATATTAATGATGACTGGTTTTAATTTTTGAGAGCAGAATATTTCAGAGAATGAAAGCTAACCTGCCAGGAGACTGTACTCCCAAAGGCTTATGCCTTACCCTCCATGACTTAGTCCAATTGTTTCCTATGATGACAGTGAAGACCAATGCACAGAAAAGCATATATGCACATTGTGGTCATGGGAACAGTAGTTAAAACTGACAAAAAAGTGTGAGGCAAAAAGCAGTGACACTGGCTTACTGTAGATGTACTCAGATTTCCTAATGGACTGTCAATGTTTCTGTGCCTGAATACGAACATTGTCCACTTTATTATCTCTGTCTGGAAAGAGGAATTGAGTAAAAAATATTCATAGACCTGAAGCTTTCAGAGTGATTTATCAAGTCATAGGAGAATTTGGAATATGAAGGTTAAATCTGGAAAACAGCTGTGTTATGGACTGAATCGATACAAAATATAAATTCCTAGTGCCTTTATATCCTATTTGGTTTGTTCATTTCATTTCAATGTAGTACATAGAGATCCAGTTTTGCAGTCCTTACTGAAAAGCACTATTAATGTAAAAGAATCACGTTGTCTGAAAAGGAGTTATGATAGGCCTGAGTTAAGTAAGACAGGATGGGGTAGTAAGTCATACACTACAGATTAATAACTCCCTAGCATAATATTATTATGTGCCACAAAAACTAGAACTAAAATATCACATAGACTGTAAAAAGATCTTTCTACATCCCACCACATCCTAAGGTATGTTTTCTTTTGGAAGCAATGACATATTGAACTTTCAATAAAACTGGGTAAACATTTTGCATAATATATTCCTATCATTGCTATTGCTTTGTGAAATGTTTCTTGTCAAGTTTAGTACCTGCTGAAGCAAGTGGTGAGAGCAAGAACAGTTGTTCCTAGATTTTAGTTTTGAGAGATACAGTATTATTCTGTCAATACCTTGCAGGTGTTATTTTACGGATAACTTTATTTTGGCAACGGTGTAGTCATTTTTATATCAGAGTTGGTATGTTTTATCATAAGCAATATATTTTATAGTGACGGGCTGGAAGAAACCCTCGTTGATACTGCTGTTGCAGGTAACTACTATCTGGTCACAAAACCCATCCTCAATATGTGTCAAACTCAGCCTTAACAACAGTAAAGATTTTTGGTGCTTCTATTCTTAATGGAAAGCTCTTGTTGACTGTCTCTTTTCTAACAGTTAGTACCTTCTTTGAAATCCAGAAAAAAAATGCTGAGCTAGATTATATCTATTTATTCTTGCATTAATTTAGTTTTAAAATTAAGTATGATTTCTTTTTTTTTTTCATTTTGAGTAATCATTTCTTTCATGTACTTATAGAGAACCATCCTAGCAGTCTTCACTCTGTTGCACCACACAAGCCTTTTCATTCTCATCTCCTGGATACTGTTAGTGCAACAAGTCTTCTCTCCAGTCATTCAATTGTGAACGAAAAATAATTTTAAGGGTGGGCTACTATGAACAATATTCCAGATGAGGCTTGAACAACACCTTCTCCAATGTTCTGATTATTTGACTATTTCCACTGGAAATGCCTTGCCTCATATATTCCAGGATCACTTCTGGCTTTTCGCAGCCGTATCATGTTGGTGACTCAGTCTTTCCATGAACAGGTAATACCTCCTGATCTCTTCCCCTCTGTTGTTTCCAGCTGATGAGCCCTTCAGCTTAATTTACTCTTTCATTATTAGTTTTTAAATATATTCTTGTACTTTATATATTACTTTTCTTCCAGCTTCTATTAGTTTAACCTTCATGAGCATCTGTTTCTCTCGTGTTGTTCTGATCATTCTTTTGTTCATACCCTCGCCTTGAAGCTTTTTGTCATTTTGTGAAACAAGATAGGTCACAAAACTTCATCATCGAAAACTTACAGAAGTAAACCACCTCCAAGCAAATGTTCCTCCTTTCAGCACCTCACCCCTAGCAACTTTTCATCCACCTTACAACTCTCTGCTCCTGCTTTCTCTACCTTAACTACCAACTGCTCAGGACAGGACTGAAGCACAGCATCAAATACTCTGCCATAAGCTTTGCCTGTGCCCAGAAATTCTGTTATTTTCTGAAAACAGGCCATCATAATGTCTCATCCACTCTGGTATATTTACTATAAATTCTCACAAGTAAAGCTGAGCTTCTTACGTTAGTTCTGTACAATCTCCCAAGACAAAACTGTCCTTAATGTATCAGGAAAATGGAAATCATACAAGAATTGACCCAAGACTACCACAGAACACGCAAGAGGAGAAGAGATTGCTTTCTGTCAAAGCAAATGATATGGATTCGATTTTATCAATGTTTTCAAGTTTGGAACCTTATCATATGTCCTACTGGGACAAAGACATCACTGAAAGGATATTCTACTAAATGTTATTTGAGATGTGCAATTGTATGCATTTCAAATATTGGTGATAGTATTATTAGCAGGTGCAGCTTTGCAATATGTTAGTGAAATATTAAAAAAAAATTCTTCCATTGTAGAGGGGATAAAATGTGGTAGCAGGATAATTTTTTTTTTTTTGAAATGCTTCTCTGACTTGCTTGTTGTCTGGTGTTTTTTTCCAGAATCTGTGTGATGAAATTCTTTCAAAGCTGATGAAAAAATTTTCATGACTAAATATCTTTATTTACTGACTGACTAAGTCTTTGTAATATCTGGTCTATCCTAGTAAAAAAAAAAATATGCTTCAAGTAAATTTAATTTTCTCCTAATTATATGGAGTTGAGGTACATTTTAATGCCTTCATTTCTGTATTGTTTCATGATACTATGCTCATTTGAATATAGATGAAGCACTACTAAATTGAGAAAGGAAAAGATGAATTGTCTGTTTTTCTGCTGTGGACAGCTACAAGCAGATGTAATTACCTAAACAAAACTATCTGTATACTGTTTAAAAAATTAGGCTTCAAAATTTTTCCATTCTTGGGCTCTGTTGCAAAATATCTTCTCTAATTTGTATATTAACTATTTTTTTTTAAATAATGTTCTTCAGATACAACCTCCTAGTACTTTTTTGTATTTATATATATTTTTTATTAATTCCATCATTAATAATGTTCTGGAAAAGCAAGTAAGGATGTGGTTAGGGCTCATATTTGTTCAGATGACAAGTACATCTGGTAAGGCACCAACATCTTTTCTCTGCAAAATGGAAAGAAGCCATGAATGATAGGATTTTCTTCCTCAAAGAAAAATATCTGTATTTTTATAGGTTACGAAACCCAGCTAATAATAATAAGGTAAACATTCAGACTTTAGACTCAGACACCTGGTTTTGAAACACAAAACCACCTGTGCAGTGTTAAACATTAGAGGAAGGAAGTACAGTATACAAGGTAAAAAGTACAGGGCGAGGTGATGTGATGTATCCTTAGGTCAAACAAGAGGCTGTTTGTAAATGACCCTTCTGAGGCAGACATATGACTTCCCAAGATTGGAGCATTCTACAAAGGGATGCATAAATAGCAGTTGTTCACAGCAAGGGTTATACTATATGGCTATTAGAGTGAATAGAAGCAGCTCCCTTCTTGCCAATGACAGGAAATAAGGTCAAGTAAAGATAACAGGTCTTTGAATTAGAGGTTTTCAAAATATTAGTCTTACGCCTTCAGTATGGAGTTGAATGGTTCTCTTTAAAATGTCCTGCTTCTAAAACTCAGAGACATTTGAGACCAAGGGTATGAAACAGCAATCTTTAGGTTTTATATCTGTGTTACTCAGCTTCACTTACTGTAGAAGGCAGTACAATTAATAGCATAGCCAGTCTGAATGTAAATAATTAAAAAACACAATGGAGGAAGGCCTTTGGGCACATTTTAAAATGTTTTTGTTTGACCTGGTTGTTCTCTAAAAATAAAGGAGAAGAAATTATGAAGTATGTCAATACTATAATAGCACAGCTAAACATTCAACTTGATAAAATTTCTGTGACAGCGACAGCATAATGTTTACCTTTAATGTCTGTATTCCTGTGGTACAGGTATAGTTTTCCTTTTCCATAATCTTGAATGGACTAACTACTTAATCCATTTCCAGAGTGGCCCAAGACTCAGCTTTCTTTTTTTTGGCATTCGATAAAGGAAAATTTATCTTTTCCTGCTGTATGTTGCTGAATGTGCATCATAGGTCATCATCCAAAGACAGTCATTACAATGTTTTATAATGCAAGCATTTAAAATCAGATTTTGTTAGGGGAATAGTTTTAAAGGGATTCTTACATGTTCCGTCTGAGCTACTGTCCTCTTGAAATCTTAGAAGAAAAATTTTCCTGTGAATCATTAAAAAATGTGAAGTGATTGGATATGATAGGTATATAAAACTAATCACAGGCATAATCTTAGGATAATCTAAACTCTGTCAGTAAGCAAAGTGAGCCTATACACATTTGATCCATGATGGGGTGAATTCAAAATTAGTGAAGCTATCAGGAACATTGAGAATCTGTGCAAAACATGAACAAAATTAAGCACACGTTGTTTTGTAGCCCCCTTAGTAAACCAGCAGATTCCATTAATTTTGTTTAAATATTTTCCAAATAAGAAATTAAGAAATAATCAAATGCAAAATCATTTCTTACAACTGATACACATCTGTAACATAGTTGTGTCTGTGTACAAATTTCATGTGTTTAATAGGTATGTAATTTGATTTTGCACATATATTGTTCTTTCAAAAAATACAAATTGCTGCTAGATAAATAACTTTTGTCTAGTCAGTAGGGTCATGTAGCATGAACAGACAGACTTCCTATTTTGTTCAAGTGTTTGTGTATTTGTGACATTTCTGTTTCAAGTCAAATGTACAACGAAAAATAGGTAAGGTCATTAGGTCATTTTTTTTAGAAGGGAATAAAAAGTCTGGTCTTTCATTTAGCAAGAAAGGGTAAAAACTCTTGATGGTCATTAACACGTGTTAGGTGGGCTAGAAAAAAAAAGATTAAACATCCTTTCACATTATCCCTTAATCATAGGCAATTTCCTTGATGCAGCAGTTTCATACCTTTCATAGGGATGTCAAAATGACCCATCTAAATAGATCAGCTGCAAGACAAGGAGAGGAAAAGGTTCACACCTTTGTGTTGTTTTTGTAATATTGCAGCTCCTTCTTTAGAACGACAGAAAGCATATTTCCACTTGGGGTTTTACATTTAAGTGAAAAATCTTTCCCCTTTTCTGCTTTGTTCAGCAATAAAATGCCAGTGATGTTAACTAGATAGATAAATATTGTAATTACATAAGCAAAGTATTTGTTTCTAGTAAAAATGTGCTGTTCAGGCAGAAGAAATTGGAAATGTTAAAATTTGCTTATTTAAAATGACAAGTTTTAGGTATGTATCATGCCTATAAGAAATGTTTCACAGTTCACAGAGTGATCTCTAACTTATAACGAGTTCTATTATACAGAACAAATGCTAGAAATAATTTTTTTCCACCTGTAGTTTAAAGACTGATGCTTTGAAACTATGCTAAGACAAGGTTCTGTAGTTAAAACAGATTTCTTCACTACTGTACGTCTCTTTAAATAGTGGGAAACAAAAAGGTGGTGGTAGTCTTCATCAGTTATAATATCACATTAAAAATCTAACATAAATCTGAATTGTAGATGAGCACACAGAAAGGGTGAGACTGTTGTCTGAAAATATAGATACTGTGTCAAGATCACAGATCCAATTGTTTCACAAAACTGAATATAACACCTGCCTGCTATCAAAATTTCTTCCGATTATTTGTTTATATATTCCAGTATGTGTCTTTGGAAGGGTGGAACAAAAAAAAAAAAAAAAAGGTATGTTATTTACTTCGAAGTCTGCCAAATCTAAGCAGATTAAGGTTCAGCTTTAATTGTTCTCTTCTCTTCCTCTTAGCCTTGTTAGTGACATGATGCTTAATGACTACAGAAAGGCAGTGGTATGTTGAATGTGTTCTGAGCAGCACAGCAGAAAAATCTCCTGCTTCTAGTCCAGTTCCAATAGCGAACATTTTGTTCACAAGTGCAAAGTAGAATGTTTGTTGATAACCAGTAAGCCCTATCTGTAATAACATCCTATAAATTATGGAAAAGGAAAAGAAGGAAAAAGAAAGAAGAAACAACTCATTACCGCCCCTCTGATCCCCCACCCCTCCCACAAACCAAAATAAAAAAGCTAAAATTTGAGCTGGTTGATGTGGTATAATTTACTTAGAGACTCATTATCCTATATGAGTCTAAAGTACTGTTAACAGTACATTCACATAAATCTAGATGTACTGGAGGAAGAAACCTACTTCATGTCTGGAATTTCTCAAGGTTTAGTAGTATTTGCCTCTAAAGTTTTGAGTCTACTCACTCAGCAGCTGCTATTCAACAGTCAAGTTATGTTAAGGCATGAGCAGGGATCAGTATTCTGTGTTCCCCAAGGCACATGCATCCAAACATGCAGTAGCAACCAGGACTGGCTACGTTGCTTCTCCCTGTATTGCTCCTGCACTAGAAAGCTGTTTCTTACACCATTTCCTTATAGAAATCCCCAATTTCCAAGTCTTTTGTCCTTATTGAAGAAATGGAAGAGAGAAAGCAAAAAAAATAATAATTTGCAATACTACTTTGATTTTTCCACAAACGTTTGACAGTCATGTTTTTTTTTTTTAATTTTTTTGGTTGATTTTGAATAAAGAATTTTTAGAGTTTTTAAATAATTTTTCGAGTTTTCCTTTACATATTTTAATATGTATGAAAGATTGTCTGTCTCACACTGGTCCTTTCTTCTACTCTTCATTAACTTTAATGATTGCCTATTTCAACCATATATTCTGTGAGGTCCCTAAAGTAAATTTCTGAGTAGTATTTTGTTTTCCTTCTTCCTTTGGTTTTTAACTTTTATTTAAAAACATTTAAGAACTCGTGCTACATTTCGCTGTATTTGTTGTCTTGAGTTATTCCTTATTCTTTAAAACATTTCACTCAGAGTTTGCTGGTTCTGTTAACTCTTTTATTCGTGTCATTCTGGTGCAAAGGATGACATTTTACCAGGGTTTGAATGACTTTTTTTGGTAACTGTCTGAAGTTAAATATTTTTATATGCTCATGAGAGGTTTACTCCTCCTCCACATTTGCCATCTGTATGTGGATAGGATGTGCTAATTCAATGTGCATGGCTGTGCTTCTGTGCCTTGACTGCACAGAGCTCAATCATTCTGTTCAAACTTTCATTCCCAAACTGCTAAGAGGCTTCCTGAGCAGCACTGTCTGAGACGTATTTTAAAATTGGTCTGTCCTGTGTGTGGTCACTATGAATATAATACCTGACTACTGCAGTCCCAATGCTTTTTCCTTGCATTTTCCTAAATAAGGAAAGTAAGCATTGTTATTCTCATTTCACATATGGTTCATCATGCTTCAGTTTATAGCTGGCTCAGTCTTGTGGTGGATGACACACTTCAACACAGATTTTCAACTCCTCAACTTATGCTCTAACTACTAGAGTCTTAGTAGGGTTACTATGTTTTATGTAGGGTTTCTACCTCAACTTTTTAAAGGAAAACTCTTTAAAGACATAGGAGTCTATACAGCCCCAAATTCTTGAGTTTTTGGACAAAATATGCTGAGAAGTTGTTGCACAAACTTACATATGAGCTTGCCTCCTTCTGCTTTGTCTTATTTTCTATCTGTGCAGGTGTAGTTTTAGGTGTGGTGTTTTGTTGTTGTTGTTTGTTTGTTTTTCCTCTTGCCATACATATACAGACTTTCTGTGTCTCCTGCAGCAATATTCAAAAACATTAGTATTGTATCTGAGGTGCCTGCTGAGTGTTTCCAACACTTACGCTGGGAGGGGCACATATGTTAGTAATGATATCTCCAGCTGCCACTAAATAAATCATAATGCCATCTTAAAAACATTGACAAAATAGAACCAGATTCCATATTGAAAGCTGGCCAATGTTTCATATGATGTCTTTCACAGAAATTCCTGGGCACCTGTTATAAGACTTACTCTTCACTTTTAATTAAAAGATATCCATAAGTATTTTTATTAAATACCTAAGCACACGTGGTCATCTCTTTTTATCTTTTTTTTTTTTTTTCTGTAGAGTGTAAAATCACCTGCCAAGCATTGTAATCTGTGCAAAGTTTGTGGTTTGAAGGTCAGGTTAAAATGGGAAACCTGACAGATGAAAAAATGGATGCACAACGCTGAAACTACACATGTATATTCAATGCATACAATGTTGCCTTCAAATGCACACACTTTTGTTTTATTTTTTTTGATCTGTCTTCACTATAATCCTTGTATCCTAGAAGCTTTAGTGTATTAGAGCAAAAATATTATATACTGTTTAATATTAAAGAATGAAAATATATGTGGAATAAGATTTCTAAGAAGCTCAACTATGCTTCTATACTCTTTGCATTAATGTACCAAACTAAAATCTCATTCCTCAACTGTGAAGGTTGTTCTGTTGTTTTTCTGGTTTCCTGTTCTGTGATGAATGGATAGGCTTCTGCCTACTACTTAGGTCTTTCCTGTAACACTTTTGTACTTTTTTTTTTTTTCATTTGTGTTCCTGTCTCTTGTTCTGTCTAAGGAAAACTGCACAGCTACAAAAATTACCACTAGCCTAGAGCATTCAAATTCACTGGTCACTTTTTATAGGGACTTATCCATATTCCTTCCGTGTTTTGCTTTCATGGGAGAATTTACTTCAGAGCTTAGAAATCCCTTCTTAATAGTCTCTTTCAGAAATACCACTTTGAGACAGTTTTTCCCTATGTGTCAGTGAGCTCTGCAAACCAGTGTCTGCTTTCAATGCAGGTTTTGAGGCAGTCACATCCTCTGATCCTGCTCTGTGCTGTCCTTCATATTATTTTAGCCTAATAGCAAAACACCAGTAGAGTAGTGACAGTTGTCTTGAGGTAAAATGAGTGAGAATCTTTGGACATCCAGACTGTGTAGAGAACCATATGTATACCAAAATTTTAAAAATTTTCAACATAAATCTCCTTAAAAGAAAGAATTGTGAAGCCGAAAGCCAAATAGAAGTACATTTAAATAAACAAGCTTCATAGCTTTCACCTGCAGTCTGTATTGCAAGAAGGATACTTAAACCACCGGCTATTCTGTACAGTGGCAGAAGTAGGACATATGTTCAGAGGTAACCAATGCTGCTAACACTAAACTATCATTTTCTATGCATAAATCTACTATTATGCTGGAATTTTCTATCGTGAGATCTATTAAGAGATGGAATGAGACTAGAGAAGCAGTGCAGCACCATTAAGTGTTGACCTCTCCTCATTTCTGAAGGTGGATGATTCGTAAAGCTGTTCAGAAAAATCTATCTATCAGAAGCTCTTAAGAAATAGAGGACAGTTGATTAGGAGAACGTAATCTAGCAGAAATTAGCATGTATTTATATACATTTTGGTATCAATCACCAGACAGTGGAGTACTAGTATGAAATCATTCCAACATATAACACCATGCATGAGCACAAGCAAGAAAACTTACGTCAGAGGTGGTGTATCATACATCTCTTAACTTCAGCTCTGTAGAAAACATCGCCAAGCCAGGAGGCCCTGTGTGCCTTACGTTGAACTTGCTGTATTTATTGCCAAACATCTTGAAGAAACTGTTAAAAACCGTTTATTTTTATGCAAAGAGAATCCCTGAAATTGTGCCAAGGTTAATGTTAGCATGGGTTGGAGACCATTCCAGTGCCCACAGGGCTAGAAAGCTTGCCCAAGGGCATAGGGAGGGTGTAGCCTCGTTTGGAATGGCTTAATGTGATGAGGGATGTAATGTAATCACTGGATACTAGAAAGTTATAAAGCATTATGGATTAAAGATAGAATTTACACTTTTTTTTCTCTACTTTAAATATATGCAATGGAAACACAACTCTTTTTTTTTTTTTAACTTTCCTGCTCTAACCTTGTACTTTAAGCTGTTTTTCTTCATGAGTATAGGTAACTATCCATTTTTTAGAAGCATATTCTCTTCATTAGTCTCTTTTCCTCCAGTAACGTCCTCAAAAGCCAACACTTTTAACTGTGAACTCATTTAACACCCATTAATGGAAGTGTATGTATATTGACGGTGTGACATAAAATAAGTCTAGAGTTAAATTTAATGGATAAACCACAGCAAATATTAAAACTGTTCCATGTAATAAATAAAAAAGGGGAGTAAAAACTGTCTGGGGTATTGTCATACACAAAGTACGCAAGACATCTCATCTGCTTTCTGGCGTTAACCCAGCTGAGACCTAGCTACCATGTAAAAAACAGATTAAACTAACATCCATCAAGGTGAAAGATAATTATTGCTTGTGTCAGACAACACCTGTTTTTGCAGCATTCCTCAACTCAGTTAAACTAGAGACATGCTGAAGCTTTCCACTGAGTTTTACATTTGACAGTTCCCTCAGGCAATTGTGTCTGTGAAACACCTTCACCTCTTCCTTTGTTTACATTTTGGGTAGTATAAAAATGTTAAAATACTAAACGGAAAATTTAAAATTAAGCAGAAAATCCAGCAGCAGAATATGGATATTTGTTGAAAAAAATATCACAATAGTCAGTCTATTGTGAAGTCTACATAAAGATCTGTTGAAAGCATTCATTTGAGAATGAGTACCGGTTACCTTACTTATGTGAGTAAGCCCATTTACTTTACTGGAAGTTTGTAAGGTGGAAAGTAGTAGTCCCTAGAAAAGGACATAATGCACTCTTGCTATCTTTAATGGCACTGCATAGATTGTAAGGCAAAATGTTGATCCTATGTGTAATCTGTATTACAGGCACAAGACTTCACAACAAAGTCCTGCTTCAGATGTGCCAAGACAGCTTAGAGTTGATGGATCAAAGTGCATTCTGTTATGTGAAAAGGAATGATACACACGCATGCTATAGCTTTTTATAGGTCAGCTCACAGAAGGATTTGGTGTCTTTTCTGTTTCATTTTGCTTTTTTTGTGACATGTAGGATAAAGTTTGTTTTTTTGTGATTGCAGTATCAGCAGAGGTCTTTTGAAATAGAACTTATTTTTGCTGTAAATAGATAAAAAGAATTGAGAACTCTAGGTCATCAACTCCTCTGCAAGTTACAATGTAACTTGATCAGGTTAAATACTAAAAGGTCCAATCCAGACTGCCCATGCATCAGGAAGTCTTTTAATCAATTGGGGGTTGGAGAAGTGTTGGAGTATTCCTGATAGAAAGGCCAGGTGAATGATTTTGCTAAACAGCAGCCCATAAATGAATTTGGCTGGAGATGTTACTTGAAGGAGAGAAGACGTGCAGAGTTTGGTACAAACTGCCCATTGAATCGAGAGGGAAGGGAAGCGGAGTGCATATAATGGAGTACCAATCATCCCATTAAAAACAAAACTGCCAGCACATGGTAATCTATGGTAAACCCTGTTCAAAAGGTGAAGAAAGCCTCTCTGCAAAAATGTGCTTCCCAAGAGAGAAACACCGAGGTACATAGAACAGAATGAGCTGAGGTCACAGATGTGATGTTTATTGGGGCAATAGAGCCAGAGACAGCACAGCATGCCTCATTGCAAAAGGAGGCAGCAGTTAACAGTGATCGGTACTAGAGGTTTTTAACGACACAGTGCTTCTAAAGACTGCACACAGATTTGAAAACAAACATGATTGGATGGCGAAATGTGAAACATAAAATGCATAATCCAAAGGCCTTAAAGGAAAAGGTGCTGCTGCAAACAAGTTAGGGGAGGCAGTTGCACTACTAGAGATAAAAGAAGTAAGAGCATCTTGTGGGAAACATTTGCTGAATGACCAGGCAGAGGAAATATTGGGGCTACCTCAACAAGTCTTTCTTAAGGGTTTTATCTGAGAGCATGTCAGGGCAATATGGTCACAGAAAGGGCAGTGCTGACACCACCCACAAATAGAGGGGTTGAAATGACTGCGGTGTTACCTTTTCCATTTGAAACTCATGTGGAGGGCAAACTTTGGTCAGCAGAGTATGTCCTTAAGTGAGTAATCATACTGCTGTTAGAATTAAGAGAGCAACAAACAAAACAAAATCAATAGAGGAGACCACAAATTGATTAAAGTCAATTGGCATCTCACCCAAATCTTAGTGGTCTATATAGATCCCTGAGATTTTGTTAACATAGTAATAAAAGAGCAGTATTACAGAGGACGGTTGGTGACACAACAGTCATGAGCTTTTCATAAAAAGGATGCTTTACAAGAATCCATGGTCTTACGATAGATGACAGAATGGCCAAGATATGAACATTTTGTAATACTTTAGTAGCATCGACACATTAGTTTCCAGAAACTTCGGAACAATGGATGGACAGAGACCCAAATCTAATCTGACAATACAGAAACCAGAGGCAGGAGTTAAGAGTATGCAAACAGCGAGAGTATGCCTGTGGAAAGTGTTTTGGAGATGATGCATCAATAGTGGATGAGGTCAGTGGAGAAAGCTGTCAATTATTTGAGCTGGAAATCTACATTTGCTGGGAGCTGTATTAACAATACAGCTGGTAATGATTACATAAAAGCAGTACAGGAAATACCAGAAACAGAAGATAAAAAATGTCCTTTGGCTTAAATGTATGAAAAATACATCTTTGTAGTTATAGTGATAACTGTGGAAGGTCTTAGTGCATTTCTTTACATTTATTTTAATATACTGATTCTGTGTTTTTGAATAATGTGCTTAGAGCATGACTCAGTTACATTAAACCTAACTAAATAAAAGGTGTAATTGGTGGTTAGAGTAGTGCAATGAGATCAATGGGAGGATCCAAATAATTAGGTTCCATACAATGTTTTTCAGAGTTTTATTTTTCCGACAAATCTGAGCACAGACCTAACATACATTCTTTCAAATCCCAGACATAAAAAACATTGTTACGGTTATGAAACATAATAGTCTTAGCCCTGGAGTTTATAGCCTAGAACTGAGTGCCAAGTCTATATTTCTATCTGTGTTAACACTTTAACATCTAATACCATCTGAAATGATTGAAAACTGATAGAGAAAAACCAAATCCCCAGGCCAACAACCAATTTGAAGAACAAATCATTACAATTAGCTGCCAAAGAGGAGATGCTAACAGCTGGATTCTTGTTGAAGGAACTGGCCCACTGACCATGTGCACCAGCTGAATCCCATGTAACAACCTCTTGCCCCTTTGTCTGCATGACACCAGGTACTTGAGTTGGTACCAGTGTTGAACACAGCACTATATTTATCTTACTGATTTTTTCCTGATCCATATCGTCCAGATACTTACATAGCTAAAACTTTTTCATAAAATTCTCACCCTCTCATATCTCAGTGCTAACATATATTTTTGTCTGGTTTTCACTAATTCAGTTTTTCCCTGTTCATTTCCATTCAGAAAGACAGCTAAAAAATTATTTTCCTAGACTGTTATTTCACTCATCTCTCTCTCAGAAACATTCTCTCTGTAGCGTAAGTCAGGGTAAGCGATCTGTCTTTTCTTTTAAGGAGTTTCATAGCTTATCTGAGCTTCTCATTCAGCATCTAAAGGTCGACTCCTATTTTTAACCCGTTAATAATGCCGGTGTCTATTTTCCACTTGTTACATTTTCAAAAGAGCACCATAGTGCTTTCATCCATATATTTGGCAGAAGCGTCATTAAGAACTTCTTTAGAAGTGCAACCTATTTATCTTCATTGCCCTTAGATACAATGCCTACACAAAAATTGCCATCAACAGACTGCTGGGGTCCCGAGACGCCTGCTCCTCAAACTGATGAGTGTTGCTCTGGTGTTCTGTTGAAAAGCTCTCTGTAATTTGTTCTCTTTTATGGAACAGTCGAGGTCTATGGGGCAGGGACTTAGGGACTTTTACTGCTCTGTGTTTATGCAACATTGCTAGGACCTACAGTAATGCTAACAGAAGAATAATTAATAAGACAGCATCCAGAATTATGACTCCCAGACGGCAGAGTTATTTGCCGCTACCTTACTGCTTATGGATAGCTATGCACAGGAAGACAACTTTTACAATAAATGGAAGACGACTTTTACATGATCTACCAGCTACCTTGAAGACCTGACCTTTCTTTAGCACCAAGCAGGGAGATCCTGCGTGATTAAAGATGCCATGTCTGAAAAAAGACCTAAAAAACTGGCCCCAGCCTATTTCGGTGGCACTGCTCCCTTCTAAACTTTCTCCCTCCTAATCTCTTAAAAATGTATGCATCAACACAGCAGTCTAGCAAGCCATTTTAGGAGCTGATTTGATTGATGCTTCCGTAATAGGTTGCCAGTACTAAGTCCTACAACAAATTAGAAAGAAATGGGAGAGCAGGGGCACACACAGGGTCTACAGAGCAAGGGTCAGCTTCCTAAGTCTCACAGAGGATTCAGTGTTTCAGTTGGGGAATGGGTTTGATATACTGTTCTGAACTTCCCAGAAGAACAACAAGGGGATGTGAAGGATTAAACACATATTGGTCATCCACACCTGCCGCTGTGATGGTAACAGCAGCCTCAGGAGGGCTGGCAACAAAATCTTTCCTGTCCATTATCATGCCAGATGCCAGAGGTAACTTTCTCTCTGGCTCACAAAATGGGTGCCAACAGCCACTCCTCCACCCTCAGCCCAGAGGGATCGCAAGGTGCAGCTGCTCTGCGGGTCCAGGCTGAGCTGGGTTTGCGGTAGCTGTGTCTGGGTCTTCTACTGGAATGACAGCAGATGGAAAGAAAGTAACTTTATCCCTTGAAAAAAACATCAGGCTAGTTTATGGAGCATATAAGGTGTGAATTCTCCACTTCATGGGGAGTACATGGAGCCAATCAAAGGTTCAACTGATTTTATTACATTTTTTCAAATTAGTGCAAGTGCTGGAGAGAACAAAATGTTCGTGTTGTAGATCAGATCCCTGTATGAAATTTCACGAGGGTACTGCCCTTCAAACTGTGTGTTGCTGTCAGTTTCTTCACATACTTAAGGACACTGTAGGACATTGGGGGGGGGGGTCCCAAAACCGTAAAAAAAAAAAAAAAAAGGAAGGAAAAAAAAGGCTCTGCCATCACTGCTGGCACCCCTGGTTAGCATGGAGGGCTGGATTCAAACCGCAGGTGTGACGGCCACCTCCAGCCCCCGGTCCTAGCACCCTCCGTGCCAGGAGGGAGCCCACTCCCCGCTCCGCGGTTACTGAGGCGGGGTGTGCGTGTGAGGGGGCAGCGCGGCCGTTAGCGGGGCAGCCGTTAGGGCCGGGGGCCGCGGCCGTTAGGGCTGAGGGAGCAGCGCGCGGCGCACAGGTGCGCGCAGCGGGGCAGGTGCGGCGGCGGCACGAAGGCCGCCCCCCCCCCCCCCAGCGCCGCGGCCGTGTCCCCTCGCCTCCGCCGGGCTCGTGACTGGAAGTGGCTGGAGGTGGCCGCCGTTCCTCGGCCGGAGCTCGGCGGTGCTGGGTTTGGAAGCGAGCGGGGAAGGCACCGGGACCGCCCGCTGCAGGTACGGGGGAGCCGTTTGTCCGCGGGCAGGCGGGCGGGGGGCGGTTGGAGGTGCCCGTCGTGCTCTCCGCAGCCCCACGACGCGTCGGGGAGGCAGGCGTTTCCTTTTCTCGTTCCTGCAAAACGCTCTCGCCTTGCAGGGGGTTTAAACAAACAAGCAATAAATAAATAGATAAATAAATAAAAACCACCAAAAAAACAACCCGTGTGGTGGAAGTGAGCCTTGCCTACCACGAATGAAGTGGAAGGCTTAGAAGCGGAACTGTGTGAGTGGGCTTTGGTGTGAAATGGTCACCCTGAGAGGTTTAGGGGGAAAATAATGGAATAGCAAATGCTTTAGGGGTTTTTTGGTACTCGAACTTGTCTTCCTGGTGTCATTCAGCTGGATAAAAGCACATATATCTATGTTAGTAAGCTTTATTGGAGAGGTGACATTAAATTTAACATTGTTGGCAATTGTTACAGCTGCAGAAAGTAAATAATTAGGTAATCTCTTCCACTCTTCTGCATGGAAGGGAAGTCCTGAGCGACTCTAGTCTGATGGGATGGTGAAATAAAGGTTCTGGTGCGGAGTGATTAATTTCACCGGGGATTTAGAAAGGACTGAATGGTTGTAGGGCTTCATCACCCATCTGTTGATGTTGTAAGGCCCATCTGAACCCCGTGCAGTATGCAATCATCACTGTTAGTGTGGTCAGATATCTTTGTCATTCATACATGTTGGTGAATTATGAAACTGATCGTGAACTTGAAGTGTGGGACATCTTCCAGGGTCTTAAAAGTAATTTTAAAAGCCTCAAAATATTTTCCAAGTTTTGCTGGCTGGTAGGTCTAAAATTGGTAACGTGTGAATTGAGACTTCCTTCTGTAGAATTTTTAGCAACTCTTAAGAAGGGATCATAGCAGTCAGATGCAAGCAGGCCAAGATTTAGGGTCTGTGAGGAGCATTGCCATAAGAATCTTAAATGCACCATGTTTTCTCATTTTATTTTTTTTTAAGGACTCATTCTGGTATATGTCAAGACAAACTTTTTCCCTTTGGAAAAAAATATTTCAACTTCTCCATAATAAAGAGAATCCAGCCTGAACATAAAAATGAAATTGCAGTGTAGGGAGCCAAGTGAATTCATGTGTGCAGAGTATTTTTTTTTTTTTTTTTTTTAACTAACTTTATCTGTGAACTCCCAGCCCTGGAGCCTATTTGAAATAAGATAGGAAGCTTCAGTCTTGTCACAAATGCAGCTACAACTTGTCCTGGGGAAGCCTTCGTAACGGGGTCAGGTAAAGTTCAATGAACTACCAAACCAGCACTATTTCAGAAATGCTAAGGTGCTCTTTCCACTGATCTCTCCACTCTCTCTGCCTGTTATTAAACTGGTAGTTTTTACAACATCAATAAAGAACTTTCCTACCCAATTGCCCCAGACAAAGGCCTGAAAGCTAGGTTTAAACTATGAAAACTTTGTGTTAGGTTCATTTAGATTGTTTTGCTGTGTCAAATACTCACTTGAGTTCAAAAGTTCAGATGAACCATGAACTTTGTCATTTCACAGCAGGCAGTTCTACAAATATAATCGGAAAGTGAAAAAACACGCAATATTTAAGGTGCATTTGTTGTTCTGTGAAGAACATATTTGGAGTTCTGTGTTTGCAAAGTTCTGCTTGATTTCAAGAAACTTTTAACCATTTAAAAGATGGAAAAAAAGGAACTAAATACAATTAAGCCAAATAATTCCTTGATCCCTGACCTTTTAGGCTTTCAAACCAACACATATTCAGTGACTAATCATTACTGCACAAACTAAACCCAGCTAATCTTCTTAATAAATTGTGAAGTCTTGTATGTCTCATGGTTTCAGTGATGGCTTTTCTCCCTGTCTGGAACACTGCAGAATATCAAAACAAATGGGTCATGGCTTTATGTATTTGTTTAAGTTTGGATCTATGTCATCTCATGATACAGTCTTGAGTTGGGCAGGTTTTACAAGTGTATGTCAGTTATAAGACTGTTAGGAATGAAAAATCCGTCAATGCAGTTTTCAGCTACTTATTAGATAAAAATGTGTCAGCAAAAACAGTTTGTGCAAAGCCACTTTTTAAATGTGGAAACTTACCAGGCTGAAGAGCCTGTAATAAATTCAGTTTCTTTTCCACGAAAAGGAATTCCTTATACCTATTCTCTCCTTGCTTCTAGTAGGTCTGGAGACTCGATCTATCGGGAATAAGCAACGTTTCTTTTTCAGACTTAAATTTGGCATCAGAAACAAGTCTTGCTTTAAGTCTGTCGTCCCCGACTGTTCAAAAATTGTGATTCATGGCTCCCGGAATTGCTGCATCTGTTTCAAATAAATAAATAATAAACCCATGACATTATTTGATGTGTATTTTTTAAATATCGCATTTTCTGATTATTACATTAGAAACAGTTAAAATTTTTGAATTTCTCTTTATGCTGTGTAAGAGCTTATAATTACAACACTCTTGGAAATTCTCATTTAAGGAAAATGTCACATTTATGGATTTTTTTGGTTAAAATTGCTACATTTGGTCACTGTATGAAGTATGTGTTCTTTGCAGAAGGCATCGTTTAATTGTATTGAAACAATTCGTCGCTATTGTGTTACTCAGCAAAGAACAGATATAAACATAAGGAAGAAATTAGCAGTCATGTCCTTTGTGAACAACAAAGAGGGGAGAATGAGGAAATGTCAAATTTGGTGGACATCTGCAATAGTTCAAGATCTACACTGCTAAGCCAATCCCTCTAGTTCAGATTGTGATCAAGCTTGTGATGTGAGTTGTGATTGTTACAAGGATCATAACCCTACCTCCTCCCTCTTGCTTCTGTTAAATGGAAGAAACTACATGTTGTCAGAAAGAGTGCATTTCAGCCTTTCTGAACAATTGCAAGTGTTCATTGACTTGGGCAGTTCTGCCACATCAGAAAAGGCTGCAGTATCTTAACTGAGTACAGCTATTCCAGCAGTCGGTTGTCCTTATCTCATGGGGCTAGCTCTGCTGCAGCAAGCATGAGCTTTCTTCCCACTTTCAGGATACTGTAGGATGAAGCCAGGGAAGGAAAAGTTGAATTTTCCAGATTACAAGCAGTGTAACGGCAATATCTTCTTATTAATGGTATCAGGAAGGGATCAGGATATACCACAGACCTTGTTTAATGGTTTGTTTATAACCTGTTTTATGTATATGCATATAAGTCTTTCATCAGTCCTTTATACTGGGTAAAAATCACAGAGTGGTACAAAAACCTTAAGAATTCTAAGTCTAGGTGAGGACTGTCTCCTGTGACTTCTTGTGCCCTCTCTTCCAGCACTTGTGGGGACAGGTTGGTGGTAGGATTGTTGCTGGAGGTGAAGGATGAAGGCTGTATCATCACTGAGATTCTGGGCAGCCTTCCTTGATGTGGGCAGCGAGAGACCCCAGACAGTGGGCTGTGGCCCAGCAGCAGGGAGGTTTCGCACACAGCTCCAAGTCAGTTGGGAGTTCTGTCCCTTCCCTGAAAGCTCTAGGCAAGGCCACGCAGGGGTACAACCTATGTGTGGCTTCCCTGAAGAGCTGTATAACTTGAGCTGATGATAAAAGCAGGGTTTGTTGTTGTTTATTTGTTTTGCAGTGTATAGTTTGGGCCAAAGTCCTGTAATGCTAAGTAAGGTAGCCGTTCTTTGCCTCCAGCTGTTGAGGGTGTTTTTATTATCAGTTCTGCTAAATGTTTTATAAATTGCTACACAGTGCATTTAAAGTATTTTGGAGTTATAAGGAGAAAATTGAAATACTAATAAAAAACAAGTGGGACGCACTTTTTGTTAGAATTTTCTTCCTATAGTTTGTCTCGGTCCTTTTTAAGTACAAATAGCAAAAAAATGATAGGCACTCAGATTTCTTACTAAAGCTATGTAAAAAAAAAAGTTAAACTCACCTAGCACCAATCCACAGATTACACTATATTAATTTCTCACATTCTTTTGACTGAAAATAATATTTGTGATAATTACAATCCATTTTTCCATTCAGGTTACTGTTAATTGGAGTGATCAAATCATTTAGAGAACAAAAATGTCTCTAGGATAAGAGAAAGACTGACATTGATCTCGTATTCCCTGTGAAAGCTTGAGTTGCTAGACTTTTCTAATTGTTTATTATAATTTGTTATTTGTTATAACAAATTTGCTAGACTTATTTGTTATAATCTTATGAATCATTTTATTTGTTGCTTACATTGATGTACTGGCACTGTATCAACATAGAAAGAAAGAAAGCATGACTGTTTCAAGAAATATTAAAGTTGTGATTTGTTGATTTAAGCACCTAAAATACTGTCAGTTTTTCCAAGCTTCTTGAGACTTTAAATGTTGGCTGGAAAAGCTGAAACAAAAAGTTGATTTCTGGTATTAACCTCTTACTGTCTATTCATTTGGTGAAGAGAATATTCAGTGGTATTTTGGCCTTTTGGCTCTGCTTGCAAGGTAAGTAAGATTGAAAAATCATTAAAGTTATTTCAGTAACGTTCTGTTTAGACTCGATGTAAAAACATTTAAAATATTTCTGGATGACAGTGGTGGAAAATTTGTACATTTTTTCCAAAGTGGTTGAACCATCACTAATTCAGTGTGATCTTACCCATACAATGCAGTAGAGGTTTTGAGCTTCTTTTTCAAGTAGTATCCTTTAAGAGTAAATATTAGTCTCATGCTTTTCCTTCATTAATGTTGCATTACTGTGGTTGGTTACCAGATTAACCAGTCTTTGGGGGCTGACATGGAGTTTAAGTTACTTAAAATAAGGGCTGGACAATAGAAAATCTGAGATGACAGAGAAGGGGCTTGCACAGTAGTACGCTTGTTTATTGTATTGATAGCCCACCAAAAGATGTAAGAACCTGATACTCGGCACAAAAGTCTGAAAATAATAGAATAGTATTGGTGTAATCCTAAAAGGGAAAAGGAAAGAGGTAATTGGACTCCTGACTCAGTGATTGTGGTCAAGCCTTGCACTAGTATGGGCAAAAAGCTGCAGTAACTTCATTTTTGCCATTGGTGTGTAGGAGCAGTGAGATATCCCTTTTGGTGACTTGCCAAAGCGTTTCTCTTTAACAGGAGTGTTCAAATACATGGCAGCTTACTTGTGAATGGCAAAGAAAAACATGATCAAAACAATGGAAAGAGAAGAATGAGAATGCTAAGTTGTAATAATTCCAACAAGAAGTTTGTCTTGGTTCTGTCTGCCTTGGGATTCCCAAATGTTTTCTTTGACATCCTGTTAAGGATACTGTCAAGAGAGGTCTTTGCTTGACCTTACAGAACTGCCATTTTCCTGCTAAATGAGAATCCCTGACAGCAGATTAGCCATAAATTGGCATAGTTCCATGTTTCATATCCTCCTCATCAGATCAGATAACTCACTGAGTTGTGGTTAGCAAGTCTAGTTCTTTGGGTTTTTGGATTGTTTGCTGACTGCAAGACTGTGTTGCTTAGGCCTTCACGCTGCCTTCTGTTCTTCGATCACTTACTCAGCTGCTCTCCTCTCTTCCCCTATTTTTCTTCTAAAGGCTTTTTTTAAAATTTTTTATTATTATTTTTTTTTTACCCCTCCGTTTTCTGTTGGCTATATGCAAGTGAGGAACTGTCAGTACTGGCTTCACAGCCCATAAAATATTCTGTGCTATTGATAGTTTTCACTGCAGTATTTTGGAAGTTGTACTGTTGTAGGAAGCTGCCAGTGTGGGTTTATATACCCTGTGGAGCAGCCTGAGGCCACTCAGTAAAGTGACACTTCTCGCCCCGCCTTGGTAGGCCATAAATGCTGCTGGCTTGTCCTGTGCCCTGGCAGGTTATCCCACCCCAGCAAAAACTGCAGAGGATTAACTAATTTGCTGCAGTGAGAATGCTGGTGCCTTGTCACTGCTGCAGGGTTTCTGATGTGGCCAGTCTTGTTCAGTTAGTTGGTTTTGAAGAGAAGTTGAGTTTCAAATGGAGCTTGTCAACATTTTTTTTAGTTTGTTTCACTAAATCAATAGGTGTATTTATACAACTGAGGGAGAACCCATGAATGCAGACTGACACACTTTGTTTGTATAGATCAGAAAAAAAAAGAAAAAAAGCATCTTTTCAGGCTTTTTTGCAGCTGCAAAAAATCATCCTGTCTCAGGTGTCTTTTTATGCATTTCGCTGCCATTTTATGCAGGCAACATATTTGTTAAGGTGTCTAAAGGACACCTTAAGAGCCTCAAAAGCAATGCTCAATTGCATAGAGCTTTGTTTCTGGTGGAGGGCCTGTTCTGAAATGTTCTACGCTAATTGGGACTCTGCGGTCCTTTTCCAAGCCAGAATGTCAAGATTTTCCAGATTTTCTGGAGAGAATTGTCTCTACTTGCAGTCATATCCAGTAAGTATGCTAAGCTGTCTGCATTTGCTTGCTTACCGATATGCTCAGAGTAGGCTGAGCCATCCCCATGCTCAGGATGGCTGGAGCCACCCCTGCTGTATGGCTGAGAGGCTGTTTCGGGACTGAGTGTTCTGTTAGGTGATACGGCCTTGAAATTTCATAATGACCAAAAAATAACTGGGAGTGACCTTTAAAGAGTCACATTTTTATGGTGTAGTCAGTGACATTATCAACAACTTATTTCAGAGAAGTCTGGTGGGAATGGGAAGAAAACAGGCAGCTACCCACTTTCAAATAAATCTGTCACATCTTCTACCTCTCTTCAGATGAATCCATTATATTCAGAAGGGAACTTTGATTTTATTAACCTACTATGTTTTTCTGTATTACTTATTTGAGTTTGTTTCAACAATATTCATATACAAATATATATATATATTTCTGTTGAGAACACATATTTTAATGGATAACTTTTTTCCCACTGGCAACTTTAGTATACAGATCCTGGACTTGCCTGTCTTTATGCTTGTATTTTCTTTGGAGCTTTTTCTTAGATTGGTATATGAGCAATGTTAAATGACCACCTTCCTCTGACTACTAGAAATGAAAGATTTTGTGGTGATACCTTGTTAATCTGTGTGGAGTAAGTATCTTTTGACTTTAAATATAGTTTATTACATAGGTTAATTGTATTGTGAAAGATAGTATTCTTTACCGAAACCAAGGCATACCCGTGTGTCATCTGCTAAAATCTCTGTGCTGTAAATTCTGTTAACTAAAGTTCTGCATGTGTTTGCTTTTTAATGTTTTGAATAAGTTCTACCAATCTTCATAGGAGTTGCTTCTTTGATCAGTTATATTAGTGGACTTCCTGATGTTATGTTTCCAACTTGAACTGGATAGTGCTGTGCATGCAGCACACTCACAATTTGTTCTACCTCTGCGAAGTCAGTCCAAGGAAATCACTTTCTTTAAATGATTCACGGTGTAATTTGTAGCTGGATGCTTCTCAGACTCTAGCTGTTTTGCTTAGTTCACAATTCACTACTGACACTGATTGTCTGTTCAGCCTACATTTTATTCCATAGACATCTGAAATTTTTGTAGTTCTTGTTTTCTCTAAAAGCATGAAGTTGTGGCTGGTAAATCTGAAAGTTTGTGGTAATGCTGCAGAATCAGTATCTATTCTAAGTTCAGATGATGTTGTTCTTTTTTCCTTTGCTGTTTGTTTTCTACATGCTTCTAGAAGGTATTAATTCTTAAAAAAAATCATCTGTATTACCTGCAGTGTCACCTATTCACCTTCATATTAGCCTCATAAATACCAGTGAGAAATGACACTGATACTTAGCTGTTTAAGTATGGGAAATATGTTTCTCTCAAAAACACTGTATTTTAATGGAATGGTTTTCTGTCACAAAAACATGCAGAAAGCACGGCTAAGAAGAAACAGAACAGACAAAATGTCATTTTTATGCTACCTAGGATCTGGTTAGCTTCTGACACAGATGTGCTTGTAGCAATCTTGAATGACTGCTGGTCAGCTGGTGTGTGGTCCAGAACAGGGAAGTACATGGTAGACTCGGCTCATCTTCTGTATGGAAAGAAAACATACAGCTTTCTGTCTTGGGCTTCTGTGAGGATGTCTTTATAGCAGCAGAGCAGCAGTGATCATTTTTGGATGCACAGCACTTGTACCTGTTGGTGAATGTGCAAGTATAGGACCTGGCTGCAATGTATCTACTGTTTCCTATGGAATATTTCGTCTCCTTGTATTGGCACATCTGTGACGTGAGGGTATTAGCAGAATTGTAGAAGACCAGGATTTTTCAGATGGTCCAATATTTAAAGCAGTGCAGTATTATTGAAGTTAAGATTGGGGCATTGTAATTTAATTAAAAGACTGGATTCCTTGATGGAATGGGAAACCTGGGAAAACAGGGATTACTGCTTAGAGAACTGAAAGAGGGGAGAAGGAAAAGGTAAAATTGGGAGCTGATGAGAAATTATTTGGCGTGAGAGGATGGATTCATCATATGTCAGTGGCATTTTCAAATAACAATCTACTTTTTAGATGTTCTTACATCTGTGATCTCTGCTCTGAAAAATCTCCTCTTGCATTCTTTCATCTTACAGCTGGAATATTGAATAAGTGACCTTTTCTGACTCAGACACATTGTTTTCTCTGACCTCCTCAAATCATGGTTTCACCTCTGTTGGTGCCAGATGCCCGACTATCTTCCATCTCTCATTTCTCTATACCTCAAAAACTGTCCTTCATTCCTAGCTGAGTCTTTTGTGTTGGTCTGTCCCAGAGCTGCTTTTCTCACCACTTGCCTCTCAGATAATTATAATTGACAGGCATTTACATTTTATTCCACTTTAGGAAAGCAGCTTCCATATGGAAAACACATTTTATTTGATGTTTGATTTATCCAGGAGCTGATCTTAGTCATAATAACTGTTTCTCATTCAGGGTTGCTGCTTTTCTTTCTGTATTTTCCAGCTGGACTGTTTGAGGCATAGGAGGTCAAGTGACTTGTCCCAGACTATGAGTCAGTGCTGTGAATTTGGTCTAGGACTCAGTATCCTAATGGCTCTTAGTCTTCTCTGACCATTGCTAGACCGTGCAGCATCTGTGAAAGGCTTGGCTCTGTGGAATAAAAGAAATTAAGAACAGAGTTTGAATCTTTAATTCCCAGAATGTAGTTACTGAGCCTTGTTCAGATTACAATAAAAACATGTTTTTTTAAGTAAATAAACCATGTAAGAGCTTTTTGGGTTTGGCTTTCTCTCTTTTTCTGACCTGCTAAATCCATAGTAGTGGTGGGTTTTTTTATTATTATTATTTTTATTTTTTTTTAATCAGGGAAAGCACAAAGGGGAAGAAATCTAGAAATATTTGGCCTATGACCATGATTTAACACACATTTCTGACAGACTCCTTTTGTAATTGCATGCAATGGCAGTTGGGTGCCTATTCCATTTAATTGGAGCATACTGCTGTTTGGAGTTTGAAGGTCAAATCGTCTTCCTTATCTGTGATGCATACTGAGTTTTCTCAAAGGTGCCTTCTGGAATGCTAAGGCTTAACCACAGTTAAGACATTTTGCTTTCAGAGCAGCTCCGCAAGGTGACAGGGTACTCCCACCTTTATGTGAAGTATGACTGAGATGAAGGGAAATTGGTGCAAGAGTGTCTGTTAAGTTTGGGTCTCCAGTCTAACGTGTTTAGACTTGATACATGAAGGAAAAGAAAGAGATGGCTGATTGTTTTTTAAAAGAAATTGAATCGAAAAAATCTTCATGAACAACATCAGTGTATTTCCACAAGACGGAATTTCAAAGAATCAATCCCACAGAGACTTCTGTCAGAGTTTTTGGGCTGACAGCACTTTAGTTTGTTGTCCTCAGTCACTCGTGAAGCAGTAATTAGTCTGTGGACATGAGTCCTTTTGCTAAGGTCCTTTTTTCTGCCTTCCCCTCCATTGACTGATTCTTCATCCTGGTCTCCATACGGAGCTTACACATGTACAAAATAATGGTCTGTTGAGCCAAGTTTTAAAGTCCTTGTTCTTAAACGTGATTGTGCTAGGCATTGTCATCTGCGTGTTTTGATGGGGCAACGTTATTCTTCCTTTCCTAATCTCATTTAAGGGAGCAGTGGTACAATTGCACTGAAGTTCTCCAGAAGACTGTTCCAGGGCAGGGAAGAATGAGAGCATCCAAATTAATCAGTTGAGGATTTGCAAAATTATAGGCAGTTGATAATATAATGTGAAATATTGCATAACCTTAGCTTATGTTGAATCAGCTGTGAATAGAGAAGCTGACAATGGTACGTTGGTTTGGCAAGAGCCACCATTACATTAGCAATCTGGCCATCACGCTGAGTTCTGAAGAAAAGCAGCAAGATTTGACTCACTGACTGCACAAATTTTGCTAGGTACCTGCGCTCCAACAGTACTTCCTGCTGTCTTTTGACTAACATTCAGACCCCTGACTGCCTCCACCTTCTTTGTTACCTCGTATGTGATTAGATCTAAGTTTGCTTTTAGTTCAAAAGCACTGATAAGTGTCTCATCAACACTTTGACTTGCATATCTGTGTTGCTACAAACCAATGGTAACCCCACTCATGATGATGCATTAGGTAGTCCTTTGCAAAATAAAAGACAGAAGCTCGTCTACTTTTGAAAGTACCTAAGCGTGATCATTTCACACTACGTTTGGTCAGCTAAGCATATCACCTGAGTTGATTGGTTCTTATGTCAAATGTTTTTGATTATCTTCAGAGTTTATAACACAGTGCTGGTGTTCCTCTCCCTTTTAGATGCTCTGTCCTAGGTAAACATAGCAGAAGCAGATTGGTGGCCCTTCCACCACAAGTTTAAATTTAAAATTTAAATATTGTAAGCCTCTAAATAAGGGGGAATACAGATGGTACTCCAACTGGCACACCCCTAAAAATAATGAGTAAAGAGGTTTAGGTCCGGTGTAGTTTGAGGTTGGATTGAAGAAATGGGCACATAAGAAATAGCATCCACATGCTGTAAGATTCCAAGGGAATTTTTTCAAGGTTAGCAAGTCTTGTAAGATGTCTGCTCTTTGAAACACAGTCCTCATGGAAATTCATATTCTCATGAAACTTTCAACCAACAGACAGATGAGAACTGGAGCAAATCTGTCTGGTGTTGATTTTAACTGGAGTCAAAGCCCTTGGTTTAGTATTGTGCAACTTCAGGGAGTCTGACTCGCATATCTGAAGTCCATTTTTCTGCTGAAATGTTAGGCTGAATCAGGGCATTTCAGATGAGGTTCTGATTATAACTCCTAACACACTTTCCATAATTGTGTTACACATAACTTTTTTACTTTTTTTTTTTTTTAAAACTAACTGTTTACCAATTCATACCTGTTGTTGAAGATGAACGCAGGGTGAGGAAGTGTTGTTGCATGTTATGGAGATTTTGGGAGGGAGGGTGTTGGGGTGTGGGTTCTGTTTGTTCTTGTTTTGTTTAAACTTGAATTTGAACTCTGGAGGTAAAGCTTTCCAAAGAGTATCTGTCCTGGGTACTTCTGGGACATAGACACTTGTGAAATGGAGAACAGCTGGTTCAACACTGTTAATCTCCATTTAGAGAATGCCAGTTAGTTATTACTCAGTCTTTATGGTGAAAAGAAAATATCTTGTTTTCCAATGTTATCTGTTGTTTTTCTGCATTTGAAACTTTTCTGAGGTAGTGGAACAGAAACAGTACACACTGCAAATATAACAAATGTATTATGTAAGCAATGGATTTTTTAGCTCTGCAATTGTGAAATGGATAGTTTTAGTGCTAGCTCAGTCTGGAAAAATGAGCTACTCTAAATAGCGAATTACAATTCTGCTTACTTTATTGTGGGACTACAGTATGCAAACTTGCAGTGTAAACTGTTGCATTCAAATGACAGAAAATGAGGGCAAGGGAGGCTTGCCTGGTTTTTCACCTGCTGCAGTGAACTTCTGACTTCACAGAATTTGTATAAAGCCTCAAAAACCGTTAAAGTTTAACAGCTACCGGTCTTTCATCAAATCATTCGTAAAAACCAGTGCTTGAAATACCAGTTGATCCCCTGGGTTTCGTATGAGCAGCATAAGAACAAAATTTTATTTTCACTCTTTCCCATGTTGCTTTAACTCCTATTTAATAAAAATTACCAAACAATAAACTGCTTTACAACACCCACTGCCAGCCTCCCAGAACTGTAGCTGTTAAGGAGATTAGAAATGTTTCAGTGTTTTTTGTTTGTTTGTTTTTTCTCCCATCTTTCCTCTTCTTCTCCCCTCTATTCTTTCTGCTTGGAACATCCATATTGCCATTAACACTTGACATCGACATTTCTTCTTTCCTCCACAGTACTCTACAAACTGGGCAGATGATAATTTTGCTTGATGCAAAAATTAAGGTTATGTACACATAACTCACATTCCCCATTAAATGCTGCTCTTACCTCTATTAGATCCTGCTCTTACCTCTTTGAATTTCCACTGTCCCATCTATTGTTCCAGAAACTTTGCTCTTCAGGTTAGCTGCTGAACATAAGTAGTTTGCATCAAAGACTCTGCCTAATAACTGCAATAAGTTAGTAATGTAAGAAAGAAAGGAAAAGCCTTAACCTGTATTACACTTCTTTTAATTCGTAGGCTTAATTTTTACTGTGGTCATCCTTAAGCTTTTTTCTGCAAAGAAAATCCTTTGGAGGATTTAAGTAAAAGCAAACGATTTCCACAAATTTTGCTACCTACAATAATTGAAAGGTAAATCCAGCATGTTCTGGTATTGTTTTGTTTTGGGGGAAGGAAGAAGGTTCCTACACATGCAAGATCTCCTCTGAAATGAGGAAAAAATCTGTGGGAAATCTGTTTTATCTTTATTGAATTTTCTTTTTAATCAGTTATGACATGGTGCACCAAGAATGGCTATTTCCCTCCCTCCTCCCCCAATGAATTCTTCAACAAGTAGCAAATTATTTAAGATAAATGTCTACTGCTGTAGACAGCTGCCAGAATAGAAGTGAAAATAAACTGGTGAAAGGAAACTGCCCAGTTCATGGAAAGGGCAGCAACGATATAGTGCAGCAAGTCCATGACACTTCTGGATACACATGCTGAAAGACTTACCCTGGCTGGCCTGCTACAAATCTCCCAGTAATTCATTAAGGGGAAACGCTCCTTGCAACATTTCACTCCTATTTTAACACCCTTTGTCTTTACCTTCCATACTCAGTGGGTTCATTCCTATGTCAAGTGAGCCTCAGTGAAACCAGTTTTTCATTCCTGATAGAGCATTCTGTTTTGCTGGAGTAGAAAGATTAGATGGATGCTTTTACTGTAAGTATTTTAAGTCTGTGGTATTTTTCAAAGTTTGGGGTCAAAAGAAGGATTTGATCATTGTGATCCAATAAATAATGTAGTCTAAAGTAGCGTGACTAGTGACTGAAGCAGTGGTGAATGTTATCATGTTTTGCCCTAACTTTGAGAGAGAGCCTTGAAGAAACTGTAATCCTCTAAATAAAATACGATCTGCTGTATATTAAGATGAAAAGATAAAAACATATCCTGGTTCTTCTGATCTGCTTCAAATCTCTGAAATTACAGAATTATTTTATTTTCATTATCAGAGAGATGAATTTGCTCTAGTTGTTCAGGGAGGAATCCCATTAACCTCACTCTTGAATTTTTCTGAATGCTGACCACAGGATTTGACCTGTTTAAACAAAAAATCTTGCAATTTATTCCAGCTAGTATTTAGTTACATCAAGTGTCTCTATTCTTCCTTATGTAATTTGACTATCCTAAAGAAAGTCATAGCTGAGTCCTGGTTTAGTAATTTTGTATCTCTAAAACAGATCAGAGTGACGGGACAATACTTGAATTTACACAATAGTTTCTGAAATATGTTGGCAGAAACTTTGGTCTGGATAACCTGAGTGCATCCACAGAAGTAAAAATGTCATCTTTTGCTCATAGTTTACTGTTTTATGAGAATAGGCAGAATGGGAAGGCAAAGTATAGGAAAGTATGGGAATACTGGTACTTCTGGTATACTTTTTAAAAAATTATTATAGCGTAATAGGTGCACAATGGAAAATTTGGTGCATAACGGAATAATAGCAATTGCTGTTGTAGCTAGAGCTGATTTGATTTTCTAAACAGCAGTGTGCAGGTCCTTGAGCATAGTTTGTGAATGGTTCTATCAAGAGAAGCTTTCAGAATGGTTTGAAAAGGCATGCAATTCAAGAAGTCTGTCTTGCGTTAGTGTGGCTCTAGCTACAGGCTCCAGTTTTTTGAAGTTATATTGTTGTTTCCCAGTCTATAAAATAGACTATTTTTTTAGACTAAAATTGATAGCCTTCTGTGGGGCCTCTGGATTTCATTCACAAACCTTTACATTCTAATGGGATTTCCATGGTCCTGAGATGCGTTTTATTGTGCATATGCACTCATACATAAGTGTGCATGCTGCAGTCTTATCTCTGTAAAGAAAACTCTTCTTCAGTGAAGGTGTATAAATGAAGCATCATCTATCTGATGAATCTTTATACTGGGCCAAGAGTGGATTGTATATTCAGCTTGGTCCCTGATGCAGTAAGAAAGCTAACTGCTATAGTTCTTGGAAGTTTTATTGCCTATTTCTTGTGTTGCTGTTGTTTTAAATGTGTATTTAATGGTACTAATCTGTGTGACTGAAGGTACGAGAAACTAGGCAGCAGTAACTTCTATTAACTCTTGTAGATTTCAACTTGGAATTTCAGTGAGCTGCTGACTCCTTGGTTTAACACAAAAGGTAGTTGGATTTGCTTGCTGTAACTTATGAGGATGGAAACATACAACACTGTAAAGCAAAAGGAAGCAAACGTTGCGTGCATTAATTATTTTTTTCACTCCCTGCATTAAGTTTGAGACATTAGCATCTATTAATTTAAGTCTGTTCCACCTTTCTAAGTGATGAGAACATCTCATGTTTGTTTGTGGGTGTGTGTTTCCTGTTTAGCTCTCTAAAAACATTAAGAATCTGTATTTGGCATGATATGGAAGTGCTATGTTTGACGCTCTTTCTTTTTACACACATAGAATGTTATTAAAGTTTTGTTTTCATCCTTACATTTTATCATTGCTATGTGATATCACTGTGATTTTATGTTGTGTCTAAATATTGTTTGTGCTGTTGTTAGCTTAGGTTTAAAAAAACATCCCTGCTCTGTTGGATACATGCTTCTCCTGCTTGGTATCTTAACACATGCTTTGTACTTTGAGAGTAGAATGCAGTGACACGGTTTGAATTCCAGTGTGAGCTCACAGTACAGTGTCCCTCTGGATGGTTTTGGAACCTGAAGTTTCCTTCTTGCAAGGCTGATAAATTCTCTGGGTATGAATGTGTCTTCTTGTAAAGACCATCCCACAGACCCTGTGAAATTGCAAGGCTCCAGAGTTGTAACAGGGGAGAGAATTTTTCCCTTTGATTTGCATGACAATATCTATTTGCTTTTTGCTTTTTTTTTTTTTTTTTTTTTTCCTCTTCCAGCTCCTCCTTCTCTGTTTCTCTCACAAGGTTCTAGTCTGGAATTGTAGGCCAAGTTATAGATCTCTCTTCATAGAAGAATGGACTCTCTTCACATACATCTTTACCCAAATGACCTTTGGTTCATATCCATGTTGTGCTAATAAAGAAGGCAGTCGAAGATCTAACTTAAAAATAAATATATATTTTTTTTTTTTAAAAAAAGCAAGAGGTCTTTAAATTAAGCCTGAAGAGCACTGCATGTTATGAGGCAAAATTTTCTAGAGGATATTAAAAAAAACCAAAAACCACTATTTCCTTAAACATAGCCTATATTCTGATCTTTAGTGTATGTTTACACTGCCTTCACACATATGATTCTTATGTAAACTTAAGTTTGTTTAAAATTGAAAGTTTTAATAAATTAAAATACATCTGGAAGATCTCTTTGTGTACAAATAAGATGATGTATGACCTTAAAATTAGCATTTAATGCATTTCTATAATCCATAAGATTCTATTTTTATGGAAGTAATCTTTTCATTGCGGTATGTGAGATGGAAGTGTAAATTATGTATTCTACACGCTTTAAGAATAGGAAAGAATTTACTCTTAAAGGTATGTGTTTTTGTTGTTGTTTTTGCCAGTGAATTCATTTTTTGAAACAATTAGTAACTTTTAATAGCGTGAAAGCATTTTAAGAACCTTTCAGCTCCAGAAAAGGATCTTACTGAGACAATACTAAATGCTTTTCTATGCTCCAAGGCAAACAAAGTAAAATTCAAAGTAAAATAATTTTTTTAAAATCTCTTTTGGTAGGTAAAGTGATAGATTGAAAAATTGTTACATAAATCATTATTTACAATTAAAGATCATTTGTATGCCTTGTAGTCTGAGCATGGCAATTACATGCAAGCAAATTGTTACTTCTTGTTGACCATTCATTCTTCGGTAAGAAGAGAATTGACACATTCTCTCTGCCACAAGTGCTGCTATGTTCTCCAAATTCAGACTGTTTGATTGTAGCACAAGTTTTATGAGTTTAAATTTTACTGCTGGGGTTGCATTGCTCTTTGGGTATCAGGTAAATTGTTACTCCTCTTTTTAGCTAGAGGGTAATGAACAACAAATAGAAGCATGTTGTTATTTCCATGATTTGAGTTATCCTTGACCACCGTGAACAAATCATTCCGTCAATGGTTTAAGTATTGAAAGTTCTTTTCTTATAGATTTATGTCCTGTGTCCCCAGTTCCCAGCCATACTCTTACTCCATTTTACGCTATAGGGTTTCCTTGCCTCAGACAGTTGTTCCTCTGTTGAAAAACACCTGTGACTCACATACGCTTTTGCTGCTAGTACAAGAAGCAGCAGCATGTCCTTAGTTGGTTTAGATGTAAGTGTACCTATTTGCTAGTTATTTCATGTGTTCAAATTAATCAACAAGCGGGCCATGCAGAATGGGTGGCTATTAAATAAAGGCTACCGTCTTTGAATGATGTTGCTGGTGAATGCTTCTTTACTCAACTTTTGAATTCATGAAGTATATATGAGTTTGAGATTTTGAGACTGGTACTTAGCTTTCAGAGTTTGCTTAATCCAGTTAACAGGAATAAAAATTATGGGGAAGAATGGCAGACATGCAAACAATACAATTGTAAGAACCTCATTTTATGAAAATGAATTAGAAAAGCATCTTTTAATCCAAAAATTCTTCTGCTTCAAGAACACTTGATAAACTTTTAGCATCACTTGGAGAGCTTCTCCTACCATACTCAATCACTTCAGGTATGAATGAGTCTTATAAAACAAAAGAAATTAAATGGCTGTTGAAGTTCTGTGCTCCTGTTTCAGCAGCTACTTTGTCATAATCTCTGAAATCACACTTCCTAGCAATGAAGAGTTTAAAGAGTTTTATTCTTGTATTCTCTGCTGGAATTACTATCTAATTACTAACTAATTACTAATTACTACTAACTAATTACTATTACTATAAAAATTACTATTTTTATTAATCCTTGTTATTTACATGTCCATTTGTTTTTTCTTCAAATACTTTGGTCTCTAAGCAACATTCTTACTGTGGAATCTGAGGAAATATTCACCCTTTGAGTTTATACCTCTGTTTTCTCCTGTTCTTACTTGGTCCTAAACAGAGTTTAAAGGCTCAGAAGGAACCTATTTTCTTTCTTGCATTTTAGCCACATAGTTAGGAGTGCTTCTCCTATAAATGCTGCAGCAACTCAAAACAAGAGTAGGGTTGTCAGTGTCATGTGAAAGGGGAATCCATTCCTCTCTGTAGGCTGCTGAGCTTGCATGGGAACTTACAAAAATATGAACTCTGCAGATTTCTAAGCCATATCAGGAGGAGCTAGACTGCTACAATTTTTGAAAGGCTACTTTACATATAGAAACCACTAAACCTTAGCAATAAAATATACCACTGCACTTGTGCACAGGCAGGTACCATTATTACAGCCATTGGTGATCTTCTCATGAAGATGTCTTCTTTGCATGCCATTTCCTTACCTGGTGTATAACGATGAAAACAGCATCTAGGATAACTGTTTGAACAGGCAGAAACTCAAACATGAAGCCACATGTATGTTTTTTATTTATTTGTGCAGTCCTAGAATATAGGAATGATATAAATGAGCGTAGCTTTCCTTAATGTTATCCTGCAAAGGTTTGATTTGTTCACCAGCTTCTATCTCATGCAACAAGCAATTGAAATAAGGAGGGGGAGAAAAGGCCATGTTAATCTGAGTTTGGGGTGTACTGTCAGTCTTTCACACAACTGTAGGCTATGGTGGTTTACCATGGAAAGCAGCTTAGTGATACAATGGCTGTTCCTCTCCTTTCTTTCACCTTGACATTGAGATTGTTGTGTTAAACTTCAGTTTAACACAACTTTCTTTACTGTACTTTCTGAATCCAGAAGTTATGTAACTCATAAGAAAACCTAGACTCGAACAGTGATGAGCTGTAGTTAGGGGAAATGAAAGGATCCTTTAAAGGCAAATATTTTTGAAGCACAAAGGTAAAGCAGTCAAAAGGGCATCAAATTTAAAGCCACACAAGTATTGTGAAAGGCTAGCCCATCTTTCAATTCAAATGCAAGTGTTCTTGATACAGTTTCATTAGGAATTCTTTAATCATACTTCCAAAAGCCTGTGCTGTGCACAAACCTGTTTCTCATCACACAGACCTGTTAATCACTGGTTCCATAGTTCTTTCAGAAAACAGCAAAAATTGGTGTTACTTTCCAGGAGTTCATCCCTTGATACTCTGGATGTTGTCTACCCCAAAATTCAGATAACTTTGTTTTTGAAAAATGAAAGTACAGCTTGTCATTTGAGAAGGGCTTGAGCAACTTCCCTGTTGGAAACCTTACAGCTCCAGGAGTGACAATTGCATTACCTTGCAAGGTTTTTGCACGTCTATACCTTATAGTGTACCTTATAAGTGCCATAACTTATTCCCTGGATTGACACAGAGCATTAGTACAGTCATAATCACCATTCCTTGAGTTCAAAATAAGAATCCCAAAGCTAAATTTTAAGTAAAAAGAGGTATACAGACCTGTGGGATGGAGTGTCTGCTTTACCAAAACATCTTAGTTTTGTATAGCAAAAAAAAAAGGGAAAGAAAGTTTGTAATGCGTAGTACAAGAATGAAGGGAAAGCAGCAGCAGGAATGTTTTGCTGATTGTGTTTCTGCTTCAGGAAGTCATCTTTACTTTAGGAAGCATCAAAAATAGAAAAATGAGATGATAGGGAGGAGAAGAATAGGAGCAAATCTAGCTGAACGTGAGAATAAAAAACATTGTGTATTAGAAACATAAGACTTTTTCTCCATTGAAAATGAATGAAGAAAAATTGTTTTAAATCAGGAACTTGCAGTAATCCAGTGACACGTTTGTTCTCCATGAATTGGCAAGAATTGTTACTAGGTTAGGAGACCTGGAGAGGTCACTTCCATCACGCTATTTATTCTACCTCATGTGTTGTGCATGTGAATGTATGGCAGGAAGTGTGTCCTGCCAGTCTTTCTGTGATATTTTAAAAAGGGCTAATCAACGTGAAATCTGAGCTTAGTGTACCTTGACCAGTGAGTTACTTTCTCATCTGGTAATGATGTGAATTACAGAAACTGTTACAGAGGAAGGAGGACGTGTGGAGAGCAACAGGTCTCAGAAATACAAATTTCTAAGTGTTTTAAAGCCTTAGAGATGCATAGACTTGAATAAAATAACTTTAGAGAACAGTGTATGCGGTAGTGGAATAGCTGCGTATTTTCTGAATTAGATCACACGAAATGCTGAATTAGCTCATCACTACCTCAGTGACTTCAGAGAGGAGCCAAGAACCTCTTTTAGTTATCAGAACTAACAGTTCAACCATGGAAGCAGACTAAAGGCACAACCTGATAGTCATGTACCCTTTCATATGTTTAATGTTATTGTTACTTTCCTTCTGGGAGTCTATCTCCATCAACTAGTGCTCCTGTTTAGTGTGTCCTGGGAAATAAAGAAGGCATCTACCCCTAAATTCTGGACATTGTCTCATCTAGAACTGGGCTCAGGTTTCAGAATTCATTGTCAGTCTTCTTTAAGGTGAGTTAGAAGTTGCCATAGCTTTGTCAGCTAGGTAAAATAAAACTCTCAGACACTTGGGTTTGGATTTGCCTTGCTATCATCGCACTAAAGTACTAAACAAAGAAACCAAACCTAATGCCCCTAAATTTTATTGAACTTTTAGTTATCTACCAAACTACTGCTAGCAATACTCATACTTGAACTTGGCTACTTGCTAAAGAAAGAAAAGAAATAAATAGAAATTAAAGTGCATTACAGTTTCAGAACAGCTCAGATTGCTTTGATCCAGTGAGTGGCACTGATTTGAGATGAGGTCTCTGCAAGCTTCTGGGGAAATCTCATTGCAAAATTCTCTTTGCTTTCATGATACTTCAGGATTCATGCTTGTTCCTGATCAAAGGTACTCTTTTTGTTTTCTTGGAAACAGCTGGGTATTTAAAGGAAAAGACAAGTAAAGGAAGACTTCAGAAATCAGTTTAAATTTTAGTCTTAAGATTTGAGATACTACTCTATTCCAGTTATTGAATATCTGGAATACTAGCTGGAATACTAGCTGGATACCTTGAAGAAAGGTTGTTCAGTGGGAAACAGGAATATTTATATATTCCTGGGGAGGAAAGGTAAAAATCTGCAGGTTCATGATTAGCCCATGATCATGAACAACAAACCAGTTTGTCTGCTGCTCAAGGGAGAAACCCTAATATATCCATGAAGGTGTGTAAGACCTTTAGTAGAACATAAATGGAAAAGATGGCAGTCTTGTCTTAAAGGAATTTCTGACGTGAGCATTCTCTGTTTAGTGAAACAGAGCTTTCAGAAGTTCTGGGACTGACTAAGGAGCTCTTAATACAGAACAGCAAATGCTAAAATATGAAATTAAGAGTGAGCTTCAATGAGCTGCCATGAGGATTTCTTAGACGATTAAGAATCACTATGAGGAAATCTTGCCCACAGAGGTTTACCTAGGATCATATGACAAGTTAATAGCTGTGCCAGGAATACAGCATGGATCTCTAGGCTTCCAGTCCAGTGCCTTGTCCGGTGCCAAAAGCAAGTAAGGTGATTAACGAAAAAGCATCAACATGGATTTTGGCAAAAATGGGAAGCCGTAATATGTTTGAGATGACAAATGCCAGAAGTCTGTTAAATTCACCTCTTAAACACATTCAACTTACAAGTACATTAACAAATCTCAGTTGGACAAATGAGCAAAAGTAAGGAAATGTAAATTTCCTAGTTAATCTTCTTTTAGTTACTCAGTTCTGTAATTCATACAAATGACTCCTGCTTATCAAGAACACTTGCAAATTAGATGGGGAAGAAAACAAATCTGTTGAGATCTTAGTTAATTGTGAGAAATTTTATGTCCCACTGATTTTAGTGATATCATTTTTTGTTTTCTGTCTTTTTTTGGATGTTTTCCCTTTTTGGTTTATTGTCATTTCGAGATATTTTTCATCATATTTTCAAGGAGCCTACCTGATTTACTATGTCCCTTTTAACTTGAGTTACAAAGTTTTAGAAGTTCAATAATAGTTGTTCTTGCTACAAAAAACGAAGTTCTCAATGAAAAAGGCTTTTATATGATGATTGATAGGTCTACTGTATTTCTGGTTTTGAAATTCACTTTGTTCTTTTTTTTTTTTCCTCCAAAGAATAGTGTCAATATTACATTCTATTCAGACAAGTCCACTATAGGCACTCAGATGTCAAAATGTTTCAAAAACATATAAAAAAATAAAGAAATGAATAGAAGCTTCCTTGTTCCTTAAATTATTACTGTGTTACCCTGAACTGTAAGTGAACCCTTTTTGCTTATAAAAGAAGCAGCTGTTCATGCGATTGAAACCATGGTTCATTACAAGCTGACCTCAAATTCAGGAGTAAAACTTCCTCTATTTTACTACAACTATTCAGACGTGGAGTAGAGATAAACAATAATCAAAATCAGGATGAAACTTGACTGGGAAACCTTCTATACTCTTTGGCAGAATTATAGCAGCTCTTGGATCACCGAGAGTGATATAATGTTAAATGACCCTAAAACATTCCCTTCTCAAATGCAGCAGGTCCATGCTGCCAACCCTGTAGCAAACAAAGGCTGATTGTAGTGACTCCTTAAGCATAAGAGTATAGAAACGTTAATTATCACATTTTTTCACATTAAACATTTACAGAGAGTCAAGATGTAAATGGGTCTGTTTATGTTCATTTTGCACTTATTTTTGGGTAAATTGTTTTTAAAACAGATTTTCCATGTGTCCTATTTGAGTTTCATATCTTTCCTAAATGGTTTTGTTTCTTAACTAGTTTTGTAGTTATGTTGGATGTAAAACTAACAAAAATAAGCTACTGTGATACGTCTCTTTTGACTGAAGACATACGTCTAGAATAATGTCATACCATTAAAAAAAGTAAACTAAATTAATGCTAATTACTAGCCCAACTGTCTTTTATAAATGAAGTAGGGCAGTGACATAGTGGCTTGGATGTATGTTTCTCTCTTTTGGTCTATTGTGTTTGTTATCCCTCTTCTGTAGCTCCCTTGTTTGTTGTTGTTCAATTTTGAGACACAGCAATCCTTTCTAATATTAGTCATGACCCATATAATGAGACTTAGAGATAAGATCTTTTACTATTAACTGGAGTGCCATATAAGATTTCTTGATAATGTACAAATAGCAGATTCTTTGTGAATGTGTGTTTGCCATGATACATTTAATTACATAGATTTGGGGTAAAAAGTTTGAGCCAGTGAAATAGAGTATGCATCAAGTAATAATATTAATGATTCTTGTTCAGTAATTTGGAATTCTTCCTTGTGTTATAACTGTGTTCAGACAATTCTTTTGGGATCTGACCTAACTTAAGTATGGGGATTTAAAAAATTCATAATCCATTAAAAATATGGAAATGTCTTAAGAAATTGCAGAAGGAAAAATGTGAGCGGTGTGGGGCAGAAGCTCTTCTCCTGTGTTTAGAAATCTGCTGGCTGGGGTTGTGTAATGCTGTTCTGAGATAACCTATACACAAAAGCTGATACTATCTCCCACTGATGGATAGTTTTCCTTATGCCTTATTCACCCACTGAAGTGCTTGTGGTGTTTGACTCTCATTATTAATGCATGAAATTGTTGATTACCCGCAGATTATGAGAGGAGTATTTTTTCCAGAGATGATGTTTAAATTGTCTGGTCTCTGAATCTTTGGGAAAGAAAAATCACTGTTGGAGTCTCATTTTTAGGGAAGATCATTGACAAGTTAAAACTTCAGACTTCTCAGAAATGTTTTCTTAAGTTTGTTGGATTTTCTTTGCTCATAATGCATGCACTGCATGCAATGTCTTCTTCCCTGCTCTGTAGAATTCTGTGTCTTCTTTGTCTAGGTGTCTCCTGCCATTCCTGTAAATAAGCCAGGAGGAGACCAGCTACTTTTCACATCAGTCTTACTAACTCTGCTGTGTGGTTTGATCCTAGCACCTTCTGACTGCATTAGATTACTCATGCCTGCTTGCCAGAATATCAAGGAGTCTTGCTTGGAGTCACATATGGAAAGAGGCTAAACTAGATAGGTGATGTTTGTTTGTTTGTTTTTTAAAAAACTTTTCTGTCTTAAGCTATTACCCTACTAGTGCAAACTCAGCCATAGTCTAAATGGGGAAGATAAAGGAAAGGAAGGAGGGAGGCTGAGCAGCTGTGACTACGCTGTCTGACAGCATCATGCTTAATGCTGACCATAGCTGTCTACTGCAAAATGACTACCCTTCTCTTTGTCTGGACTCTAGAGATGAGTCTCTCCACAAGCTGCACATATCCTGTTTTCAATATCCTACAGTTTGTCTCTACTTGGCCCATTTTGATTGCAGCTGCTGAAACTCATTCCATCTAGTTGTGCCCTCTTTTCTCATATTTTTACTCCTACAGGCCTTTCTTCCTCTTTGTTTTTGAACTTCTGTCTTCTCTGCTTTCAAGACAGACTTTCTGATTTTGTTTCCAGTCTGGTCTCAGTCCTGGTGATTACTCATTCTATTTTTTTTTTTTTTTAATGTGAGAGCGTTAGTATTTTAGATTTGAAATCTTTTTTCACTATTAGAAAGTGGTATTATGGTCATTAGTTAAGTATGTCTACCTCGAGTGTAGTTAGCACTGACCATACCCAGCAATGATCAAGCTCCTTTGGCCACCGCTGTAAGAAGAGTAATGGATGTCCTCATTTTCAGCCCCATGTATCCTTGTTCATCACCGCAGAAATGTATCCAATGGATCCATTGCAGTTGTTTGATGTCAGCCATTTGCCAGTACTATTCCTGAACTCTGTGTGAGGAACTCCTACAGAAGGAAAAAAGCAGAGGCTGGTGAAAGCTTACTGCTAGCTCTGGCTTCCACTTAAGGAGGAAGTCAAGCTCGCCCATAACCTTTTGGACCTATCTTTGTGGTCAATTAACTGGTAGGGCAGCACTTCCACTTAATGAAGCTTTAATGGTTCAAGGCAGCATGTTGTGGTTTATTACATCCTCTTGTTACCTGACTATGAAGTGAATCAGCAAAATGTATCAGCTTTCTACAGGGGGGACTTGTTTCTTTTATAGGCGTCTGCTCTGCTAGAAGTGTCTAAGCAATCTTACTGTTAAGATAGGGACCCCAATTACTTAGATACTTTTGATGAGTGAGCACCCCCCTTGGTACTGGTGTAATCAGCAAATTACCAGACCTTTTTGGTATTCATTGGGCACAAGTTCATTGGTCATCACTACTTGCTAAGCCTCTAGTCTACTTAGTCCATGGATGACTGTGGTATTTTAGATAAAATCAGCTCATTTCAAGATTCTCTTGTGGGCCGTTTCTAGGCAGAGCAGGTCAGCTAGTCTTCTTGTATTTTCTATTGATTATTTCTGCGTCTATGAGAACAGCTGAAACTTAGCAGCAGCTTCTGGAGGTACCTTTCAACAACATTGAAATACATCAGACAGAGATTATTGAAGAAATGCGCTAGGACAGTGTTTTTCAGTTGGAAGAGATATATGAATCACTTGAAATCACTTCATCTGCTCCTAAAATGGAGCCATGTCAGTTCCAAGAGAGGGCACAGAGGATGTGCACTCTATAAGGAGAGTAGAAAAATGAACAGAATTGCCCAGTGAAATCAGTATCTTTACCCCTATAAATGACCTGAAATCATTAAAGATCTATGGGATTAGGAATACTGTTTTGTCTGTTGCTCTGAGCGTAGGGTTCAGAGTGCTCCAAAGCCAAAAGGAGTACATTCCCCTTGCCTGGTGGGAGTAGTGTTACCTGAACCACTGTTTCTGTTGCTTACAGCATCCTGGATTGTCCTGTGTGTTCTCTTGTCAGTCCAGGCTTTAACAGGCTGTTGGTAAATTTAGGTGATGGTACAACGTGCAGAGTCTACCATCTTCTGTCTCCCTCTTCAATCTCTTAGACTAATTTGATAGATAAAAGAACTTTTGTAGTTTTAACCTTTCTTCCCCTTTTCAATGGTTTGAGTTAAAAAATGAGGTGTCAAATATAATTTTTAATTTCCTGCCTATTTCATTTTAAGCCAGGTCTTTTTGCATTATTTAATCAGTGTGATATTTTAATGTGGCTGGTGACAAGTGACTCTTAGGCGTGTTTAAGAAACACAGAAAGTATCTGCAATTTAAAAAGCAAATGATGCCTTGCAAAATTGAAAAGTATAAAGAGCAAGGTAGACTTATTTTTCTCTATATTAGTAGAAGACAATAAAAAATGGTTATTCTAAAGCAGCCTAGGGTGGACTTTTAAAAAATGACAAATATCATATGTGCTTGGAAGATGCTAGCCTTAGATGTGGCTCATACAGGTGAGAAAATGGTTTAAAATGTGAGGGACAGTTTTAATTTAAGAGACTTGTAATATCTGGAGGCATTAAAAACTGGTAAACAAAAAAAGTTATCCACTGCTATTCATTAATAGTAAAAACAAAACAAAACTAATACGTGCCTGTATCAAAACCTGGTATTAGGATAAAGCTTACACAGAATTTAAATAGCTGCTTTTAAAGTTGGCAGTAAGATACACTGTTTGATGTCATTCATGGCCCCTCTTTTAGGGAAGTTCGATTTCCCTGTGGTCATATTGGATTGACTCAGGAAAACATAGAGGGGTCTAAACATCTCAGAGGGAGGTCTTCTATTGCCTGATGCAGAGACTGCTCACGTAGTGCTGTAGATTATACCCTTTTTCAAAGAGTCAGAACAAAACCACCTCTCCATGACCAAAATCAAAATATAAGGTACCTTAAACGTGTTAGCCTTTCAGTGCCTTCTTTGTTCTGATACTGCACCATCTGCCACATGCTGCACTGTAATTCTCTTAAGTATTTATATCTGTAGTGTCTGCAAGTTTGTTCTATGTATGTTAGAAACACATAAGATGGTGAAGCTGTAACCGAAGACCTTACAAGCCAAACAAATGGGATACAAAGGGAGGAAGGACATTTGTATTTATTTCTCCTTGTCCTTTTCTATTATTTTGTTTTGCCCCTTCCGCTGCTTTATGTAGTTACTCTATTTGCTAGCTGCTTTCTGTAGCAACTGGGCATTTAATTGCACACACATGCCTGGTCTGTTTTGTAACCCTTTCTTAATCTGTCATGCAACTTTTATGAATTTTTTCGTTTACTCTTTTTCTTCCATTTTCACACTTGTGTACAACATTTATTTCAGCTGTAAAAATAGTGTTCTGCTTCAAACTGTTTGGTTGTCCCAGGCCTTTTGGAGAATCATTCTCTAGCATGTAGGTTTTTGTTAAAAGTGCTCATTAGTCTACTAGCGGTCTCGCTATGCCAAAGCTGCTGGGTGTCTGTCATGGTCATGAAAGATGTGCTTGCTAGTCCAGGGTGTCGCAGCCTGAGACATCTTTTACTTGCTTGCAAGAGCATGGACATTGTGATCTGCATGTGTCCCCAAACACAGGCAGCTACCCCCTTTTTCAGGATGCTGGTGTCCCTAAGTAGAAAAGTACGGCGGACTTTAATCTTTTCTGTGGTTACAGAGAAGTTAGCAAAGAAAGTAGGCACTAGGTTATGCAATTCAAATATCTTAAGAGGCAGATTATTTGCAGAGGAGGAGGACATAAAATAAATCTTTCTGCTCCTGTTATGTTAGCTGATATTTGTCTCTGATTTTAAAAAATAATGCACTCTATCAAGGAATACTGATAGCAGGCCCCCAAACTGACGAGCACTGCCGTGTTCTTCAGTGGCTACTCATGGCTTATTTCATAATTGCATTGCCCCCCCCAGCCCCACTTCATAAAAGTTACACTATTCTGCAAACTGTCAAACTGTTAATGAAATGAACATTAATAGTTTCAGAACTATTACTAAATGAACCAAAGAACTAGGCTGGCAAAGCCATGTTTCAGCTATAAATTCAAGACCTGTGAACTGGCTTAAATCCAAAGACTTTGTAGTTTTATGCTACTGCACTTAGGCTGGCTTTTTTTTTTTTCCCTCCTTATAGCCACTTCTTTTCTGCATGGAAAATCAGACTATGCAGGGCAGGAAGCAGTAAGAGTAAAAGGGTTCGGATCTCAGAAGTCCTTAAAAAGATCTTACTAAGTTGTTGAAGTGAAGAGATTTGTCAGTTATTCTACATTACAGCAGTAGGACAAATTTGTTCGGAGTCAGGACTCCTGGCCCAAAGCTATGATCAGCAGGCTTTCAGCTCCTAAAGTTGCAAGTTTTGGCAAGGTCAAGGCTTACAAGGTCAAGTCTACGTTCACCATGAGCAGGAAGCCCACAAGTGGGTGCAGTGGTCAGACAGGATAACGGCATCTGGTGAAAATAACATTGATATGTGTGGTGACCAGATCAAATGTAGAGTGTTATAGTAAAGACTGGTTGGATAAGTGAGAACTGTAATACGCGTGTAGATAGCTTGTTTTCCAGACACGCTAAGCATCTTGGGTTTATGCAGAGGTCCACTTTTGTAGTTCCACATGGGTGAATTGTTCTATATATTTTAATTTTATTGTTTTCTCCAGGTTTTTTTAGGGAGGTGAGGTGAGGGGGTTGTCAAGCATGTGAAAAGACTTAAATGCTGCCTTAGTGGTATTTGAGGTCTCTTTCCTTCATGTTTTTGTTTGTTTGTTGTTTTATTGTTGTTTGTTTTGTGTGTGCATGTTTCCTTTGGACTTTTAAACCCAAAGTGACTTGAAAAAGGTTTAGTCTTTAAAACACTTTTTTTTCCTTGGCACATCTTAAAAAATCATTGACCTTAGATGAGATTTGAAATACATTATTACTTTATTACTTTTTTTTTTTCTTTCCTAAACATTTATCTTTTTTTTTCATGCTGCCATATACTGCTTGGCTCAAGCAATGAAGTACTCATACTCGCCTTTGACAAGTTTAAGGTACCTTGCAAGACACTCAATCCATCTTTTCAACCAGCGGGCACTTAAAAATAAGAAAAGTCTTGTCTGATCATCATAATCTTGAATGTTTATGACAAGTGATTAAAGATTTTTTTTTTCCTGTTGAACTGTAATACCAAACTGACTCAATAGAACAGAAGAAGCAGATCATGGGGCCAGCCATGGTGGGAACATGTTACCTCTCCCTGGCTTTGCCATTGCTGGCTGAACGCTCATTCCCTCTTGTATTCCTAGTCTTTATCTCAGTAGAGATTCCCAATCCTATTATCCGAAGGACATGTCTGCCTTGTTTAGTATCAGCCAAGGTTAGTATCGTTGAACTTGGTGCATTTGCATAGTTCAGTATAATTTAGCACAAAGATATGACTCAGGTCCCAAAAGGGAAGGATAGTACTGATGATAATGCGGGGCTGCACTCTTTCTCAACAGAGTTTATTTGAGTATGACACTGCTTTGGCTACGGTAGTAGAGAGTTTTTGCTGTTTTAAATGCTCTTCTCAGGCAATGACTCGTTAATTGTTACATTGAAGTCTTAGAGAAAGTTTGTTCTGGTGGATTAACCTTGGATCAGTATTTAAGAAATCTGGCTCCTCTGGTTTCTGACCTGTTTGATGACAATGAGCAAATCATCTTATCACCTTGTGCTTGATACTTAGCTAATAAAGCATGTTCATATGCACTGAAGCTAGATATCATTATTACACACCAGAGCCAAGGGTAAGAGTGTTTCACCAGAATGTGAGATGGCTTAGTCTGATGTGACATTTATCTTCACTCATCAGAAGTGCGATCAGTAGGGAGTTACCCAGGCCTTTGTTCATGAAGATAAATGTCAAATGTTATCTATCTCCATTCTCATATGGTGTCTATCACCATGGTATCTATGTGCCTCCAAAGCAATAATGTACACAAATTTAGGTCTAAACCAGTCAGCAAATGATGATCATAAAGATGTCTTCTGACAATTTTCTGGCAGTGGCTGTTTGAATCAAATCTTTCCTGTTTCCTTTCATTCTGTAACAGACAGTGAGAGATAAGCTTGTTTAATTATTTGAGGGGAGAGGGAGGGATTAAAAAAGGATAGACTCGGACAGTATAATGGAATACTGAATTCATAATAAATTCTTTCTTTCACCTTCCTGCTAGTTTGCCTTTCTGCCCAGGAGGCTAAAGACATGTTCTCTTTTCTGAAGTCAGTCTTGGAGTAAGCACTGCCAACAAGACCAGGTGTAATTTAAAAATATTTATGCATTGTCAGTTCTGGAATTAATCTTTCTTAATTGAATTGACACGAACTCATGTCTGCAGGTAATGTAAACTGTCAAACACTCTGCCAGTGACAGCATGTTGGTCAGGGTGGTGAAGTTAATGAGAGATCTAAATTGTGATGGAATATCTCACTGTTCGCTTTGGAGCCTGGTGTTTATAAATGCATTAGTAACATCACATTAACTACAGGCTGCGAGACTCTTGAGTTCAGAAGGGCTAATTATTTGTTTGCGGTTTCTGAAAGAACTGTGGACGAGATGTCCACATGTTTTGTACCTCAGAAACATTTTGGTAGTGTGTTTGCTGCTGTGAAATGTCTTTCCCTTGAAATGCATATAATGGAATTTTTAAGTAGAATGTATTTCATTTGATAAACTGTTCTTATAGTCTGGAGATACTATTTTTACTATTTTTAATTACACATATAAAAGCATTTATCAGCCCTCTCTGGGAAGGTCTTAGCCATTTCCACTGACAGCTATATCAAGCCTACAGTTACCTGTTAGCAGAGCACGTAGCACAGTCTAATAATCATGCTTCCGTTTCCTTTCCCTCACGGCAGTATGGAATTGCTGTTAGCTTTCCAACATCCAGAGTAGTGCAGTGAGGATACTGTGTGTGTTGAAAGAGCAAAATTAGCAGATGAACCATTGCTTGCTGTAGACAGCCATTTATAAGGTATTCCCAGGTTCCTCCAAGCTTAGTGAAGTATGCACTCTGCGTGACATGCTCAAGGGCTGAGGCTGCAGCCAAGTTTTTCTGAGTGAAGGTAGGAGCTTATGAATCTGCAGCCTGAGTGCTCCATCCCTTGAGAAAAATACTTGCTTAAGTGCCATAATAAATACTAGTAAGTATCACACTGCTTTCTGTGCTAATTAGAGTTCAGACCCTCTTTACCGTATACAGGCTGAGCTCAGTGGAGATTTACCATGCATAATGCAAACAGGATGGTGATTGGATTTTAAACAGCAAGGGGTTGATTAAGGCTTTTATCTTGAGGTATGTGGACCATAAGAGAAGACCTGACTGATAAAAATAAAACCAATCCAATGATCCAGTCTTCCAGACCAAAGGCACTGTGTTCCTAGGTGGAGCCCTGGGAACAAAAAGCCAAAATATTTGAATATGAAATGTCTGAATGTTTGATATGGGGACAGTCAGCCTATGGATTTGAGTGCAAATGAATTATGTTTCCTTGAGACATACCATTTTTGCTTTGCCGTTATTTAAAAGTACTCCTCTTGAAGTCATGCATGGTTCTTCCAGAGATATGTACTTACCTGAAGGAACTAAGCAACACAAGTACAATTTTAGGTTTGGGGGTTGTTTTTGACTGTCAGGAATGGTTAATAGCTGATTATCCACAATAAAAGTGGTAATGGAGAAGATACAGACATCTGTGCAGGCAGATCTGCTTTGCCATGAGAAATGCACTGCATGTAAAGAACAGACAGGTTCCTTCCTGGCGTAGCTGTCAAAGTGGTGTTATATTTGTGAGAAACTTGGTGTGCTGTGATCTTTCTTGTTTTACAGTCATGGATGAGTAGTAATGTAGACTTTTGGAAAAGGAGATTTTTGAGAAAGAGTCCTTTGATAGCAATCCACAGAAGCAGTCGTGTTCACTGATAAATATTATTCTTACTAGACTGCTATTTTCTAGTGCTTTTTTTCCTCCTAGAAATGTAAATTATTGGCCTTTTTCCTAATATATTTTTAGTGGCATCACAAAGCATGAAAATTCTGTGAAGACTCCATCTACATGTTTACAAGGCAATAGCTCATATGGCATAATTCAATACACTGCTAATTTGTCTCCTTTTGATTCCTTCCCTGTTACTCATTCTCTTGCTTATTTAATGCAGACAAAGATGAAAGCAATTTACAAATGGCTCATCTGAAAAATGCCAACCCAATAAGACTACAGTTCACCAAGATCTCTTCATGTTAGCACTTGGCTTCCACGTCGGAGTTCATTCTACGGTGTCATGTCTGCCAGCTATTTCCATATGTTTTTTCACTGTTCTCTTACAACTGGGGTAGTACAGGAAGTGTTAGAGTAGACCAGTTCAGGATATTCTGACCAATGTTTCATATCATTCTTCTAAGGCCCAGGTGATTTTCTGGTTGAAATTACAGTAAATAGTTTAATCCTTTCACATTTTATAGGGTGCGCAATAGTGTGGGTCAGATTTTTGTCAGACTTTTTTTATATTGTTATTTATTTGTTATTTTATTTATGTTGTTATTTTTATATTGTTATATCGTCAGATTTTTTTTTACATATATTCATTTTCTTATCTGCACTCTTCAGTATTTGTCCTGCCATGATCCTAGTTAAAAAAAAAAAAAAAAAAAAAAGAGTAGCACTTAAATTGGCAGTTTGCATGACATGGCCTTGTCTATATGGGCTAATAGAAACACTTTCTACTTTGCCCAAGGCTGGGAGTAACTTACTTGGGTTAGAAACACCAGTAGAGAGACCTTTTCTAAATCAGCTAAGAAGGGGCAATGTAACCACTTAATTTTAAGAGGATTATGAATAATAGAAGATAATTTCATTGAGCTTGAAATTTCAGTTGAGGTAGTGTGGGTGTGTTCATCTGTTGTAGATAATGGGACAATGTACTATTACAGCTTGTAATCCTGAGGGTCTGTACAGCTCCAGCACCACATGGGGCTTGTATGTTCCTCTGCCTACTTCAGATGTAAGCTACTACTACTGCAGGCAATTTGGGTAGCTTTCTGCAGCTTTTCATGGAAATTAGTATTTATGATAAAACTAACATGGATGTTATTGTCACAGATGGGCAATAGATTTCTTTCTCCCTCTTTAATTCCTTTCACACCATTAATAAATATATAATTGCATTCAGACCAAAAATATTGGAAATGAAATTTGGGAATTCCAGTTTCCAAACCAGAAACTCAGCTTTTGAGGTAGAAGTGACATGCAGCAGTGGAAACGCGCAATATAGTTGAAGTTTTATGGAGCAGGTGGCCAGATGCTGAACAATTGCTGTGGGAAGGTGTTTAAAATGTAATTTCCTCACAGAAACGCTGCATCAGCATCTCTACTGTGTGAGCAAAGGTAAGGCTGACTGAATTGAAGACGCTTTCCTATGTGCTCCAGAAGGGACAAAGAGCCAGTCAGCAGTTAGAACTGATGCTAACAGCAGAACTCTTCAATATTTTGCCAGGCTGGCCTAGCTTTTGCTGTGCCAGATGGGTTTGGGGTTTCAACCCCCTTTTTTTTTTTTTTTTTTTTTCCTTATTGCCTCGAATGCAAAAGTTTGCTCTTGGGTCTTTTGATAGTTTGGGAGCTACATTTCTCTTTTATTGCTTTGGGGGATTTCCATTCCATTTTCCTTTAATTTGCTCCTCCCTGTTAATCGCATAAGAGAAGCTTAGAGTGTTAAGTGAACAGATAATTCTTGGTCTATGTATATGAGCGAGAAGAATTCAGATTTACATGAAAATAGCTACCCTCAGGTTAGACCTTTACATTTGGAAATAAGCTCTTTTCAGGTCTATTTTCCCTCCATTGTTATGTGCTTTATTTAATGTGAATGGTGGATGTTTGGGGAGGGACAGAGGTTTGTTTGACTATTCAGATTCATTGGCAGGGTTTAAGTTGGCACAGCATGGATCAGAGCAAGATGAGTGGAGACATCTGATTTCTAATTAAAAACACACGCAGCACATATGCAATTGAAGTAAATCAAGTAAATCCTTTCTCAGAGCTGATTGCTTCTACCTGTCTACTTTTTGTGTGTGTGTGTTTAAACTCTCAGCACAGTGGGACCATCACCATTTTATTTCAGGATTTTCAATGCGCGAAACAGACCCCAAAGCTAAAAGAGCTCCCCAGTGACAGAGCCTCTGTATGGGAACACCAGGATGAACATCTGCCCAGGTGTTCCAGTACTTTTGTTTATTGTATAAATACTTGTTTCAGTCTATTTTCTTTCTTAATTTTCTAACAGTATCAGGTACGCTGTGCAGACTTTCACATGAGGGCTGATGGATTCTGTGGTAGAGTGTATGTGTTTTGGGCTAGGTGGATCTGATGTGGGCAGAATTGTTTTAGAAATCTCATTTCTATTCCAAAATGGGAATAGTTGTGAAAAAAGCCCGCTGAAGTTGATCTTTTGTGCCAGGCCAGGGAGTGTCAGAGATTTAGAGTAGGAGCTAATAGCTATAGAGTTCCCAGAGGTGCTGAATCCAGTGTGTTTCCTGCACCCTAGTAGAAAGAGCATGGGGCTGAAGTGAGGGCGCAGATTGACTGTTACCAGTTCTCAGCCAGAAGAAAACTTTCAGAAAACTGTCAGTTGTCTGAAGTAAGCTTTTGTTAGGCATGTTAATTAAAACAAAGGCTTCATGTATCCAGGAGAGCAGATTCATGTACGGAATACTTCTGCAAAGCTTCTCCCCTTGAAATCAGGAAAAAGAGTGTTGGGAAATCTGAAATTTTGCTGCAGAAGCCCTGATGCTTTTCTCCCAGATAGTGATATCTAAGGGTATGCTACAAACTGGAGCTTTCATTGTGTTAGCATACATTTTTATCTGTCTTTTACACTTAGAGTAGCTGTTGAGTGTCTTAAAGGATTCTGTATCTCGATTGCTTAGTTGACATATTTGCAAGGTCTGTCCTCATTTCTAGTATGTGTGGACTGGTGGCTCAGTACTTTTTTGCTGTTTAATTTTATTTTTGTTTTCCTGTGATATTTGTCCTCCTATGAGTAAATAAATTCTTCTGAAGGTCATTCCTATGTGGCAGACGTATTCTTGTCCACTGAGTCTGCCAGCAGTCCTGAAACAGAGCTTTGGGGCAAGGGGAATGCTAACTGAGGACTTAGTTTGAGAATATCTTGTTTGATGTCTAAATCAGCTTAAGATACTATTCTGTAGCCCATACCCTCCATGATTTGTGTCAATACACTATAGTACTATGGTTTGAAGCAAATAAGAGGATAGTCACACACTAAAAAGAATCAAAAAGGGTGTAGGAAGAAGTTGGTGGTGTTCTGATTTTGTTGGTTGAGGGCATGGTAGTGAATAGGAATAAATAGTAATGCTGCCAGTGTACTGTGAGGTGTACTCCACTAGAATGGTGACTCTGAAGCTGATCCATGGTCTTTAGAGAATTTAATTAATTGTGTTTTCATGGTATTTGATCTGATAACCTGAGTAGCAAGAAGGAATATACACTAAAGGCAGGAAAGCTTGGGAATTCTGCAAGGAAGAACGTCTCTCACAGCTGTGAGTGTATCCTGCTGCTCCCAGTTGTGCAGCGCAGCCTGAGTTGAATGCCTTCCTGGAGATTCCTGCCAGTAAGCATGGGATGCAGTGAAGTGTAAGAGCTTGTTTGTTTTGTAGTGTTGTCCAAATATGTAAATGTAGGGAGGTATTGCAGCTTTTTGTTCTTATCGAGTTATATGGTCTGATGGTTTGTTCCAACAGTTAAAATCTGCACTAAAATGTCTCCTCTAATGTTTTGTAATTTTTTTTTGCCTTTTCAGTTGAAGGTTTTGAGGGGAAAGGAGTTTTCATGTGTGCACATGCATGGTTTTACATGGTTTTAATACATTCCCTGAATAAAAGCATCAGATTTCTATGTTCTCTACCTTTCTGTAGCTTACTGTAGATGTATTTTCTTGTTACTTTGTCACTTTTCAGGCTAGGGCTGACCTCTTAATCTTTTCTTGTACAGGAGGCCTAATTGGTTATTCTCATTGTCAACATTTGAATCTTTGTTCCTTTTCAATGTGACTTTTTTTGAGACCTGTGACAAAATCAAATATGAAGTGTGAACATGAGCTAATTATGTTGGATAGAACAACATTGTAACAGCATGATATTGATTTATTCATTGCTCCTTGTCTGATGATGGCTACAGCTTTGTTTCTTTAATTTCTGTTTCATATTGCTCATCTGCATTGTTTCATCTGCTCTCACTGGCAGATCTGATTAGAGGGCATAGCTGTTTAAAGAGGTACTACTGAGAGGAGTTTAGGTGCAAATCTATAATTGTTTCATTACCGCCTAAGAGCAGTTGCACTTAAGGTTAATATAAACTCCCCAGGCACTACTAGTTCTGCATCTCTTCCTTTATGGAAGTGTCTGTGTCTTCTTACAGCCGAGAAGCATGACACTTAAGCTTAGTCATGGCCAAAAGATTCGGTATCTGTGAAGGCTTGTGCTTGAAGCAGTACAGTCAGAAGGGAGGTCTGTACAGGTTCGGTTCACTTCTCTGCCTGAAAGGTTTAAGCCTGAACCTGTTACCTGGCTGAGTGTGCCCTTACTGGTGGGGTGTTGGTGGGGACACCCTCCAGCACCACTATTGTGGTAGCAGCACTGATGCAGGAAAGAATGGAGGAGAGGTGGCTTGGTCTGTGGGTCCTGAATGGAAGCTGGCACCTTGCTGCAGCTCTGAGCTATGAGGGGGAAGATGCTATAGGCTCATTGTCCCTCACTGATGATGAAGTAACACCCCTAAAGGAAGTCAGTGAATGCCCCACTCCTCTGTGCTGGCACTTATAGATCCCTTTGAGCTGGCTGGTGGTCCCAGTGCTGTGTTCAGGGCATCTGTGTTACCTCCAGCAGTGCTCTGAGTGCCCCAGTGCTTTTTGCTGCTAGTTGTGGCACCTGTTAGGGCTGGGAAAGTAATACAACTGCCTTGGAGTCTTTCATAAGCAACTGTAGTGTATTCAGAGCTTTCTGGTGGCTTCAAGAAAGTATGCGTTTTCCCATCTCTGTTCATCTTGCACTTGTCAATGGATTTCATCTGTTGGCCATAGCAAAAGCTTACAAAAGAGACAAACGTTTTTGAAGGGTAGATTTGTGGTCAGAGTGCTGTTGGACTCAGTGGACATAGTGTCTATGTTCCCTCTTTTTTTTAATATATTTATTTTTAGAGAACTTTATATTTTTCCTTCTTTGGAGAATTTACTTTCTAATTCAGTTGCCTGTCTATATACATGACAGCTTTCTTCATGCACAACTTTACACAAGTGTAAAGCCCTGAGTATTATTTTCTAGCTGAGATAGCATATGCAAGATTCAGCAATGAGTGCTACAATCTCACTGTTTGGTTCTGCTTTCAAGTTGCTAGTAGATACTTAGGCATCTAGTGGCACAGAGTGGAAACTTTCACAGCTGCAGCTGCAGAATGAAACTTTCACAGTCAATGGGGACCAGCCTTTCTCTTTCAATCCCTTTCTATTTGTATATATATATTATATAATTATATATATTTATTATTTATATATTAAATAATATCAATATATTATATATTACATATATCCAATATATATTATATATAAATATATATTCTATATATTATATTATATATATTAATATATATAATAATATATATATGTAATATAAATTATATATATTTGTAGAATTGGTAAGTCCCAAATGCATTTGCAACTGTGCTTGCTAAATACACTTTGCAGCAATGGACTTTGATGGGATTGTGTTTTCCCTTAATTATTAAATAATGTTACTGTTCATATGTGAACTGTATTCAGGATAGGAATGAAACTGGAAAGCCTTTGTGAACACATGAGACTTGGGATGTCATCTTGTGGTTGTTCGAAGAAATGCAAGGACATTGTGGGTGTTCGTGAGTTTACTCCTTTATCTTACCCCGAGCTGGTTTAGGTGCAGATTTTTTCTCAATGATTCTTTCTTGTATAATCTGTGCAGTTGTAAAGTACGTGACAGCAGCTGTTAACCTTCTTACAGTCCATTTCAGTAGTCAGGGTTTGGGGTGAATATAGGAAGCATTTACCATCATTTGAAGGGCATCTGATAAGAAATAGCATGCTTCTTGGAAAGCTGAATGTATCAAAGAGTGCAGCTGCTGCTTCTTGAACATAACACAGTGTCAGAGCCAGGACTCTGATGTATTGCTGGCAAGTGAGATAGTGCTTTTATTTAGCCATTTTTGTTAAAAGTGCTTCCTGTCTAGCTTTAGCCTTTCCCAGGCTGTTTCAGCCAGCTATCATCTCATGTTTTAAGGACACTCAGGTGCAGAGAAGGCAGCCTCATCAAATAGATTTTTTCCAAAACAGAAGTCACTTTGGACCCAGATAATCATCTCTGTGGAACGTAGAGTCTGTGCACTAAGGAATTGTGACAGGAGTGCTCTTGAACTGAGCACATCAGCTCACAGCCCAAAATATTTTGGATGACGGTGCCTGTGGAATTGCTGAAGTGAAAAACAGAGTTTATTTCACTTTGTTCTCCCGACTACTAAGGAAGGAACTGAATATTGAGCATCTGTTGTGACCTGATCTTCTCTGTCATGGATGAAGGGTAGATTTGACTTTTTTGATTGTGTGGCTGTACTTCCCAAACTGCTTTAAAAGGCTGTAAACTTGAAGGACACAGCTTGTGGAAAGAGTGGCATAGATCTGTTCCAGGCCTTGAGGGAAAATTTGATCAGAAAAGCGTTCGACTTGTGACTCTCATGTGCCAAAACACAGACTGAGGGCAAAGATCAACTAGAGATGTACGCCTAGTTGTAGTACTGAAGATAGTAACACAAAAATCTTGTATTTTTATAGAGTAGTCAAAAAATCATGGACATTTATATTTGACAGGTTATTATTAATTGAGGCAAAGCAACCTCCCAGGAAGAGGAATTCCTAGGGTTTATTTGTTTCCTATTGTAAGGAAGAGTGTTAGGTACATCTATACCCTGCCCTTTTTTCTGTATCCTCAGAGGGTGTTTCCCTCAGTTGCTGGTAACTGGAGCAACATGGCCTAAGTGAGGCTTTCTAGTCACACTACTTGCGTGTGTCACACTTTCTTGCGTGTGAACATGTGTATTCTTTTGTTTGTTATGGGGACAAGCTGGGAGGCAGACTAGCTTCTCAAACTTTTCAGTTATGTTTTTAAGTATCATTTGCATAATTGTAGTGAAACTATCATGCCTATGCATGTTTACACAAAGAGGCATCTGGAAGACAGTGAACTCAGAAGGGGCAATACCTGCCCCTCCTTCAAATGCTAGGTGAAGACGCTTGCTCAGATCTCTACTCTGCTTCATAATTGGTTTCTGAGGAATGCTGTTCTTAAATACCTCCTTAAAGTTAAATGCTGGCCTAATGACAACCATTACAAGTAACACACTTTCTTGTTATAGAATGAAAATAAGGCTGCTATGATTTTTACCTTCTGTCATATTTATGGCATTGACTGGGACAGATTTTAATAGTGGATGATCAAACATTAGGTGACACAATTACTGGTTATTTCTGGAGTGCTATTTCATCATTAGTGAAGGGACAATCTGTCTGTATAGTGATTAGTTCCAGCTCTGAGCTCTCATTCATAGGTCAAGATGCTTGACAGTGTCTTAACCAAAAAATAAGGGTGTTATTATCTTTTTGACAGGATGACTGCTACTTCTGCCTCCCCTCTTGCCAAAAGGACTTCACATTTATGTAATACCTTTACTATAGCTTATTCTACAGAATTAAATCAGTAACATTTTTTTTTTATTTTGCCTGACAAGTGCATGGTTAGTTCACAGTGCTGTAAAAAGCATTGTGTGCCATTAAATACACAACAGATTTTTTTTCAAGACTAATTCTTGCAGTTGTTACTGCCATCCTTTTAAAGACAGCAGGAATCTTAATGCAGTTAAGAATGTGACTATCATACAAAATGTTGATTTCAGGTTCTGCTGCAGATTTTTTACATTTAAAGCACTGGAGAATGCTTCTACTTTGGTCCTTCATAAAATCAAGGTGGAATTCCAGACTATAACCCTGAATTTAGTGCAGATTATTTTATATTCTATGGTAACTAGGAGGAGGAGTCTAAATAAAATACTGTGCATTCAGATCATGTTTCAAACCAGGGTTGAACTAGGTTGTATATCCTTTTATATTCTGATTCAAGATCATCTCTAAATCCAAGGAGTATAATGGAATTATTCAAGAAGTTTCATTTCTTTATTAATTTCCTTGTTAATGAGTAAATTCATTAGAATTTTGTGCAGAAGTATTTCCTTATTCTTCACTGTGAAGACAATAATAAAATACCATAAACTCCAGATTAATAGGCTTATTTCCTCTGATTGACACTATACAATACCTAATGCATTGCGGTTTTGCAAAAGAAATGAAATCTGGAAACTTGCATTTTACTTGTGGATAACTTTATTTAACCATTTTTACATTACAGTAAGTAAACAGTATATTAATGTATTTATTTCTGTGTGCATGCAGTTGTCAAGATACGTACAGTGTTGTTAAGTCTACAGTGCAATAACTAAGAATTTAAAGCAGAATGATGCTGGAATCTTTTCTGAAAACATCTGACCCATTATTCATGCACTGTGAGGTTTCTTAGGCATCTGTAATTATAAGTAGGGTTTGTTTTTTATTAATTTAAAATGCAAAGTTTCAAGGTGTACCCAATACACAGGAATTCTCAAAAGTGTCCATAAAAGTATCCATAAAAAAATAGAGATAGCAAGAGCAGGCAGTCTCCTGAGTGATTTTTATTAAAAAAAAGAAAGTTTAAAAGCAATGGAAGATAGAACCTTACCATGTGTAGATACTACTGAAGTCAAGAAATATACACACAAGGTCTTGTTTGTTTGTGTGTTTTTTTAAAACACCAGTCATGACCCCTTGAACCTTGGCTAACCTTGGTTAAATTCTTTCTTCTCATCTATTTTCCAGTTCAAAATAGTAGCAGACAATAAGCATGCTGAATTTGGTCCACAGCCTGAGGCAAAACCTCACTGCTATTTAAGAAGATGAGGTGAAAAAACTCTTCTTTTAAATTGGTTTTACAATCTTCATTGACAAGTAGTTCTGTGGGAGTGAGAAGGGAGGAAACAACAGAAGTGAAAAGATTTATATGAAATATTTCAGTGTAGTTTTCTAAAAGACATTTATCCTAAACCGCATCAGAATGTGTTCAGGGTATGCTAATTTCAGTTAAAATATGGTAAAGATAGTAAAGTAAGATATTTCAGAGTAAAATAGAATGAAATCCAGACACAATTTTTAATTATGTACATTACTAACACCTCTAAAGCACTCATTTGCTTCATCTTTAGTTTTAACATAGTTCTTTCTCATTAAAAATCCATTGGAACTGTTTACAGGTATAAGGATATAACCCCTATCTCCCTGCTAGAATTGAACTGATTAGAATCTCTTGTCTGAGGAAAGGGTGTATGTTGTTGATGACACTTACAAAAGCTAGCCTCACACTATAGCTGAACAACAGTAACACTGAAAAAATTCTTACCGGCAATGAATAGAGGAGCACTGCTACAAACAAGAGTATAATCAGCAAGATGATAAGGCCTATGAAGAGCCATTTAAACCTGCGCCACACAATAAATTTCATTGTCTTGCAGGGATTTGTAAACCAAAGGAAGGAAGTGTCTGGTCGGCTGCATTTTGAAAGAAAAAAATATTAATCGTACTATAAATACAGGGAATAGTTAAGTGTGACAGACTAACACAGCAAACACTCTGGTTTTAGAGTTGAAAAAAACATAGATAGTTTTTTAGCCTAAGATAGCAATTTCAGTAAATGCATGCCATTATAGTGAAACCACCTTGCGTTTTCATCCTTACATTTGAAGAAGGAAACACAGATGGCTTTTATAAGCACAGTTTTGCAAAGGATAGTTCAGATCTAATAGGTCACTTGCTGCATGCAGATCTTGTCAAGAACATCACAGTTGCTAGATGCATATTTCTCAGGCTAGTAAGAGAAAAACATCTTACTTTGGTAGATCTAGTTTGGGGTTCATGTTGGGTTCATCTCTTCCTTTACCTGCTGGCCTTTCCTCAGCTTCTTTTTCATTAACAACTTCCAATGTCATTTCAACTTTACCCTTCAGAAAATATGTGGCATGAAACAAACATCTTACTGAAACAGCAGGAAGAATACTTGTTTGATACTTAAACAGCACAGTCTTGTACAAGCTGCTTTTGTGTGCATGTGTGTGTTTCCATTTCAAAGTATACTTGTTTCTGCACTGTGGCAGTGTCACAATACAGTGGTAGAGAATGACAAATAAGAAAAAAGATACAGTACATAAAACGGTGTGCTAATTTACTAGCAGTTCAGTTTTAGGCTACGTATTGCTTTTTCCAATTTGGCAAAACAAAGTTCTGTTTTTCTTTCAAGAACAATGCAAGGACTGCATCTTTCCCTAATGACTAAGAGTCTCATTTTTATATTGCTGTTGGATTGTTTTTTTTTTCCTCCAGATAGATTAGATCCTTGGCAATAAAAAAGTCAGGTTAAATTGCTTTGGGTCTTCTGATAATCAAGAAGCCAGTCTGTCTTTTCAGTATATAAATTTTATATATATATATATATATATACACACACACACATTATATATAATTATAATATATATTATATATTTATAGTATATAATATACACACATATAATTATATATATTAAATATATGTATTTTTTTAAAAAAAAAAGCTTTGGATTTAAAGTTTTTTTCTTTATTCTTTAATTCATTTAAGATGTCTCATGTTTCTCCTAAGCAATAACATGCTAAATTCATTCAAATAATAACTATAATAATAATTGTTGATTTGGTGAGATAACTAGACTCAACACGGTGCCACAGTCCTTCTAGATAAACAAAGTTAAAGACAAAATAAATGAATTAAAGTATTTAACTCATAGTTTAATTGTTGATGGAGCAAACTTCCTGAATTTGTGCATGGGACGAAGTATTTACTCCTCCTCTGTCTACTGAGAGATAACAGCTAAGCAAGGGTCTCTTTACAGTCTTTCTTGGTTACTTGAAAAGCAAAGTAATTTTTAAAGAAGTAGTAATCATACCGCTAAAATGCGTGAGCCATCCTTTTCAACATAACATGGCCACCACCCTTTCATAGATTTCTGTTCAAAGAGAGAAGCAGTCTTGGGAGCCTTCTGAAAACTGTCTGCCTTGTATTCTGGAATCATGTCTATATTGCATTTCTCTGGAACTTTTGCTGGAATGATTGTTCTATGTAAATCAAGTTCCACAAAACCTACAAGACAGAGACATTAAAAAGTTGGCATTGTGTAATGCTACCAGCCAAAAGCATAGTGTTTCAAAATAAACCTTTCTTATCTCCTAGCATGTTCTAGAGGAAAAGTGATGAACAAATGTGTTACATTCTTATTTATCTAAGCATGTTGTGAGGCAGGTAAGAGGCTGTGTTTACACCTGTCTTGTTAGTATTGAAAGCATTGGTGTTGATATAATGGACTCAGCAAGCTGCCCCCCTCCTCCTTTTTAATGCAACATGACTTGATATTTAATAGTGTTTTCCCCCATGTACCTAAAGAGAAAATAACCACGTACAGCAATATAATGCTCATGTAATTTCTGATAGTTAAACATATTATTTAGCTAACTTTAATGATGGTTATAAATTGATGATTTGTTTCCAGTTTTTGAGGGCTATACGGTTTGCATGTAATCTAAAGATTTATCTACCTTAACACAGGGTGGAGAATTTTCTGCAGGGCAGTATCTCTATAAAGTCATTTTTTGTGTAAGCTAGGATATTTAACTTTGAAAGTCAGTATTTGTCATTTTTAGAGCAAAACTTCAGATTGGTCAAAAGTGACTAAGTACAAAATTTATTGCAAGTCTTCTTGAATGACATGTCTTATTGAAAGACTTCTGTTTTCCTGTGTGTTACATAGTTAAATAAAGATACCATCTGAGAAAAAATATCCTCTGGTGTTAAGAAGTCTCAAACAAATACTCTCAATCAATGCTTTTCACTGAACGTAAGTAAAGGCCTGCCTCAGCAAGGATACTGTACGAATCTGAATTAATAATAGCATGAAAGAGATTGTTTAACCTAATTTACAGCATTATGTCAGTACCCTTACTTAGAATTGAAGTACTCTCGTTTGAAGTAAGTTTTCGTACACTTTATGAAATTTCATACACATTTAAAGGTTGGACTTGGTGCTTAGGGACATGGTTTAGTGGGTGACATTGGTAGTAGGGGGACCAGATGATCTTGAAGGTCTTTCCCAACCTTAATAATTCTATGATTATCTTGCCATTCGCATTTTGTGATAAGACTTACATGAATACAAAGTATATTGGTTTACCTCCAGGTAGGCTTTTAGTGAGTGAATATCCACTCATTCATTCACGAGCACAAGTTACAAACACTGTACTGTGTGAAGGCAGGAGTGTGCTTGCATGCTCAGTAGCTAACTTTGAAAATATAGACTTTAATGCAGTAATTTAAAATCGTTTTAATACCCTACTTTGAGATGATGATAATTCTTAAAATCTTACCCAGATAGTCATCCAAGGAGAACTTGTCATTATCCCATATCTGGATGATCAGTTTAGGTGGGATTCTGAATTCTGTCTTGTCAAGACTCCAAAAATGTTCCTATTTTAAAAAACAAAACACAAGTAACTTTTTAAAATTACATCTGAAAATTCAGTTCTGTGGTCTGTTAGTAGTTGTGAACTCTGGGGTGGGAGTGGGGAAAATTAAGCATCTCTTGACCTTGCTAAGAGGAGACTGCTGTTGTTCCTTGCTCAAAGGAAAAACTGAACCTGCTTGCAATAGCAGCTTGAGAAAATTATGCAGAACTGAACCAAGCTGCCTCTATATGTACAACAGACAAAATTAACAGACTAATTATGGTATGTATTCAAAGTATTAAAATCTTTAGAAATACCTACCTTTTTGGAAACTATACAGAGTTGCTCCGCTGGGAGATAGTCAAAAGGAAAAACAAATCTCCAGTTAAAGTTCCCTTCACCATCCAATGATCGATAGTGAACATCTGTTTTCTGCTTATTTTCCTCATTACCAGGCATCCAGCTGAAAGTAGAGACAGACACGTTTACTGTTTGTAGTGGAACCACATTGGTACTTATTTGTATTGCAACCATGGTTTTGAGTGGTTGCAAACAAGCCATAGGAGTTGCTCATGGATGGCTAGAGGCTTCCACAGACACATGGATGGAGACTTTCCCATGCTTTCTCTTTGGTTCAAACTTAGCGCTGCAAATACAAAAATCTGAACTGAACTTTTGATCTGCTAAGACTAGTACTCCAACTGTGGTGAGTTTTTTTAATTTTTTAGGAAGAATTAGATAGGCATTGGAATAGGCTGCCCAGGGAAGTGGTTGAGTCACCATCCCTGGAGGTCTGTAAGAGACGTTTAGATGTTGAGCTTAGTGATATGGTTTAGTGGAGGACTTGTTAGTAGTAGGTCAGAGGTTGGACTGGATGATCTTGGAGGTCTCTTCCAACCTAGACGATTCTGTGATCAATAGCCTAGTAGTATCTTGCTGTGTATTTTTTTTTTTCCTTAAGACTAGGAAATGTAACAAGATTCCAAGATATGTAGCACTGAAACTAACACACTAGCTTGTCTGTTGCTTCTCACCTCTAGATTTTATTTTTTTGTAAGGCTGAATTTTTGAGATCTTTCACAACACATTAACTGATCATGCTATATCTCATGATACTTCTGTACTTATCTGAGGTTTGCACTACTTCAGAGTGAAGGGTGCACTGACTTGGCTGAACGAAATCATCTTTGGTATCCATGTTCTTGGCAGCTCCAGTATATTCTGAACATCATTTATCTGCAAGTGTTAAATGACAGGGTGCTCCTACCCTTTCACATAAATGTCACTCATTTCTTCCCCTGTGATGCTCTTTTCATCCAGAAGGACATCTTTGGTGTTCCAGACAATCACACGTAAAACATACCTAGGAGAGTAGATGTTTGGGGAAAGAGAATTGAATTGCCTCTGTCATGGCTGCCAGATGACGTGCGATATATACAGATACTCACTTCTTGGCTTTTCGGGGAGTGATGTTGAAGGGAGGGCCTGGAGGCCCTAAGCTTTTGGGGAAAACATCAACCCACATCTGGAGCTTTCCCTGTATTAGTAGAGAAGATGAATGAGGGATTGTTTGCTGCATACACGTTTGTCATGGTAATTCTGTGGAAATGCCTATTGATTAGTACTAATTTCTAGCTCACTCATGTTAACAGTGTCAGAACTTGTACAGGCTTCAGATAGTGGTAAGCCCAATCCCTCACATTATGCAAACTTTCTCAAATGAACAACACCAAGAATTCAGAAGATGGTAGGGACATTACCTCCTGGTGAATTCAATGCAAGTTAGGTGCCTGTATAGTTTGCATTCTGTAGGTCCCAGTTTCTGCTCTCTCAAAGACAGTATTAAGTGCAGTGTGATTCACGTGTCTGGTTGTTTGCAACTGATGGCCTATAGTACCCCTTAACTAGACTGAAGTAATGGAACCACTGCAGATTTTGTGCTCCATTTCAAATATAAGCACACTTATTTATTTTGACTTTTCTGCTTGCTACAGGAATGCTCTATTTCTGTATTCAAGAAACAGAAGTAAAAACAATTCATAGTACCTGAGGGATGTTGGGCTGGAAGGTGCTATATAAGGTCCTCGTCTCCACGTGCTCAGGTACCAAACCCTGGGTTCTGAGGATATGAAGGGCTAGCCGCTCTTCACCTGGACCAAGATGCTGATGCAGTACTTTGTTAGCTTCTGAAACAAAATAAATGGAATAGAACAGGGGCTCGTGATTCAGAATTTGCATTTGAATTTTTTATAAAAAGTTAAAATTGAGCACAAAACTGCATACATTAAAGTCAAAATAGCTGAGAAGTTTTATATTTGTGTCAATGTGAATTCAAGAGGGAAACGTAAGTAAACAAACTCACCAACTTCCTCCAGAGCATAGTCTTGTCCCCCGTAGTTAATTCTTCTACCATTTTCAGAGATGACAGGAGGAGCATAACCTTTAAACCTGGCTATGTTTTGCAATAACTGGGTTGGTTTCAGTTGATCACGCCAGGTATTCACACCAGAACTTTTAGGAGAACAACAGAAACATACCTTAAAATTATTCAACATTCAGGGCATTTATGAATTATCTTAAAGTTATTTATTAGTTTTAAAACAATTCAGAAAGGACAGCAACATATCTGCTTAGATTGGCTGCTTGAATATGATACAATGACATGATTTTGTATCAGCTCAATTACCTTTCAAGACAATGCTTTTTCTTTACATATTAAAATAACATATTAACAGATACTTTCATATTAATTATCATGAATAGCTCAGAAAACTGTGTTAAGTGTGTGTTCTCTGCATAGAAAAAACACACATTACCATATGAAAAGAATACTAAAATGTTTTATGTCATGGTTTTCAGTCAAGGCTCTTTTGAAGACTTTAAAGCTTAACTTGGAATTCAGATGATACAGTGAGCTCAACAGCAAAGCATCAGACACCATACAATTGTTTTAACTATACAATTAAGATGAAGGAAGTCCAGATTTGTTACAGACAGTGGAGACTAGATGTACAGATATGACTTTTCAACAGACTGTATGACTTACATGCAGTACTGCTGCGGGATGCCACAGTGAGATCCATAACGAGAAAGAAATCTGTTCTCAAGATCAATTGTGGTTTCTCCCACTTTTTCATCACGAGTCAATGTGTCATAGTCATAGACTGAGATTTTCAGATCTTTTTCTTGAGGTAAGAAGCAGCTGAGTTCATACATTCTAAATATAAAAGTATCCAGTTAACACTATCACTCAGAAAGTTTATTTTTGATACATGTCCTTTATAAGATACTAAATGGATGCTTCTAGTGCTGATAATTCTAGTAGCAGTTACCACTGATATTCTACTTCATATTTGTAATTGTTAATAATTCTGTTTTGTACTGCTATGGATATTTCAACATTCCTTTCTACAGAATGCATTACTTACGGTTTTCTGTGCAGCAGCTTGAAATGAGACTTGGAAAGAAGCTAGTGTGGCTCTTGTTAATCACACTGTTAAAATCTACATTTTTTGCATGATTAGAATTTCTAAATTTTTAAATCACAATACACAGCTGGAGCTTTAATAAACATGGTCCAAATGTTCAGTGTCTGACTAGAAGAGATTAGTCATCTTGCTGCCCTTTACAAAAAAGGCTGGAGAATTTCCTTAAATTAATTCTCTGAATCTACTTTCAAAGTATTCAGCCTGATGTTTGTCACTGCTGCAGAATCCATTACCTTTGAGTATTCTAGTGGAAAATTATTCTCAGTATCCTCTTTTGATTTAATTTCTAGTCTGACTTTTTAACGTAGACTTCCAGATTCATTATAGAAGAACTTGGAAGAGCTGGTTATTCATTGTGACACCAAAGTACGTTTCAGAGCCAAAACGTTTTCCATATTTTCTAAGCACATTTCATTATTCTTATATGTATATAACACAAGGCAGTTTTAAGATATGTTGTTTGCATTTGTGCAGTGTACACGTGTAATACAAAAAATATAGACTAGCCAAACACCTACACTGTACATTGATTTCAAAAGGAAATACCTTACATAACTTCAGTCACAATTGTCAGTATAAAACTGTGAATACAGCATTGGATATTTAAGATAATGGTACACGACATTCTCAGAAAACATGAAACATTCTAAAATGCAGAAATGGAAAATAAAATTTGTTACCTGCCAAAAATTGGGTTGAGCGTATTAGGCACGTAATTATCTCTGTCTTCAATTACTTTTTTACTTAGGGATATTTTTATGTAAGGATCACACTATTTAAAATAAGAAGAAATGTTATTAACAAGTAGTTATAAGACTAATTTTATGTAAAATATACTACAGCAGAGTTAGCTCACAGACATTCCAAAACCAAGAAGTCTCACCAGCCCATTATTATCCTGGGGTTGAAGCTGCAAAGCTCGAACAATATAAATGCGCACAATACACTCCTGAGGCCCGCTGTCTGGTAGCTCGCGGAACTGGCGAGGAGGAGCTGGAGTAGTGGGATCATCAGGTAATGCGTAGATTTTAAAGGATCCCTAAAAAGTAATACAAAGACTCAATAAAGATAAATGTAGAAAAATCTATATTTTTTTTCTTATTTATCCTATGCATACACACAGTTTTACATAGAAACAGGAAAATTATATCTGTCTTTAACTTAAGAGTTGTCACTTGGAAGTCATTTGACTTTAGTGGGTTTTGGGTAAGACAGCAAAGGCAAGGTTACATCCTTAGCTGACTGAAATTGATAAACCTTTTAAAAATTTCAACAGTATTACTTAGTTTGCTCCTGCTAAGAACATGTAATGTACTTCATGTTTATCTGCCTTAACAAAAACATAATTTCTTTTATTTTTAAACCTATGTTAACATTATTTTCATCTTTAAAAGTCACAGATACAGTATAAAATACTGTTCACAAATTCATTCTACAAATGTACTTCGCTGAGAATGTCTACAGGTGAAACTTTGACTGTTCAAGAGACTATCTGGAAAGGTTCTGTTCCACAGACAGGTCCCCAAAGAGGTTGCATTAGCAGGAATGCTATTTCTTTGAACTTACCATGTATCACATTTAACATGAGCCATGTGCAGCTGTTCCTTCTGTGAAAAAAGGAAAAGCCTATACCTAAGCAAGTAAGAGCATCTGCATTTAACTCTGCTGAAATGCTTGCATGTAGATTTACTTAAATGATAAGCTCCCAAGTACAGAAGACTGTATCCAGCATTTTGTTGTTGCCCATTACCTGAAATTTACCTTAAATTCTCCAACCACTGATGGATCATCACCGTCCTCAGTTTTGCCTCTGTACAGCTTAAATGTATCACAGAAATCTGTTAGGTTATTAAATTCAGGTACTTTCTCCAATTCACAGTCGTACACCTTAAAGAAAAAAAAAAGGGAAAAAGAAAAGAAAACACACAGTTTAGAAATTATCATATCTATCAGCTCCAACAGTGTGGCACTGCAAAGTGTACTGTATATTTGATGGAATATCTTAAGGACCTAAAGCATTAAAAGCTATTTTTACTTTTACATCTAAGTGAGTGGAAGCGATGCAATATTTGGAGAACATGCTATGAGGCTTTATTTAGGCCTTGTTAAAAACAGAGTAAATAGCATTTCACAACCTTATTTTTATTTTCTTCATTAGGTGTACTTAGATGAGACATGAAAGTGATCTGGCTTCGACTTTCAACAAAGGGACAGTAAAAGATGCTGTCCTCAGTCTGTTCATACTTTTTTCCAATCTGTAGGTTGAGTTCTAGGACCTGATTGGCAACCAAAACATTAGGAGTAAAATTCCATTTGACTGAAGGTTAGACTAAAATGCTTAACTACAATTATTAAGAGAAGTATTAAGTAGAAAAGAAGCAAAGATTTCTTCTTAAAACTTCCATTTCACCATGTGAATTAATAATAAACCTTTAAATGAAATCATGTACAGCTAAATTTTGAAAAGCGTTTTAAAAAAAATGAAGGGATCGGCTCTGACCAGGTTTTGGGTCTGCAAACGTTGGCAAATATTCATTTATTTTCTCTACAGCAATACCTTTAAAGTGTCATATCCTTTTTTAATATACTGTCCGCATTTTTCATGTTCTCCTGTTGAAGCATAAAATTTGCTCCACCAATCCACAATTTCTTCCTCCTGAAAAAAAGAAAAAAAGAAAAAAGAAAAAAAAAGAAAAGAAAAAAAGAAGAAAAAAAGAAAAGTCTTTCATTGGGAGATGAAGCCTGTCATATCATATAGTACAGCAGAAACAATGAACAGTTAAAGGCAGGAAAAGCCAGAATTCTCTAAAACTCGTTATCAGTTAAATAATAGTAAAAGTTCATCTGCAAGAGGAATAGAATGCAAATGTTAAGGCTGAAAAGATGGAATTTCTCTTACCCAGGGTTAGACATCTAGCTAGCTTGTTAGTCAACAGAGAGACATCTCCAATAAAGCAATTAATTACTGCTGTCTAGATAACCATTTCAAAGGACTGCTTTCTGGAGCTATATGTATTTTTCGCCTCCATCTTCCAGCCGTGCAGCACAGCCTAACCACCTAAGTTTTAGATTGCTTAAGTCACAGGAAGTGAATGTACACTTAGCTGGTGCAGTCATTGTTTTGTCTGCTAAGGAAAAACACCATCAAGTCTGGGATTCATTACAGGATTTTCATTCTTGTAAAAACTACAAGTGAACTTGTTGATTTATTTATTTCCCCTGAAGGAAAAAATATGCTAGATTCCTTTCAGCATTCCCATTTAAGTAACTCTAACTGCTCCGACCATACATCTTTCCATTAAAACCAGTGGACATCATCTGTACCATGGCAAAATCTAGTCAGTTAGTGGTCTTCCTTAGTGATTACCAAATGTGGTTAAAAAGAAGGAGCAATGAAATCTTGAACTCTTAAAAATATTAAGTCATGCAACCACTACATGTACATGTACAATCTACACATTCCACTAAAACTGTATTCCTGTGGCTTTTTTTCCTATCTTTACTTATTTATTTAAAACTGATACTTTTTTTTTTTTCTCAACAGAGTACTATTTTCTATATTTTTCCTCAGGGATTAACATAGTAGAACCATTTGCCCCTGAAAACATACTCTAATTGGTAATAGTATTCTTTCGCCGTGTAATCTTTGACTGTTTGGATTTAAAGAAACTCTTAAACTACTATACAAATTACAGATCATTGAATGTAAGTTTTTTTTTTTTTTGACTGTCTAGGGGTTATTATTTCAGTCTTACATATTTTTCCTAAATTTACCATTTTACAAGTTGATGTCAAATACTGTCAAAGATTACTGTTCTCATCCTAATGATTAAGATTTAGGAAGTAATATTGATATACTGATTTTCAATTGAAGTTCTCATTTACAAGAAAGCATTTCGTAGATTTTTAAATATAGTATACATTACCTTTTCTGTTAGCTGCTCAGGAGGATCAATTTATATAAAAAAAGAACAAAATAGGAACAATGATAAGGACATGTTTTGTAGAATTGAATAAATTAAATGAACTCTGAAATCTTTGCTTTTTTGTATACAATTTTGCATTTAAAGTAACTAATGTCAATAATTTATAACTTTTTAGGATATTTAGACACAGTATATATATTTTTTGCTGCTGTCATTATGGCTTGGATGTTAAAACTATATATGTATATATGTGGAGCAGATATACGTATATGTGCTCCGTATATATACACATATGTAGATACATACATTTTTATCTGAAATCAGAGCACTTACAAAACTGGCTTTATTCTTTTCCAAAGTTCACATACATAAATGAAGTGATTTTTGCACCTTTTGAGTATCTACTTCTTTATAGAATAATTCACTGAAAAAAGGGCATTTTTCCTTTGTGTTATCATTTTTTAGTTGTTTACAGGCTATAGAATTTCAAGAGTCTGAAAAAAAAATGTGAATATAAAGTACAGCAACAATCAGTACATGTGCCTACAGATCTATCAGTGTAAGTGCAATAGCAATCTGCACAATCCAAAATGCTTCACCTGTTAAATCACAGATACTGCAATTATGATCAGATATTCCATTAAGAGTAAGAATCATGCATCCCATTTGTAAGCTCTAATAAGCTAGCATAATTTGTGCTAGTGTTTACATTTTGTCCATTGTATTTTAATTTAAAGGCATAATCCATAATTTTTTTATGCAAAGCAAAGCAGAATATGCAAAACATTTTATGAGTACAAGCCAAATATATCAATAGGTCAGGACATCATTCTGATGTATCATATTCAATTACTTCCATTTTTATTCTGAAAATAGTTATCTTGCAGGGATATTCAAGCCTGCTACATTTAGTAATCTCGTCGAACTTCAAAACAGAAATACATATTTTTTTTCAGGTTAACATGACACAGATGGTTTTTCTACAGGCAATTAGAGTGATTTATTCTTAGAAGTCGTACCATTACTGATTTGCAAAATTTACAGGCAAAATTCAGGAATTAAATTCTTTGCCATATTTAAATTTGACTTCGTTTAAATGGTGTTTTATAATGTTGACAACCTGAAAGGTAGATTGCATACCTGTACAATAATTGTTTGAACTCCCAATTAGAGCCTTTTCACAAAATATAATTGTGTAGATCTGTGAGTCATTCACTAGAGCATAATACTTAAGGAGTTGGAATGGAATTAGGCATTTTGTGGTTTTGTTCCTTTTGTTACTCCCCTTCCTTCCCCCCCCCCAAATAATACACCTTCAAATGTCTCTTCAAATAATGCACTTGGTAGCTCTGGGAAGAAGAGGTTAGGAAAAAAGACTAAACCAGATCCTTCAGGCCATCTTTAAAAATTCCCCAAACAAATAATGAGTCTTCTGTATTTGGATACTATTGCTCCTAAAACTGGTAAGCAGGATGTGCTCATAGAATGGGGGGTGAGAGCCATGATGATAAATTTGAGATTTTGGAGTGAAACATTCACGTGGTAATAACTATGTACCAATTACTGTCCTTTTAAAAATATATCCATTGACTTCACTATGAATTGTTATATGTTCAATTTTTGAGGTACTATTAGCTTTTTGAACATCTTAAATTTATGGAGGGAAAAAAGAGAAAGAGACGTAGTGGATCCCTACCATAGTTAAGGTTCAAGTTTTATTTACTGTAGATTTATTTTATTCTCCACAAAGGTGACTTTTGAACAAAGCTTAAATAATGTGGCTCAATTATTCCAGTTAATTTTGGTGCTTTTAGTACATAGATTCCAAATAAGGCAATAGAAAAAACCACGTTTTAATAGTTCATAAATACCATACAGACATAGTATGATATTTATGACTTTCCAAGGAAGGATACCTTAATTTGTAACTAATCCTACTAGATTTATAAGCATCATTTCCTCCAAAATCTCTCTATCGAATGATTGCTAAGAGAAGCTCAGCCTCAAAGCTACGTCCCGTTATCATTCTTTCCCCATCTGCCCCCATTCTGGTCCATGCATTAGCTCTGTACATACATACATGCACTGTGGTTGGAGAAGCCATTTTGCTGAGTGCTGTTGACATACTGCTTAAACACTGGAAATTGGAATGTAATTGATGAAAATTTGCCCTTTTGTATTGTCCTTAGGGTATTGTCTGCGTATCACTTATGCCTTCCTTATTTATTTCAACCTGGATTGTTTCAAATATTGTTTCCTTGTCTTATATGCGTGTTATCACTGTGTCTAGTATTACACTATATTTGGGTCAAGTGATGTCAAACTCTAAAAGAAATTGTTTCACCTTAGAGTAGCATTTAAAAATTTCCCTATCATAGATTAAATCAGGTATTAAAATTCATAGCAGTATTGCCACTGGGTTCAAAGTGCTAAGTTTTTTACTTAAATCTTTTTTCTTAAAATTTCTAAAGGAAATAATCATCTGTACCATCTATAAAGTTTTTATATTAGAACAGAAGGCCTAATTCAGATGAAAATTACAGAATTCTTTTTTGCTACTGTTATAAATTAAATATTCATGACACTTTCCATGTATGAGGAAAGTAAACATAAGAAAATGTTTTAAGAGACTTTAATTATAGTCTGAATATCATGACATTAAAATAGCGAGGAAGAAGTAAAGGAAGAACAATGCAATCAGTAATGTTACAACAGCAGTGAGAGTTTGAAAGTTAAATTCAGTAGTATTTACTTTGGGACCTCTGTAATGATTAAATTAAAAAGCCTGTCTTTTTGAAAAATCAAAGTTGTGGATTAAGAGCCTACAAAACTAATATATTAAGGGGTATAAGTTTAAAGCTTCCTTTATAGTAACAAGCTATCAGAAACTTATGAAAACACCTTCTAACATTGTACAGTCCTAAAATTACTGAAAAAAATCCTTGAAAATATATTGTCTGGAATTTGCCTTCACTCAGGTTTCAATTCAACAGCAAAATTCTGCAGGTGGAATTATTTTTTTTACCTGTAAAGTAAGACTGTACTGTGGTGGTCCTGAAAGAATCAGAGCGGTAGTGTAGAGAGATTCACAAGGCACAACAGAACAGGAAAGAAAAGAGGTGTTAGCACAGGAAAAAAATGTTTCAGTGTTAAAAGTTTTGGATGACTATATGGTAAGAAAGGGAAAGCCATGACTGTGGAAAAAAAAATGAACAGCTCTAGGTTTGGGGTAACATGGCTTTGATTCTGTACTGACCAAAGCATTAACCTACTGCCAGCTCTATTTAAAGCTGTTCAGTCTGTGTGGGACCAGACTGAGAGATTAGACTGCATCACCAGTGGACAAGTGGGCAATGTTCTATCATATGCTTTCCATAGCTATTGCATGAATTCATTCCTAAGCTACTGGGTGAACTTTATCTTGCACAAAAAGCTGTAGCTTGATGTTTACTATTTGAAAAGAGAAGTAAAAATAATTAATGTATTTCCTTTGCTTTCCTGTCACAAAGAAAGTTTGCTTCATTTCTGACCATTTTATTGTCTAGATAGTTTCTCAGAAATCACAGATTTGAAGAAAATCAAGCATCAAATTTCAAGCATTACCTGGGCTGCTAGCAGTGGTTGTGCATCTTCCATTTCAATTACCGTGTCCTGGCGTGGTGCAGCAGAGAGTAGGCTAACTGTAACCAAAGATTTTATTAAGGCAACACAATTTAGGAAAAATACCTTGCTGAACATTTCCATAGAATTTGAAATCCAGTTACGTAAGATGCAAAACAATTCATTGCCTACATGCTTGGACCTCTAAAGAAATCAATTGCCATGTTCTGCTAAAAATAGATATACAGTATATTTCTGTGCAGTATGCACAAACATTTCTCAAATATATAGAATTACAAAAAGTAAATTTTGGAAAAAATACAGTGGATTATCTCAGCTTCACATTCAGAGCGTTCTTGCTGGAATTGTTACTTTGGTAATCAGAACAGTGGTAATCTCCAAGTAGTTAAGCTCATACTAAAGCAGAACTTCAGGATCCAGTATTCTCATTCTGACAGTGGACTTTCCTTTGCACTCTTACACCACCTCAGAGGTATATTGCACTACTTACTGAGTTATATGTATTTTTTTCTTTCAGATCACACTATCTTCAAGTAAATACTCAATGTGAGATGGCTATTCAGTACAGTATGCAGAGTAAACTCCAAAGGTTGGTTATTCTAGCATCTCATAAGAAGCATAATTTTACATTCCATCTATTTACCTTTCATTTGTGGTGCAATGTCTTCTTTAGTACTGTAGGGATCACAGCGAAAACTTTCCAGTAAGTCAATAGTACACTGTCCCACAATAGGCTTCCGTCCGAATGGTCTGTGGTCTATTACTTTAATAACAAGAGATGGGCTGTACAACTCCTCTTTTGGCAAAAGCTAAAAGTGAAAGGTTAGATTTTGTTTATAATGCAGACAGAAGGAAAATGAACCAAAAAAAAAATCTCCTAAATTAGAGCTGTTACTACATTTATTTAATATTAAACTATTATGTTCTATGGGTGTATGGTAAATTAAATTTCTAACCTCATATTATGATTAAATAAAAGTCAGTAAGTAAGAATACTTTTAGTTACTATAAATTTTTAGTATTCTTGAATCTTACGCAGCTCCCATCCTAGCAGTAGGAAAGTAGCCACACACATACAGGTAAATTGGTGTCTTCTCAAATAAATACATCTATACACTGCACTGGAGCATATAAGACCATAAAATTTTTCAACATATGTACAGACACATTTACACTATCTTTATCAGTCACACTCAGTGCCTTGCTTATATTAAGTCAAAAAAGGACATGCAAGTTTTTCTGTTCGTGCTTACATGAACAAATCCTTCACCTTTAAAAGTATGGTGTAACTGTTTTTGCTATAGATAGCTGGTATATAGTTTTTAGCAACGTACAACTTTCATGAAGAGAACAGAAGATGGAAAATTCGGTGTCTTTTTGAGATTTTTGATCACCACAGATTCCACCATTTCACCCCCACATTCCACAATGAGACTAGGAGACATAACAGGTGCCAATTGGTAGTTTTTCATGTTCCGCAGCCCCCAAGCCAGAATCTGTAAAATAAAATTCAATTTAAGTAAGACAGAGAGATCAATATGCTTAGAATGATACTCAAAAAGATGCTCAAAAAGTAGGAAAGAAGAAATGAAGTATTTTCGGTAATAAAGGGTGACTGGCAAAATATTTCAAGGTTGTTTTACTAGGAAAGCTAATGGAAAAAAATCAAACTCAAAAATGTGTATAGAAAACAGTCCTACACATAGTTCTCATTATGATTTTTTTTCCCCTCGATGCAAACAGACAAAGTTGCTATCTAGAAGATGAGATGACTGCACTTGTTACTTTAAAATTAAACAGTACCTCAACAGCAGTGAGTTGAACTACTGGTCTGATTCCTTGAGGTACCATGTAAAGCTTCGGTGCTCTTTGCGATGGAAGAATTGGAAGGTTGGTGCCGCCCTGTTAAGACACACATATAAGTACTATTTTCTCTCCCCTTCCTTAAATGAAATATCTTGCAAGTATTAAGACAATTCTTCATATTATAACTCACTATGAAAGAATATATATATGATGATTTTATATATACATACATAATATAATAAGAAATACATACTTTGTCTCTCAAAATAAGTTCTGCAGCAAAAAGAATGTCTCCGCTAGCTTTGCCATTATTTATTACGGGATACCAGAGCAGCTTTGGTGTGACATCCTCTTCTGGGATCAACTTCACCAGGGGAGAACAAACACTTCTTCCAAGGAACTCATCTTTACCCTGCAATCAAAAAATAGTAATTATAGCCATTAATGTTACTGTCAAATATGATAAGAACAACAACAACAATAATAAATACAATCAACATAAAAAGCTTTTACGTACCACTTGGTCACTGTCAAACAGTTCAATAACAACATTAGGTGGATTCTCAGCTACTGTCTGTGGGTCACCATAGATCTCAATTTCATTAAATATGAGAGTTTGGTCCCATGTAGGATTTAGAGTTGAATGAATGATCTCAGTTGTTTTGCTTTGATGGAGGAAAGAAACATGAGCATACGGATCTGAAATATTATACAAAGATTGAAAGTATATAGTTACAGACAACCAAAACCTTATGAAGTTGTAAGCCACACGAGCACAATTATCAAATACAGTACCTTATTTTTCTTCTCTTCTGTCATTACCAGTTTTATAAGCCATTCTATATAAAAAAGCCCACTGTATACATCACTCACATTTAGTGGAGCAAATTCTACTTGATTACTAAATAGCTTCCATTATACAAGTCATTGAAATACCTTGCAAATCACAATGTGAACTTGAAAACTAAAATTAAACATTAACTATATGAAGCTCCTCTTAAACACGGTCTGTAGAAGCTTATCTTGTTGTATCCATTGATATACAACTGTATTGACCCATAAATAATACAAGGAGATCGTTTCAGTTCTGACTCGTTAGTGGCAAATCACATTCTCCCAGGCTCTATTGCTGAGATCAGGCTTTGATTTCAAACATGCTTATTTATATCAACCTCTTCCTATGAAACAGCTGAATGATTAAAGTGGTCTTGGTCCACTGTTTGGCAAGTCTTTAAATCATAAGGAGTTCTGTAGAAAACATCTTATTATTAACAGTTCCTGTACAAATTTCAATTACTGTGAATTTGAGGTTAATTTAAAGATTATCTTCAGATTATTTTCAACAGCTTCTGGCTAGGTACCTGACCGGAATTTTATAAAATTTGGCTAACTCTTCAAACTAGTTTTAGAGGAAAATAAAACACAGCCATCTTGGTTTATCTGTGGGCTAAAATCTAAGGTACCCATCTTGAATTCTACATACATAAGTTAGAAGCATTTATTATCTTCTCTTTGTATTGTTCTTTGTATTCTAAACATTCATCTCAGTAATTAATTAATATAAAATACTGGACACTGACAGAAAGTTGCTGACATAACAGCCACACAGCTTTCTTCATCCTTGCTTTGTACAAGCTTTCTGCAGGACAGTTTAGAAACAGCATGTATGCTTTAGTCAGAAGGAGAAGCTAAAGCATGGGGAAAGGATTGGTCATGGGCAATTCAGACCTCAATCAATTCCCATTCCCTCACTGAGAATTCCATTGGCAGCACTAGGTGCTGCACATTCAGACCACTTATTTTCTTGGCAGCATCTGGGGCAGTACAAAGTAGATTTGGTTCATACATAATGAAGTTGAGTCGTCTTTCCTGGCATAGTTTCAGTAATTGGGACCTATGCACAGAACTTACAGATGTAAGATACTCTGTAAGTAAATCAAATTAATAGTTCATTGCAAAAGTGTTTTTTTGCACCACTAGTGGGATTTTTCCATACCTGAAAAACTGTCTTTGTCTAAAGCCATGAGATTTCTTGCCTGGTAGACATAACAGCGAAGGTGGTAAATATATACTCCTGTACCAAAAATAAATAAATAAATAAATAAAAAGTTCAAATGCATTACACGGACATCTTTTCTGAAATTAAGATATACAAACACTTTAAACATTTTCTTAACTAAAGCACGAGCACTGTTGTAACTTCTGCTTTTCTTTGCTAGTGACAAGTGTATTAGTACCAACGCATTAGCACCTGTGAAAATTTGTTTAACCATAACAACTTAAAGCAGAAATGAAGAAAAAACATACTAACGCTATTTAGGCTTTTTTACTGAATGATCATCTAAAACTCCTTTTACTCAAAAATTCTTGTTTGAAACAGTGATAGTCTAGCTCCTCCAAACAGCAATAAGAACTGGGCGTTCCAGTACATAATTTAAGTATTCACTACAGCACTTGCAGGGACCTAGGGTTTCACACTTTTTGCTATTAGTTCTAGAAAATTATTCTAATTGCATCCCTCTCTGACAAAAAGATTAAAAATAAATAAATAAATAAAAACGTTGCAGGCACAGTGGAATAGCTCGAAATGAGGACATGAGGGAGGTCCCGACCCAGGACAACGTATGGCTATGTTACTACAGATTTTCTCTGAGGATGTCATCTCTAACCCTTTCAGACCTTTGGAAAAAACTGACCCACTCTATCCACAATGAGCTGAAATCTCTGAACTTTCGCAGGAAAAGAGGCTATGTTCCTCCTACTGTGATCATTACTTGAAAGAAACAGCAAGATTACTTCCTCAGGTTCTGAAAGACAAGAATCTGGGCACCTGTTCCCAGAAGCGAGATCAAGTTCTGTAGTTACTAAACAAACACCAATGTTCCAGTTAGAGATCCTCAAAAAGGATTTTGAGTCTTAGGAGAAGCGTTGGATTGGCCTCTGTTCCTAACACTGGTGGCTCCCACCTCAGTGTTCCCACTTCTGTGAATCCTATCATGGGGATTCCAAGGCATTTTTAGCGAATCGAGCAGGACAAAGTTACTGTTCTGTTCACTTTGCTGACTGACCTATGTGGTCTTCCTGCTTACGCTGGGTCAGGCATTGGTCTGACCCTGGAGTTAGCTGATTAAGTGAGCTACACCAGCAGAAGATTAACTGTGCATATATTGTCTTTGCTGGCTTAGCTTCCTGCATTGTTATGGAAGGATCCTATTGCTAAAATTGCATCTTTCAATAGAGCTTAAAATTAAGCTGTTGCAATGTTTAGCTTTAGAATTCCTGCCCCATAGAGGTTTTACAAATGTCTGAGTGGCATTGAAAAAACTGAGATTACTTGATCCAGATAACATTACCTTATTCCATTTGTTATATTAAAATATGAACTTTATATAATATATAATATTATATAAAATATATTATCATTTATATAATTATATGAACTGAAGACTAACATATTGAAATTACCAACTGGATTTTTTGTTAGTAAGCTAAACAGAGCCTGATCAAAAATTGGATGGTAATTATTGCATGAGGTGTATAAACCTTGATGTAAAACACAAAGAATCACAATCCTGTTTGAGACTGAAAAGAGGCAGAATTGATTTATAAGAAAGGAATTATTAAGAACTTACTGTCAAAGTAGCAAGAAACAAGTGGCGTATTGGCACCAAACACTTTCATAGCTGACTCCTTGGTTTTCTCTGAACTTTTCCCTTCACCATCATCAGTACTAGTGTCTGCTCCCTAAAATTATGTGAAGGAAAAAAAAAGTCACTGCATGCTTACAAATGCAGAAAGCACTTCATAAAAGCGGACTGTATGTGAGAATATACAGGTTTCAGTCTTTCCTCCAGGATAAGGAGAAATTTACCTTCCTGAGTAAATGTACTGTAAAAGATGTTTACTCATGCAAAGGTAATTTCTTGTTGCCACTGAAGCTGTGCAGAAATCAGATCCAGTCAGTTCATCTTCCTTGCCAGAATGTCTTATTGCTGGAGATACACTAGCTACCTCTCAGCTCTTACTGCAGGAGAGGTTGTAGGTCTTTCTGCACTGCCCTGTTGCAGAGAAGTTCTCTAAGGCTACCCTAGCAATAGGATAGCCACCTTGACACTGTAGTCAAAAGAGAAACGGAAATTTTTAAACTCTGTGGCACCAAAGTAAGTGGAGAAAGAAAATACTATCAATGAATCATGGGTTGACATTTGGTGCAAAAAAGAGAAACATGCTAAGGAAAAAAAAAAGCAAACTTTCATTAATACTATACTCAAATCATCAGCTCAGAAAAAACAAACGAGCCTTCTCTACTAAGGCTGTGCCTTACTATTATTCACTCCAATTTGTATCTTGGTAAATAGAGCTTACCTATGAAGCTGTGTTAACCTGGAAACTTGAGGTATATTTATATTTTGATGAAATATGACTCACAATATTCTGATTTGTCCTATACTTTATTTTTTTCCTTGTGCTTGGTCACTCATACATGCAAATACACTTAAATTATGTGCAGGGAAAGCTTGAGCCATCTTTTCACTTTACTTACACAAGGCTCATCTAGTCATTTTGCCTTTTGATCGAAGTCTCACATAATACAATAATAAAAATAATTTATAATTTGAAGAATCAAGTAATAAATGTGTTATTCAAAAGCCTCAGTAGTTATTTCAGTGCTCTGTTTCAGACTTCAAAAAATTTAAATACTATAAACTGCATTGGTTCCCCAGTTATATATCAATGTATGATTCAGGGACTAAAATAGCTAATTAAATTGTTATTGGTATTTAATTGCTTATCTACTGAAAATTAACAGATTGACCTTTTAAAGACTTTATTAATATTGTGTTCCTTACCAAAGCACCTTCGAGTTTAAAAATAGCTGCCGCACCGTGTGTCTCTGAGGGAGCCATTTTTCGTCTCCATCGTCTTCGACGGAAAGTGTCAGAACTGCGTTGTTTCCAGTGAAATTTCCAGCCAATCAAGGAAGCATATTCCCATCCTTCTTGATCTTCATATGATGGCACCCCCTGGGAGATGTAAATCCCTGTTATCCACAGTATTGTATAAATATCATAAAAAAAGGGGGGGGGAATTGCTCTGGCAGACACTATTGCAACATGCAAGAAATACAATCTGTGATTGTATCTCTTTTCTGCTTACCCTTCCTGTTGTTACTGCTTGAGCTGGATCCCTCTTACGCTTCCGCACCAGTCTTCGTCGTCGGTGCGTATGATACATTTTCTCTGCAGCAACCCATGACTTCGGTTTAGAGTCTGGAGGAATAGTAATTCCATATTCCCATCCTAAAAAAAAAGAATTGAATAGTTACTATATTTCTAGAAACACATTCAAGATGCAAATAAGAAAAGCATGAGTGGTAGTTTAACTGCAGAGGGTGAAGATTTAGTCACAAAGAGCTATTTGGTATGTCCTGTGAAGACAGGCTGAGAGAGTTGGGATTGTTTAGCCTAGTTGGTGGTATAGCGGTTAGCATAGCTGCCTTATCGGTCAACGGGTGGTGAGCAATTGCATTGGGCATCACTTGTTTTGTACACATTATTATTATTAATACTATTATTATTATTATTATTTTCCTGTCTTAATAAACTGTCTTTATCTCAACTCACAGGCTTCACTTTCCCGTTTCTCTCCCCCATCCCAGAGAGGGAGGGGGGAGGGTGAGCGAACGGCTGTGTGGTGTTTAGCTGCCAGCCGGGTTAAACCACAACAATAAGAGAAGGCTCAAGGGTGACTTTATAGCAGCCTTCCAGTACTTAAAAGGGGACCACAGGAAACATGGGGGAGGGACTCTTAGTTTAAAGCCTTGTCCTATTATTACAGTCCCTGAAAAAAGAGGGTAAGGTTATATGAGACGTTAGGAAGAAAATCTTCACAATGAGAGCGGTGAGGTACTGGAACAGGCTGCCCAGAGACGTCATGGGTGCCCCATCCCTGGCAGCGTTCAAGGCCAGGCTGAATGGGGCTTTGGGCAGCCTGGTGTCCCTACCCATGGCGGGGGGTGGGGTGGGGTGGGGTGGGACTGGATGGTCTTTACGGTCCCTTCCAACCTAAGCCATTCTGTGCTTTTGTAATACTGAAACCTTAAATGCCCAATAGCTAGAGAATGATCTTCTCCAACAGATAGCATTTTATGTGCTCTTGCAACTCCAGCAGCTTGGCTTTTAAATAACAATTTGAACTCTGATCATAAATATGTAAGAATTGGTGAAACTGTTACTTTAGTTTGGCTCTGCATGTTAGAATTCAATTGCCAGGTATCTAGGACTCTGATTTTTACTGAGATTGATCTCTTACTAAAATGTTGCTGCAGAACCCTATCAGAGGTTCAACAACAAGTAACAAGCATGTAGAAGTCATAGCAAAACCATGAAACTTCTTTCAAACAGGGATAGGTTCTATTTCCAAGTACACTGTTTTATACATCCAGCTTTCCAATGTGGAACCTCTCATGTCAGTAGACCATTGTTCACGTTAGCCTTTTTACTTGCTTAATTTTTCAAAGCTTTTGACTCAAAACTCTCATCTGCTGCTGCAGTCAAAACCACTGTACAGCTTCTTAGATTATATGACACGCTCTCTAGTAGACACTTACAAATACATTTATTACATAGCACATGAACAGTAAATCTTACCATGCTCATCCACTGCTCGATTTAAATCTGATTTCCAAGCATCATCTTCCCACATCCATCCAAGAGGACATGTGAACTCACGAGGTGGTGGAGCCTTTTCTCCATTCTTTTATATAGAGAAAACACAACAGTTCTGTGCTTTAATAGATGAAATACACTGTGTAGCAAATCATAGAACTCCTTCTCTTAAACCTTCTTTTTCAGTGAAAAGTATTAATTTAGAAATCTCACCACATCTGTGTAACTCTCTTCGGCTGCTTTCCATTCCCCTCCAGGATAGCGACTCTCATTTTCATACACTTCGTCAGTAAACTCAGTATGACCAGCATCAGCTTCAGTCAACAAACTACAAGCTCAAAGTAAATACAGTATTACACCAAAAATATTTAAGTAAGCTACAAAGAATATATAGAAACAATGTATATTCTGTAATTCTGGATTGTCCATCTTTGCTAAGGTCTGTTTATATAGCAATAGGAGGAATGCTACTCATGAGCAACTAGCAGGAGTGTTTTAACTGCTGTAGTATTCAGGATCTGTTTTGAACGCTTCTTGGAAAAAGTAAATGTATCATACATTTAAATGCAAGGAAAAACAGACTGCATGACAGTTACATGCATTTCTAATTTTTATGTAAGTACGCACTAAAATTGAGCAGTGTTATTAATTTTATCCTCTTTCTACTATTGACAAGGTGAGTAATCCATTGGCTAATACTTTTCTAACATGCAAGTAAAATAAATGAGAGAACATTAATTTACATAAAATAGTCTTTGTTTCCACTTGTGATTAACTGGGATTCAGAAAGCACTAAAATATGTTCTGAAATGCCATCTGCTGTTCAAATAAGGCCATGCAGATTATTGTCCAATAAAAACAGGTATGAAGCATAAGCATACTTGAGCATTTTAACAGTAGTTTCCTTCCAATTATTTGAGAAAATGCGCTATTGCTTTTATTCATCTCGGACTATTCATTGAAATAACATGAAAATAAATACATCCATACCTACAAACGCACGTGATTTTAAAATGGATCAAATAGCACACATTTTCCTGCAGAGTGTTCCTATAGCAACTGTCCCGTGTATTCCTTACCATCAGAACAAGAATTAAAAATGGAGTGAACCTTTCATTTTAAGAAAAAAGCATCTTTTTGGAGGCTGGATTTTGTTTTTTAGACAACTTGTTTACCCAGTCCACTTTAAAGTGTGGCAGTGCAAATGGCTGAACAGGCACAATTTAGGCATTGAAAACTTCTGACTGAGCAAGACTGAATCTGCTGTAGCTGGGGAGGACAGAGAACTCATGAATGAGATCTGTCAGGAGAGGAAGAGTCATATGGCACCACAGCCTTGGGCTCTGAAAATAACCCCTGCCTTAAGTCACTCTGAGAAATCACTTGCAACTTGTTGTTTAGTAAGGGCCATGGACCTTTGCAACATTTAGCAAAATAAACACAAAAAATCATCTATTGTACGTGAACAACCATGCAAATACTATAATAGTGTTGATACATTGGCCTCAGATTTATACCAGATGTCTAAGTTAAGTTTCTATCTATGGAAGATCAATCTACCTAAGGGTCTTATCTGATACCTTCTCAGCAGGACACGAGAACCTCACACAAGTGATCCCCACAATAGCTTTCTAGGCAAAGAAAAATATTACCCATTATTTTAAAGATGGGGCCCTGAGACACTGGGAATATAAAAGCAATATGCCTATTATCACATGAATACTTTTAAAATGTAACCTGGTTCCTAGGAAGTAGATGCATTCTTTTTGTCATATGATTTACTTTTTTAAAACATTGTAGTATCTTTAGAGTTACATTACATGGCTTTGACTATTGGCTGGCTTTTGCTGTCCTAAAAAGTTCAGCTTAAAAATCTCCCAGTGAAGAAAACAGAGAGGGGATGTTTTCCTCTACACTCTGAGGTCAACTCCTTTATTCCTGCTTGTATAAAATTAAAAGAATCTGACCTTCTTTCAGGATCAACCATCCATTCTCCTTCCCAGTCCCAGCCCTTTGGGGGTAGAAAATATTCTCTTTTCAATTTGATTTTTCCTGTGACATCAGAAAACTTGTGGCGACCTACAAGTCCTGAGGTACCCCACTTTCCAAAAAGAAGAGCCTGATTTTCATACTGTTTGAGAATAAAGAATAAAACAGTACTTTAGGAACAACAAAGAGATTTTAGATGGAAAAAAAAAGATGTATTACATCACGTTACATGTGTTACAATTGAAACATTCTACTATATATTTTCTTTCTCTGAAATGAAGTATTTCCTTCCCACATTTCCCTGCACTACCTTCATTAATTTCTTCCTTTCATTTTCTCCTGTGTTGTCTTACAAACAATGATTCCCCTGCTAAACTACACTATCTTTTCAATTTAATGCATCTCTACAGCTACAGTCAAACTCCCCCCAAACTAAAGGCTTGTTAAGTAAAATTCTTTTACATTATTCAAACAAAAGTTTCTTCCATTCCCTAAATGTACGACCCTCTCATTCTTTTACGTCTCAAACCTCCTCCTATTTATACCCTCTTCTTTTGTAACATGCCAAATTGAAAATAACGGTCAGTCTTATTACGGAAGTTACTGGGGGAACAATTCCGATGTCAGCACAGTTTATGTAGTATATTTCCCTTTCTGCTGATGGTATTATTCCTAGTTTTTGATGGTCTTGAGTTTTCTGCTTTTATCACTACAAAAATTTTGGATTGCTGTATTAAGAGGAAAAAAAGCGGTATTACATAGCCTCTTAAACCCCTACACTTAATAAAAAATGTCTTTGAAAATCCATTGCCTATTGTAAATTACTTACTATAGAACTACTAAGTATTTTAAGTATAGGTGTAATGGTGGCACAAGCCTCTCTAAAAATGCCTTGTTTCATCAACGGATATCGATTACATGTGCCATTAGGCAATGAGGCAGAGAATAGATGCTTGCAGCTTATTATCATAGAAAATATGTATTATATGTGAGACTACTTCAAGTATTTTTATTCCAATTTTTGTTAGCTTTTACCATTGACTTGTTATAATACACTCTTTTGTCAGCAAAATCTACTGCATTTGACCAGTTTTTCATGTAACAGTCAACTTTTGATAAATCTTCTGCTCCTTCAAAAGAACCATTGTTAAAAAAAAACAAAAAAACACACTTGTATCCGTGTATAATTTGTAGAGAACTGAAGTAATTAATATAGAAAGTTATTCGCATGCCAAAACATTATGTTCTAGATCTCAATCTTAATTACACTGATACCAATCTAAAATAAGCATTTTGAAATCACCAGAGTTACCCAGATTTTCACCTGATTAACCAGTTCAGAATCTGTTCTACTGAAGTTCACCTGGTAGGCACAATGAACTTGATCATTAATTGCCTTTAATGTGGTCTACTTGTTTCAGTGCTTTTTTCAGGATAATAAATCCTACTCTCCCTCTCTGCCAAGCATGCAAAACAATTTCAGAAGAGCTCCAATTTCACTGGATTCCAGAGGTTCATATCCAAGTTTCATGTAAGAAAGCAATGACGGACATACCATTTCTGCAAAAACACTGAACGTTCCCTCTGCAAAGCTATTGAACTTCTTTTCAACTGCACTCAGCCCAAGCCAAATGTTAATTCGCAACTCCACAGGCATTTTGACATCTTTTGTGTTGTCCTGTGGATACTGGCACACACACACAAGGTTATTCTTTGTTATGTTATGCAGGTATTGTAGCTTTCAGTAAAATACGTACAATAACACAGAAATATGAGTAATAATACATGATTTACTGATCTCTTCCTGTACTGCATTTCCTCAAAAGGAGCTAATAAAATGGTTCAGGAAGAAGACATTCTTTAAACGGTACCTCCCCGGGACATGTGAAAACCAAACACAGTAACCATTAGTATCATCCCTGCTCCTGTATATCCTCTCCCAAGTTTCATCCAGTAATGAGTTTTTTAACTGGGATGGCAACTTTAAATTTTAGTGTTTTTTGTCAGGAGAGTCTAGAAATGCAGCAGGTAGTCAGAATGGTTCACCAAACTTAGAAGCAGTGCATCATAACACACGTGATTAAGAGTCATGCATAAGATCATTAAAATATGGACTTATCTGCAGTGTAACTAGTAGTACATTAACAAACTCTAAATGCTATTGTTCCACAGTCAGATTGCCTTTTTTCTGGTCAAGCTCATACCACTTAGAAACAGTATCAATTAACTGGAGAAAGGCACTCCTATTCAAGAATAAGACTTAATGCAGAGAGATGTACCAAGGAACTTCTGAGTGTAGACATGCTCTACAGTACATGCAGAAAAACATACAAAACTTTGAATAGGTTTATGGAACTTCTCTGACTTACACTAATTCTTCCCTCTGAAAGTCTCCATTCATGTCCAACCCAAACCCACCAACTCCAATAGCACTTTAAAAGCCCTATCAAAATTCTGAGCTTCTCCAAAAAAGCATCACAGTTAGGGGCCAATGACTGTTCTAACTCTGGCTTATGGCAAAGTTTACATTAAAATTTATGTGATTTGTTGAAGAAACTATATGCATTTGGCTTTTATCTGCTCAGAATTTTGATACCTCATCGTTCAGAATTTGCTTGCATGTTCCATCCATGTGCATGTCACACAACACTGCAGTTTAGGCAGTTAAAGTTACAAAATGATTTTGAGAAAAAAAAAAAAGAAAAAAGTACCTTTAAGAAGATTGTTTGGGTCTTTCCGCAATATTTACCAGATGATTCAGGGCTTGTGGTGGAATACAGCACTTGGTGTGCAGGAACACGAGCATAAGCCAGTCTTTTCTCCCCTCGGATCATCCATATGATTACATCAGGCATACTGTTTTGTGGCTGTGGATTATTTGCGTGGAAAAGAAAGTAAAAGTTGGTAATTAATAGGAAGTTAAACTAACCTAATGCTTAGACAACAGAAACGTAGACTGGTTATGGTCAAACGGATCTCCCATTTAAGAATCAATACTAAACATGAATTAATGATAAATGGAAGAAATTGTTTTACTTTGCAAGTAATGCAATACATAGTTCTGGAACAATCATTGAAAATACCATTAAGATTGTTGGAAAACAAGATGCTCTTGTTAAGAGATTTGTTTCCTACATCTTTTGAAATTTTATCTAGAAATATGCTGTGACCCAATTCATTTACAGTGACTGATTCCAATTGCTAAAAATTTGGCTTGATGTGGTACACATTTAAATGCTTGTAATGTGGTACACATTTAAATGCTTGTAATGCTTGCATGCTAAGGGTAGATGATCTTAAGACTTTTAGCAGAAGACAAATACTACTTTTTTTTTTGCAGCTTTGTCCACACCTTTGTACACTACCTTCCAAATGAAGTTTTTTTTTATTAAATAAAAAAAATCAAAGCAGAAATGACAAAGAAAAAACGAAATATTCCTATAATGTCATGAAAACCAATTATTAGAGAGCATAACGCAGATGTTTAAGATTTAGGACGTTATTGAAAATTCAAAAAACTGTTAGAAGTAATGAGCTGCAGAAGTACTACATATATCCTACAGTTCCCGAACCAGCAAGGTGACTTGAAAATCTGGAGGAAAATAAAGGGCAAAATACTGCCACCTTGTACAGGTAAGAGTCTATTCTAATTCTACAAATCAGTGGTTACTTCCCAACATACATTCTCAGTGAAGCTGGATAACAACCTAGAACAATACATTCAAGTAAATCCTAATTACAGAGGCGCACATATTTACTTTCACAGCATCTAAAATTTCTGTTCTAAACAGAGGGGATATTGCTTGATCAGCAGTGAACATCACACCAGTTTGTGTTGGATGGCTACTTCTAAACTACCTGAATCACTGATGTTGTATAGTACTAACCTCTTCACTCAGTTGCAGTAATTTATCCAACCAATCCTCAATTTCTGTCAGAGTGGCTTTCACATCAGTAGCTTCATTTCTCATCCTTGTTGCTGCTTCTCCAATCTGTTTGAGAGACTTCAGACGCAGTTTTTCTATCTGAGTGTCAAGGACTGTAATATTAGATTTGCCTTCTATGAGGGGAAATGGTTTACTAAAAAGAAAAATTATTATCATGGTTAATAATCTAAGTGGATTTTATTTAGCCATACACTAAATGTAGCCATGCATAAAGCCGCAAGAGATTGAGTGCTACTATTTTCTTTGATTGAAAACCACCAGAATTAGAAATGTCTCTGCATCTATTTCTGCACAGATTTCCAACTGACAAAGCATTTACAGTAAGCAACAGAAATGCTGTGCTTACCTAGGACGCATGAATATAAAATAGCTTGAGGTTTATGCTTTAATGTATTTTTCCCTGTATATGCAAATCAGAAAATTGTCTCAGAACATACACCTGAATTAGTTCCTTCAGACCAAGATTAGGATCTTTTCTTTCACTGAAATGTAAATTCTCAGAAATTCAATATAAAAATACAGCTTGTATTTATGATAATGAAAGCTATCTAACTCTTTGGCAACAAAACATGGAAAAACTCTAAAACAAATCCATGACACAGAACTTTCAGTCACTAGAGGGCAGAGTACACTTTTTAATGGAATCAAGAAATACTATAGCATTGTAGTAGGGCCCAGAAAAAAGTTTTTAGGGTTTTTTTTTATATTTATTTTTTTTTGAGGTGGTGGTAGTTTGAGGAAAAGGCAGCTTTTCAAAGACCAATGACTGTATTCCTTCAATAGATTTTATTAAGAGGTCTCTAATATGATGATTAAAAAAACAATTAAAAAAAATCCAGAGACACTGCCAAGTTTGGAAAGGATGATATTCCTTTGACCTAGTTTTAATAACAAGTCATGTATTTCTGACTGACTCCGGAAAACCTTATTACTGACTGTTGCACTTACAGTTAGTTAGTTCTGCTAATCTGAATGGAAATGCTATCTGCCCTGGGTTAAAGTATTTACACTTGATTCAAATGTACCAGATCAGAACTTCCAGAAAATCATCACATTTCAGGTTTAAATGGTGCACTGAAAACTCTTTCAAACTCCTACTCTACTTAAAACTTTAACATGATAAAGAACATTTTTCATGAATTCAACCCAGGGTATTACACCTTTGGAACAGCTTTCATGTGTTTCCTGAAAACACCATAAAGGGCACCATATCCTGCAAACAATAGGAAGCTAATGTGGTTGATACATCTGGGTGCTAATGCTATTTAATAAAATAATAGCCTGAATAACAGTGCAGATATGTCAGAGGATGGCATGTTATAACTGATATAAGGCCTCGAGTTCCTACATTCTCTAGATGGCTCCATGCAACAACAGTTTGCCCTTCACATTTTGCTTTCCTGAAGTATGTCAGTTCTTTCTCTGATTTTTCTGTATGAAAGCATGCATTCTATAAAGCTACTAGTTTATATTTTGACATAAGCTTTCTATAATAAAATTCTGTGCTAATGTATATCAGCTTCCATTGCATTTGCTTTTTCCTATGTTCATTTTTGTTTTGGCTCTTCAGCTTGATGAGTTAGTTCTCTCATTTCATGTTTTTTGCTATTTTCTCTAATGAATAATAACCGTTCTTTCATTTTTCCTTACCTTTTCTCCTTCTTTTTCTCATACAGTTCCTTCCTTCCTCTTTTTAAACCCTAAGTGGCAACTCATATTGCCTTCTCTGACCACTCCCATACACTGAGACATGTTGACTAAAGGATCACTCAAAAACGTCATCTTTATGACCCTTAAGCTCTAAACTGCTTTTACATTTTTTTGTTCTGTGCTTACCAGTAAATAATGGAATTTCTTCCTTCTTCAGTTTCACAAATAACTTTGAAATTTAGGTAAACAAAATGTACACGAGGAATTCTAAAGGTATGGTGACAGATAGCAGAGAGCCACGATTTCACATTTGCACAATACCTTTTTTTTTTTTTTTTGTTTATTTCAAGATATGCTGTTTTACTGCTGTCATTGACTAAGAGTGGAGAATTATAAAACTAGACAGATGACTTCACTGGCAATATCTGTGCTGCTTTACTACTTTCAGAGACTTAGAATTGCAGTTTTCAGGTCAGTTCATAGCAGTAATCAGTTTTATAGTCCTTAGAATTTGTTTTCTGACTTAGTAAAGGCAACAGAGAAGATTCCAAGCAGGCCTAGAATGATAAGGCAAGAGATAAAAAAGAACGCGGTACTTTTACCTTATATCTTCTGTAAGTTCATCAATCAGCTTCAACCACATCTCAGCTAATCGGTTTTCAGAAATTTTAGCCTGCATTCCTGATTTTAAGGTGGTTAAGTTGGATTGCTGTGGAATTTTAAATGAAAAGATTTGCACTTACAAACTTCCATTGTGATATTATAGTCAACTCAATTTTTAAGGCTTTATTTGATCTCACTTATTTGAATGTATAAATCCCAAATCAAAAAAGACTAAGATGTTCAAACCTGATACATATTTAAGAGGACTCTGTATATTCTTTCACACTGTATTTAACACTAATAATGTTGCACCTAATTTCCAAATCAATTACAGTTATACAAAATTAACATGCCCCTAACTAAGAAGACTTCCTTCCTGTGGGACTTTCCTGCAGATTCAAGCATGAGAGCATTGGGCGTTGCCAGAATACACAACTATGATTAGCAGTGCCCTTTGTGACACAGTTCTATGTTTAATTTTGAATAGGAAAAAAAGAATTAAAGAAAAAAAAAAAATGTTCCACAATTTGCATACAATGTCACTTTTGATTATACCTCTTTATTTTTTATTTTTTTTAAAAAATAGAAAAACAGAAAACCATATCAGCAAAAAGAAAGTTACTTACCAGTCTTTCAACCATATTTAGGATTACATTCACAGGGTCTAATCTATGACTTATGTCCTCCCAAAAGGAAGTCAGTGTTACTACTGGCTTTGTGTTCCCCCATGGCAAATAGTAATAATAATTACCTGGTGTGAAACATCTGTATGTTAGAACTCATGGCAGAGACACATACTGTACATTGTACAAGTTGCTCTTTTTTTCACTTAGGTACTATAATTCATGATGAATGCACATGCTTGTCCAAACTTATCAAAGGATTTAAATTTTTCAGCCAACACAGCATCTGCTGAATGTTAAGCTTTTACCTCAAATTGTTTCAAATTCAGGTTTTTTTTAATCAATAAATCATCTGTTAATATGTTCATTATTCTATCCAGTAACTTACTGATGTTGATAGAAAATTGATGTGTTTCTCTGAAATAAAATGTTCAAATAATCATTTTACCAGACTAAAACTGATCACTTCATTTAATAGGCAGAAAAAATAATTTCTACTGTTTGCATTTAATAAAACAAAAGTTAAAGCCAAAACATATTTTTCTGTGATTTGGGTAGGTTGTTTTCTTCTAGGCTGCCAGACCCTTGGTTAAAAAGGTAAGTTTTTATTATTTTTTAAATCAGAATGTTCTGATGGTATTTTCCCATCTTAATCCCTTGCTTGTAGATACCTGTAAAATACTGTGATTTTTTTCTTGCCAGTTTTCCTGTCTACATCTAGTGCACAGTCAAAGATCTCACTGAATTCTACAAAAATATCTTTAATACCATCAGTAGGCTTTGCAGTGTTTATTAACAAAATATAACTTTTCATCAAAGGCCATGAGGAACCAAGCATTATTTTCTGTCACATTTTCAGTAATTTTTACTGGGGTAAGAACTGTCATTCCAAAGCTAGAGAATAAACACCCTGCACCTTCAAAAGAGCCTTTTACATGGCTTTATCCCCATACCAGCAGCATCCTTACCATCAAAAACAGCACGACTGTACTGAGTTGTTGATGCCAAAGGCTTACAGGTGGTATCAAACTTGTTGCCATAGTTACCAATGCTAACTTCAAACTGGATAGGCTCGCCAGTGTCTTGCAGCATGGTAGCAGAATGAAAGACAGCAGCCAAGCAGAACTTTCGTCTGCGCTGGTATTTCTACAACAAGAACCTTTTTAGTTGTATTGACATATTTCTAAAATAGAATCCACTATCACAGAAAACGGTAATATTTTTTTCAATGGAAATAATGATTTTAATATTTTTGCTAGTTTCTGAGATGTACCAAAAATACATCCGTTGTATAAAAAATTATCGTTTGAGATTATAAAAATGTCTCAACATGTCATGCTACCAGTGTCATACATTTTTGTAACCACACCATAAAAAAGCACCTCTTAATTCTAAGATTCAACTCAACTGCTTCAATTTTTAAGTCAAACCAGTCTCCAAAACTAACCAGACAAGGCTCATTTCCATTACCAACAGTGACAGTAAAACAAGAATTTACCTCTACAACCAGTATGTCATCATTAGGAATCATATCTAACTTTTTATTAACAGGTTTGCTTTCAAGTACTGTTGATAGCTCAACCAGAATTCTCCCTCTGTAAGCAACTCCTTCTCCCTGTAAAATAACGAGACATTTAATCCAGTTTTATAAAATGTAGAGATGCAGATAGTGAAAATCACCAAAACCACTGCTGCTCCTTCAAAAAATACATAAAAAACATAATATTATGTCATACTATCTTGCTAATCATAAATACAAATTATTATTCAAAAAGAAACACCAAAAGTAGCATAATGTGAAACAAACATTAAAATGAATGAATTCTTTAATTAAAAATAATTGGGTTTAATCCTTTTATTAAAAACAGTGAATAAAGAAACTGACCTTTCCAAAGTTTAATTCATCATATGGATCTGGAAATCCAGTGTACTCTCTTGGACTTCCATAAAAGTTTAGGTAGCAAGGCCCAAATGTTGGTAAAAAGCCTACTTCTGCTTCTCCAGTGTTTGCTAACAGGAAAACATCAACATTTTATTTTTGTTAATTATCATTCAGAGCCAGAAAAGCAATCACCGTTACTTTGAAATCCAACAGAACAAATGTTAGATATTAGTCAGGTATTAGTTATTAGTGAAGTAAGAACACTATTTCTGGGTATGCAATATGAATTTAAAGTAGTTATATCAATGACTGTATTTCTTCCTAACTTCCTCTGTCCTTGTACAATATTTACTATATACTACTTCATGCAGTAGAAAACCCCACAGAATAAACAGAACTTCTGCCCCACTTCAAATATCAGGTTTTCATTAATGTGAAAGAGTAGTATACTCTTATGTTAATGGAAAAACATCGCATACAAATAAATGAAACTGAGTAACATGACATTTGCATTCACTTAAGTGCACAGGTCATTACCGCTCTCGCTAAACAGCTACAATAAAGATGCATACCATATCACAAAAATCTAGTATTTAGCAAAATTAATCCTACTGTTTCTAATGTAGTATATTTTTTTCTGTGGTTATACTTCATGGTAAAACACAGACTATTGCAGACTCTGTAACTGCGACAATGCAGAATACTGAACAAACTACCTTTTAAATAAGTTAGAATTCATGCAAGACTGAAAGTCTGCAAACTCGGTTAATTCTCAGTTAATCACTACAACAATAAGCTCCGTTTTATATCCTATTTTTATTCCACAGCTAAGAAAAGTATTGCATAGTTATGACCGAACAGGAAAGATTCTATATTCTATTTCTTGCTGTTTCGTAACTCTTGTCTTGTTTAAATGATCCCAGTGTAAAAAACAGATCACAGTCAGGTTCTAAACCTTGCAACATAAATCAGTTAGAATAATCTGCAGCACAATGAATGACACATTTATCACAGCAAAGGATAGCTGAGGTAAGAAAGTGAAAATAAAGGGTTATGCCTTCCGTGACTGCCACAGTGACAGGTGACAGAAATGAATAATAAAAATTAATGTCATGTCTTGATACAATTTTCCGTCAAAGACATTTAAAATCTGCAAAACATGAAATAAAGATTTGCACTTCTCTATCTTGCATCCTTTTGCCTTTTTTTTTTTAGAAAGCTTATGGTCTCATTACAGAAAGCAATTTCAAAACACTACTTCGATCTTCAATTTAAAACTACTTTATTAAGAAAGAAAAATTATAAACTAAGTATTTGGGTGGATGAATGTGTTTGTTACCTTTGAACTGCACTCCAACTGTATTTATTTCTCACTATATCAATATTTAACACAAAATTTTTCAAAACTGGATGTTAACCCATACAGTTACATTGAGCCATCTCTCCACAGGTTGTAACAGAATCAGATATCATTTTTCAAACTTATACAGCTATCTAAGCATAAGCAAAGCAAGCACTAATTATTTTATGCAGTTATTTACTTCTATAGGGCTCTGCAGCTGGAAGCATAGTTTTGATCTCACTGCTATGTTAAAAATTGCAAGCCATTGTTAGAGCACTTTAAAATTGAAGCGACTGCATAGTCAGCTCTAAAACACAGCCTGAAGCACCAGCCAAACAGAAATATTTTCAAACAAGTTCCAGTGCCAAAACTGTTTTATAAAGTTAGCAGTGTTTGATACTTTTTAATAACAATGGTGAAGCCCTTCGCAATTTTTTTATTTTATTTTTTAAGATGATGCGTTTTCTCAAGCAATACTTCTCAGTTTGGGCAATGGAAAGAAAAATCAGTTATAGACCAAGATATAAACCTTCATATGATGAAGCCCCAGTTCCCGAAGATGAAAATTCTATATTATAAAAACAGAAGATGTTACATGACAGGAGACAATAGCATTTAAAAAATAAATACAACAAAAAGCCCTCTGCTTTAAAAATAAAGTTGAAGGCCTGAGAAAAAATATAATTCAATGGGCTAGAATTTTGTTTCCTGATTACAGTAACGAAGGTACTACTTTTCTTGTACCATTTCCAAAGAAAAAAATGAAAAAAGCATATAGCATATAGCTAACACAAGAGATAACTGTTTTGTTGCCTGTTTCAGATTTGTACAGTCCTCCTCTCCAATTATAAAAAAATCTTAAGAACATTTCAGAAAACCACTACATTTCATAGCCCATTAGGATGTCCTTATTTACTGAAGACTGTAGACTAGCTCAGTTTCCTAATCCCACTGAAGTCAGAACATGCTTCAGGCGTTGACCTCCTGGAAAGACTATCAACTGTGATTTTATACAAAAATGGCCATTCCAATGTCAGAACTTCAAAAGAGAGAGAATCTACTTAGACTCATAAGCAAGGTATGACTCAGCAGCAGTTCAAGTTACATACTTCTGTGAGTAGCACAAGTCATTTCTCCACAACTGAATTTTCCCCAACAGCCCAGCCCTTCCATCTTTAACTTCCCATTGCCTTTTTCTATAACCTTTGCTTTTGCCTCTGGTTGTGTGTGGGATACACAAAAACAATGTTTGCACAAAGTTGTACTTTCAACAGCAAATACTTCGAAGGGGACTGGATTATAAGCTTGCAGTTATCTGACTGAAAATACAGTTCCATCTGATAAGATAATTAAATACCTGCTCAAGTCATTGCAGGATTGGAGCCACTCCTTTTGTTTCTGAACTCCTGACATAGCTACCAACTCAAGGACAAACTAGTCTGTTTTCAGACAACATGCACATATCATAAACACAACAGAAAAAACAGTAATTTAGATCCTTATTGTGGAAATGGTTTTGAGTCAGTGTCCTACAAGCTAATGTACACATATAAATAAATCTTAAGTCTGTTTAACCATGTCATTATGTATGGACACCTAATATGCCACACTATGTATATTAAAAAGACAACACAATTTTTTTCTGGCAAAGTAACACAACCATTGTCATGGAGCTGGCTCAATTGTATGAAAGATCCTGATATAAAAATAAGATGGGATTATAGAAGTAGATCACCAAGAAATTATTAATAAAACATTCACAACATTGTATTAGAACAGAAAAATAATAGGAAATGTATTATTTAATATTTCCCAAAAATTGCCTAACAAAATTTGTTCTCTTGCAGTTAATCAGTTCTGCCTTTTAACCTTTATGAAATTACAAATCTAGTCACCTAAACTGAAGCACGTAAGCTAATTCTCTGCAATCATAGTATTGCAGACATTCCATTAGTTCATTGAAGCTACTAAAACAAGGGCTACTTAATAGCTATGTGGAGCACTCATATGATGAGAGGCAGTGGCAATTTATATAAAGCTGCTGATCAAAGCAGTGACTGATCCAACTCCTCCTCCCCTCCCCCCACCCCCCAACATCTGAAAGCAGTACAAAGGAAATGAGCAGATGGTTCTACATCATTCCTGCAGGCTAACTACTCAGGAACATTCTCCTGTTTTTAGGTTCTCTGTCTGTAGCACAGACAGACTTATAAGGTGGCAAAAAAAAATCTTGTCTGCTAGTGCCCAATGAAGTAGTTAGTGATTATGAAACAGTAACTCTGGATTGTAAATGTTGTAGTAAGAATCTTAGTAAATGTATGCATCTCACTAACGGCACAGAGATTACATGGTTTTCTGAAGTTGGGAAAGAACTGGTTTGCAAACTTAATTGATTGATTACCTTTATAAATAAAACTGATTTTTGAGGTAGTTACTGCAATTTGATGATGATGTGGTTTAAATGTTAAAGTTTTACTACCTTGAAAAGTCCCACTGTATGTTTTCTATGTGCATTGTTTTGAAAACTCTGGAAATAGACTATCTTGTTGCCACAGAACTGAGAAACTATAGGAAACTATATTTTTTTAGGAGCACCGACCCTTGCTATTCCTAATAACACAAGAGAAGATAGCTGAATCAGTTACCTTCAACTTCTCCTCCAGAAGAAGCAATTTTTGAGAGACTTAAATATGTTGTTCCTACTACATCATTTTTTGTAAGACGATCCCTACAAAAAGAGAAAGATTTTAGTTAAACATAATGCTGACCATCCTACATAGAAGCAAGCGAAAGGCACTCCAAAATGGTATATTCACATTTTATATCACTTGGAATGCCTTAATATTACTAACAGAAGGTATTTAATTGATAGTTACAAAAGCGAGTTGTATCATGAGGAAGTCACGTGAAGTACTGTAAAACTCTTTAAAAACCTGGTAGAATTTCAGTAACCAACCTAGGAGCTCTGTTGAAAAAAATCATTTGCTTCTCAGGAGTACAAGTAGTCAGCAACGTGCAAACCAGAGCCCTGTGATATATTCTGTCTTCTCCCCAGAACTATGCTTAATAAGTACACTCAGATATACAGAAAGAATAGCAACTCTGTGGCTTACTAGTATTTGAACCACCTAAACCAGAACTCAAAATATGCTTAATGTTCTGAATAGCATTCAACAATACACGAACAGGAAGATGATATGAGAAAGACAAATGTTTACAGAAGCAGACATTCAAGTTTTACTTTAAAATATAATGGAATTAAATTTTTTTAAAAGCATTAATGAACTAGTTAGTGGGCACAAAACTAAGAAAGAAAACTGACAAGTGCATGTATTAGAAACATTACATGATCACCTAACTAGCAATAGCGCTCACTGCTCACTGTACAAAAGTAACAATACTCCCATATTATGCTAATCACACCTATTGTAAAGAAACCATATTACTAAAATTACTTAAACACTTGTTTATATACTTGTAGATTGAGACTCCAACAACACCTGACACAGAACCAGACTTCACTTAACATAATTTATCTTGTCTAGTGCTTTGATTAAGTCATAACTCACCAGTCAACAACTGCAAGCTTTATTTTCTCACACATTGAAGGAAACTGAAAAAAGCAATGATAATAAAACAACCCATTACTTATTTCAATTCTGTAATGTTAATGCCCTAGATTCCAAAAGAATGCCCATTTTCTAAAGAAATGAGAAAAAAACTGACCTTGACTTGAAGATAAATAATTTGGTTCCACTCTGGGTTAGCATTTTTCTCAATTATGTTTGTGCAAACCTAAAAAATAAATATCAATTACATAGCACATCAAAGATAAAACAGACAGAAAAGCATATACTAGCTATGATTTAGGATCAATCGTATTCTAATCAGAGAGGGAGTAGTAGTTAACGATGAATGCTGAGAGGTTTATGCTCCAATCAGCTTTCATTTGGTAAATACTGCTAAACTGACCTACATATACAATGTTAATGACTATTAGATGGAAAATAAAATTTTGAAACCGTGTTTAAACTTGAGGCTGGAGTCGCCTTAAAAAGAAAAAAGTTTGTTATTTCCACTAGCTACAACAAAGATGCTTTCACACTAGTACTGATCTCTTATCACAGCAGAGAAGACGGACACAGGAATGACTTGATTCCAGATTATTTTATGTAGATTTTAGAGAGGATGAAGAATATACTCTATGGGAAAGACTATATTAATTATCGGTAATGTCTGCTGAAGATTCCCTATGTTTACTGGGGGTGTTGACCTGATTATATAACATACGAAAGGACTATCATTTTTCCTCTTGAAGACTGTCTAGCTATGAATATAGGCTGTGCAATTGGGCTTCAGCTCAAATTTGGCATTCTGAGGAGCATATTAGTCATAAAACGCACAAATGCTGTTAACCTGTCCAGAAAAATCTGCACCACCAGTTACAAAACCTGATCAGGAACAACCAGTAGGTAAGCAACCTGGCATACATAATTTCCTAGCATTTAGTCATACATTCCTTTTATTAGTCATCAACTTTGCACCCATTCTACTATATCTCATAAGTTTGCCCTCATTCTACTAAGTGAACTTTAGGGCTAATACTTTTTTATTTCCATAACTTAGGTAAGCTTAAAAATGTATATTGGCATATAAATTCTGTTCTCAGGACTATGACTAAAATAAAGTGATTCAGGTATTTACTCTATTACCTTTTTTCCAGCAAAGGAAACTTCTACAAAGGGATCCACCAGGTTTTTCTTGTCTGCTTCTCCTCCAAATATTTCCTTGACAGTCTGTGCAAAAGCATCATCCACTGCACAGAAGTTTCAAAAGAGAAATAAGTGTTTATGCTTTTTTTTTTTTATAATTATTATTATTATTTTAAACTTGCCATAGCAATCCCACCAAAATCAACCAATTTACAGCTCTAGGTAGGGTGAAGTCTAATCTGATGAACAAAGTTGTGAAGAGTAAGAATCTACCAGTGAAAATGGAGAGTTTAGGCTTTGGTGAAATTTCAATAATATAATTTTTGGAAACATCCTAAGGAGTGCTAATGTGCTCCTGAATTTAGGGGCATAGTTGTATTTGAAAAAATTTACTCAAGTACCTGTAGACACAGTCATTTGTTGTCACAGATAAAGGGGAAAAATCTTGCTAAGATGGATGAAACTGAAACATGCACTATATACTCAAACTAGACATGCACAGAACATCCAGCGTACCTGCAGATCACCTGGACTCGAATGTTAACTTCTGTGATTGGACATAGTCTAATGAAGATGACCACTACTTGAAGCTGTGTGGCCCACTCAGCAACAGAGGAGCATTACTCATCTAGTGTGTAACATTAAATTATCCATTACAAGAATTAAGTAGACTTACTGAGTATTACCAAAGAGCTTGAAATAGGCTACTTAAACCATCACAGAATTATTGGCTCAAATAATAATGTAAAACACTCAAGATGTATTATGTTCATGAAATGTTTCCAAACAGCTATCACAGGCAATCTAATCTATCTATCTATCTAATGGCAATCAAATACACCAATAGACAAGTAATAAGAACTGATGTACTTTGTGGAATGTCCTCAGCTCTATAGATTTTGAGAAGGAAAGTGACCCATCGAAGTGCAATTCCAGCTGGTAATAACAGATTGCTCTCCACATCATCGCTTTCATTATCTCTTTCCCGTTTTTCAACCTGTTGGGAGATATATTGGCACATAGTATCTGGTATGTAAGAAAGACGGAGTAATCCACAGATTTAAGGCAATTAGTTAAACTGGTGCCCACAATACCTTACAGGTAGAAGACTGTGTCAGTTTCATTATAAAGAATGAGACTTCATTGAATTATCAAACTATAAAAATGAATTCTAGTCAAACTATTTTGTTTATATTTTAATCTCTATGCTATTCAACTGTAGAAGCCTACTATGACAACACTTCTAAAAACATCATCTGATGATCAACCATTATTGCACTCATAAATAAGGCCAACTTAGTGCAATTTTCATACCCATCTCAAGATGAATATTGTGGTAAGGAATCTTACTATAATTAGAAAATACATACAATTCTGATATAATTTACCAAAACTTACTGCTTCCTCCTTTAGAAATAAACAGGAGTTCTAAAATGTCACCACAAATAACTACAAATATCCTTGTGATGTCAAGAATCATGAAGACAGCCTGACCTCTAAAGGTCCCTTCCAACCCAAAACATTGTATGATCCTATAATATTGAAGGAGGAGGATATATTCCATGGTGGTAGTGACATTACATTTAACTAAGGAGTAGCAGAATGTAAAAATCTTAAGCAGGAATAACAGCAGTATTGGAACTACAGACAACAGTCGAGAAAAACGTCACACAGAGAGGGCTTATTTTTACCTTGACAAGACAACAGACAGTTAAAAACTGAATTGTTAAAAGCAGTAGTTACTTTTAACAATAATATGCTTTCCTATCCATCAAATTAATTCATGCCTAAACTGTAATTATTGATGGGCCTGATTTTCACCTGGTAAGTATTAGGAGCTTTCTGGTTCTCGGGTTTCTCTGCAGGCTCGTCTATATTACACAGTAGTCGAGACATCCCTGAGTTAGTCCTGGAACTGATATCAGTATGCTGCTCAGCCTGATTAGATATGCTAAGAGGAATTACATATTAGCTTGCAAGCGACATCAAGCTAACACATCTGTGCTTATTCCAGGACATGGAAGTTACATAATGCTTACAGAGGACGTTATACAGAACTGTGAGGGGGAACATGAATTATCAAGGGTGGATAAAGAAGAAAAGCAAATAAATCAAACTTACTGGTGGCTCATCTCCAGTTCCCAGGACAAACATGCTAACTTTCATATAGCCTTTAGCTCCTGAGCTTGTATCCTCAGGATCACTCAGCAAAAGCCATTTTCTCATAACTGCATGGCCTGAAATGAAAGTAAAACACCCCTAGTAACATCCATTAAATAAAGACAGAAATCAATGTCAAAGCCAACTGCTCCAAAAAGCCTACTTTAACCTACAACTAATTATTTTAAAAATTTATCCTTAGACAGGTCTGAATATCTCTATTCAAAACAGGAAATCTAGCGGTGTTAAAACATTACGTGGCATGCTATTTCCCTGACACAATTTACAAATACTTTTGCATCATCTTTCAATTTTTTTTTGGTCTTTGATACCAAAGCTAATATCCAAATTTTATGTGCTTGTTCTTCATCTTGAAACCATTGAAAGGAATTACATATTGTTGGAATTTTTTTTTTGTTTATACTTTAAGCAGCAATTTCAACTTTCCATTTACTTACATTTTTACTTTAGAAATAGTAATGGAAATGTTTCAATTCCAAGTTTCAAGAACTCAAGCACACCTTTTCTTCTAGGAAAGAAGCTCTGAAGTAGCTGTTACTTACCAGGTTCATCATAAACATAGCCAATGTCAATCTGCAATAAAGATCAAAGGCATTATATTGGAAGAAATACCAGAACAGGAAAATGCTAGGCAAGTCCTCCAAACTTTTTCAAAAGCTTGTCACAAACAAAAGAAAATTTACATAGCATATTCTTGGGATGAGAAAGAGAAAATGCCTTACGTTTACAAAAAAAGAATTCTGAATGGGTAGAACAATCAAGAAGAAAATGCAATAAAAGATGGATGCAAACTAACAGCTTGCTCCTTCCTTCCTCAGATCCCCAGCTTTCCCATTTATTGGAAACAGAAGATGGGGCTAATTACTTCTTCTTGAACTCCCTATGCTCCTCCATTATTTTATGTTCATACAGGCTTTTCAGACATCTTTTTTTCCCCTATTTCCTTCTCAGCATCTCATAGTTCAGTTGCAGAAGTTAGGCTTTTTTTTTTTAAATGAGTAATTTAATTTCTCTTTTATAAAAGATGAGCAATTTTTTCCCCACTGTGTCAAACCTGGACATGATTGCACATGTACCCCTACTGTATTGATTGTATCAGGTTTCAAACACGTTTAGGAATGCAAGTATGTTTATGCATGTCAACTGGGCCAACATTCCTTGCAGGTCTGAAAAGGTCATTTTCTAGAGAGAATTCCTCTCGGAGTTTTTTCCTGGAATGCATGTGGGAACAGAAAGCATCTGAATGACATGCTGTCACCTGCCTGTTCTGATTAGTCCTTCAGTCCTTCATAGAGAAATATACCTGTCTGGATCATTAGAAATTACATGGTAAATAAGCAGCACGGAGCAAAAACAAGCAAGCTGCATCTAGAGAGGAGCACTCTTCGTCATGTACATATTTTCATGAAAAGGCGGTCCAGAGATGTACTGAATTTTTGCAGTACAAAATAAGCAGACACAAAAGACAACCAACACTGACACTGGAAATGTTATAATAGGGGATCCCAGAAACTATTACAATTGTCGTGTGAATACTTTGTCTGTACTGCCTTAGGATACCTTCAATGGGCAGATGTTCATCTCTCAATAGTGACTGTAATGCATACAAACAAAAACAACCTCACCAATATCATCAGATCCACATAAATTAATTTAAGAAGCTTTTCCATGATTTTTACTTAACATATTTCTGATAAAATGACCTTTCCACATCACTTGAGAATGTGCATCTTTATGCTGCCATGTGCATTACTATTCTGCCTAATACAATTATTTCTGCAAGCCCTACCTCATACCAAATAATCACCTTGTTACTTTCCAAGTGAAACATTTACCTTTTGGAAAATACATTTTTCTCTTGGATACAAGTGAGAGAACTTGGTATATAAACCACAATTTTCTTTAACAACAATCATCTACTCAAATAAGAAAACTGATTATCAGTGGTTAGAACAAACGGTCTCTAGCATAACAAGCAAGACATCACTAGGTAATCTTTGGCCCCATGCTAAAGCTGTATAAATTTAAACATTTAAAACACGGACTTTAAAAATTTCTCTCATTTTCTTTAATTTAGTCAAGATATGGAAGTCAGTTTCATACCCACCTTAAACTCTCCCATTAGACAGTCTGCTCGTAGAGAATAAGAATCATACACCTATAAAGATAGATACGAAACAGGAATGCTTCTAAACTTCACAGTGAAATGGCCAGACAACCCTATATGCATCCAGCAGCCCCTTGGAACATGCACCATTTTTTCTTACCCGAATGCTAATTGTTTCATCAAGTAACTCTAAAGGAGTCATGTGGACATTGTAGAAAAATAGCTGTTAAAGTAAAAACATAAACAAAAAAACATTTTGAAACAGAAAATGCATCACATAACTCTCTCAATAGAAAATATGAAAACATGATTTTAAAAGGCTCGTGAAGTATGCCTGCTAAAATACTATCAGCCTGCCTCCTTGTTGGAAACATTATCTGATAATTTAGTGCAGAATTAAAAACTGAACTAGGTAAACAAACTTAATATAAAATAGAAGACAAAGTCAAGACTTCCATTTGAAAGAATGTAGTAGTAGGTATAGTCCTGTCATAAGCTTTCAGCATTGCCCTTGCTCTGCACTTCATAGTCTTCTCAGGGGAACAGCTTCTGCAACTGTAAAAGCTACTTGTTCTTTGGGACATTCAATTCTGGTCTAGTCATCTCTGTTGTACCTGTCAAAATGGTCTTTAGTGTTCATGATGATAAGTGATTGTAATGATTTGCATCTGTGAAATTCAAGGCTATTGTAACAAACCTGATAGTCTGACAGCATGAAGATAAATATACTATTTAACAGATTATTTGCTTTATTCATAGTATATGCTTTACTAAGTTTGGTCTTTGAGACCAGAGATATTTCAGTCAGTACTCTATCCAACAACAGGAGTACACAAACATGGTCCCACCTCTGAATACTGAGACTGACTAAAAATTGATTTGATACAAGCTGCATGTGATTTTCTCCCCTTCCCTTCCCCCTCTTTTCTTTTTCCCAGCCAATGTTTAATAAATCTTGAATGCTACCTACAGCTTAGTTCAAGTCTCAATCTTTGCTGTACATTCCTTGTTTTTGCCTTCATGAGTTAAACATCCATATGTTTACTGTTCCAGACACAGGATCATTTATTTTTGTGCTGTTTATACTACTATAAATTCCTTCCTGCCATTTCCATACATTTAATGTATAAATCCCCGTCTGGACAAAAATCTAGCTGTGCATTTACAAATTATGTGTAGTAACACAAAGGCTTTTCCAGATTCTGTGTAGAAGTCTTACTGACCCAAAGCACTGTATGGAAAGCTCAGTTGCAAACACCAAAGAAGTCTAGAGTGATTTCCTAATTTTTCTGTGGTTTTATAACCTGCACAGAACTATTCAAAGCCCTTATGTCACATGGCCAATCATATCAAAGAACAAGTTACATATGTTTCAGTTGAAGTTTGATTTCTTTCTAGATAGTTTGCTAGGGCTGCCAGAAATAGTGATATTGCATTTAGTAATGTGAATACATAAAGAAAGGGACTGGGCACTTGGAAATTCATGTTAGTCACATTATCCTTAAATATTACAAAATTATTATTTATTGACTATAACGAAAGCTGTGATAACCATTTTTTCCTCATTTGATGGCATCAACCTTTCAGCTGAAATTTTCTTACAACACTCACTTCATCAAAATATGGGTTGTTTCCTCTTTTGATTCTTGTTCGGTGTGTCTGACCACAAACATGAACTTTGACAACTGGTTTTATGTTATTTCCAGGCAGCTGACGACCTTCAATGACTCTAACACGAATCTGAATAAATATAAATAAATAATAATGAAAATCAAACATCTGTATTAACTCATTCCCTATGCTATCTCTGTTGACAACAATTTCTCAGTACACCACCAAAAAAGTTAACCAGCACCTGAAGTTGCTGGCAGATACAGACAGACTTTTTAAGCATAAATTATGATAGCAAGTATAATTTTACTTGACTTTTTCAAGACAAGTTGGAGATAAGTTTTTCAGCAAGGGTTTTTTTACATGCTTTTACTACTTATTTTTAAAGGTGCTATTGTAGCTTGATGTCTACAAACGTATAATAAATACGGTTTACCTAGATTTCAGTCAACTGTTCAAAACTGGACATCTCTGTAACAGGCACTTTTGAAAAATACTTTGGAAGTACAGGCTTTCAAACGAAGTGGTTAATTGTTTCTACAGTCTATTAGCTTTGCATGATCTGACATTAAATTATACTCAAGACAATGTGAAAGGAGCGATGTCATGCCAAGTCAGGAAAAGGCAACATGCAATATTTAATAAATCTATTACCTGGAAATCTTGTGGTTTGTTAGAAAGGATTCTCCGTGTTTTCTTTCCTTTGGTGATGCGCCTAGCTAGCTGGGCTTCCTTTGTGCCACTTGGAACTGTTGATGTGATGTTACCAACATCCATGCCATCCTCATAATCTCCATTGTCTTCTCCATCTGCTACAGTTAAAAAACATTGCAGTTAACAAATAGTCCAGCTTAATATTGAAGTTTCAGGAATAAGAGTCTGATATACAAGAGTTATACTGGAATTGTATTATCATCTCATTTTAACAAATTTATTTATTTATTTTTTACTGACCACATGCTTCCAAATCCTTTTGAAAGTTAGTCATTTTAACCTGCTTAAGAATAAATTTATATCCTAATCAAGGTAACTGTAGGTCTGTCCCACTTCAGGATGCAGATTATCTTATACAATTCCTGTATACTTTTTTGAACCAAACGACTGCCGTTGTAGCAAAGCGCAATTCAGTTGTAATTAATCATCATGAGAATATCACCAGAAGCAATTACTTTCATTCCAGTTAAAGCTATTTTTCCTAGAAGAAAGACTAGGCTCTAGCGTAGCATCTGAAGTTTTTACTTCGGAGCCTTGAAAATATGAAGACATTTAGGGTTTCTCAAGGGTGGATACTGCCATCTAAAATAAAAATCTGAATCCCCCTCCACAGCATTTAACTGTGGAATAAAGGGAAGTTTTTAATAAGTCTCTTCAAAGACAGTTCTGAAATCACAATAGCTCTGTGGAAGACAGTTCTATATCATACAGTGAAATTCCAGCACTGCAAAACAGGATCCATAAATATCTAGACTACAAAATTGTTTAATTCCCTTGTGTTTCTAATTTCTTTTCTTAAATGGAGGACAGTGAATATGGTAAAATCTACAGTAAGAACAAGCTGTGCAACTGGTGGCTGGCATTAACAATGTTTATTAACTTCATGAGTTAAATTGCCAACACAGGGTGATGAACACTTTGCATAATGAATTCATCAGCAGTTCTTGTAAGAGATGTATAAAACCACAAAGACTGACATACCATCTACTTGATAACTGGAAGACTCCACCTCCCTAACATTTTTCAGATTCATCTGCCCTGATGGATACATGCAACTGTTTGATTACACATCCTGACATAGCACTTCATTTTTAATTTCTGAAAAGGAACTGCAGCAGTCACAACTGGGGAGGTGACTTCATTTCATGGGTAACAGGTATTTACAATAATGAACTAAGGTGTGTTTGCTAACTGGCACTGAAATAATTTTCACACACTTGCTGGATACTAGCTAAAAGCCTGCTGTGTTCTATTTATCTGTATTACCTCATAGTTCAAATGTAAGTGCATTTTTAAAAGGCTATCAAAATAATCTCATACAAGTCAATTAGTATTTTTAGCCTGCAAGTCCATATTTCTATATAATATTGTGAAGTTTAGTAATTTAACACACAACTTTTCTGTTTACATTACCTAACCTTCCACTCCTCAAGCACACCTCTCAGTGGAATCAAAATTTCTGGAGACTCTTCATTTCAAATTTTTTTCCTTCTTATGTAACTATCATCAGATAATGACCAAACTAATTTATTTTTTCTCAAACGTATTAAATTTTTTACATTTAATTTTGTCTGCACAACCACAGCCTGGCTATTACAGTAATTATTTGCCTGTCAACTGAAGAAATCTGTTGTTACTTCACAGTTCTCCGATGAGTCTGAAAAAACAGTAGATCTCAAAAACATTCTCAGAGAAAGACTGGGTAAAATTATACATCAAGACCAAAGAATATTCCCTACTGATTACGATAATTATATGGACTACTCAAGTATCAAGCCTAAATGAAGATACAAAAGTGTCTTTCAAAACTTACTTATTCTACAAAAAAAATGGTTAATGCTTTAAGAAAATATTTTCATAAAACTCCAACATAGAAATATATCTTTCAAAAAGTGCAACTTCCCTGCTTATTTTTCTTACCTCTGAAGTATTACGACAGATAACTGCTATTTCTCTGAGCATTAAATATATATATATACATATATGTATGTATATATATATAAAAATTTCATTCTTTAAAAAAGCCCTTTTGAAAAGCTTTTAAGCAAAGTTATTCTTCTGTAACTCAATTCCACTGGAGAAAATGAAGCTAAAAACATTTTGTGTCAGGAAATTCCAATTTTCCTCCTAACTGTAGTGCTGAATCATCCTTAATTTCTTTTTAAATCACTATTTGGCAGTCTTGGCATGCTTGCTTCTGGTTATTAATTATTATTATTACTATTTTTGTGACGAACAATTCTGTTTAATCACTTTCTTGCCTTGTCTTACATATTTCCATGACCTTTTAACAATAATGTTCTGAAAAAAAGGTTGAAATACCTTCTTGTGCATTGGTCCCTCCTGGGTCATTAGGATTTGCAGGTCCAGCTGGTGGCTCATATCCTACTACCAAATCAATTGTTGCCTATAGAGAAATACACGGTTTTGAATGAAGCACACAGTATTCACAACAATTCATTTAAAGCCTTAAGTCATTGTAGCACTGTACATGAGCAGTAACTATTCATGGTCACAGCAGAGTTTATAATAAAGTTTCAGCTTATTAGTAAATGAGTAAATTGATAATAAGCTATACACAGATACAAACAATAAAGGCTAAAGAATTTGCAGGTAACGGAATAGGCTCTAAAACTATATTTAAAAAATGTGATTGCAGTGTTTATATTTAGAAAAAAACTGTTGCAATGCAAGCATATAAGATTTTCAACAAATATTAATATATTTTCACAATTCTGATGGCAGATTAAGTGACATCCTAAATTTACAAATGAAAGGCAGAGAGAAATGACACTATCTAACAAGTCTGAACCATAAGTAAAACTTCCTATCTGGCTCTTCTAATTGCTTGTTCATACTTCCATCCTGGAAAAAATACATGATGTCATTTTCCATTGTAATTACAGAATTGTTTTTTAGTGCTTGACTGTGTTTTTGCATTGATGAATAAAACATTATTATTCCTAGTTGCCACAGTAACATGAGGAGTCAGCAAAACCACCACAACCCTGTGACCAACTAACCACAATATTAAACTACAGCTGAAGAGATACTGAAATTACCCTTTAAAGCCTCTTATTAAGAAGACTGGAATGTAGTATGAAGTGGCTTAGCAGCCAGTCTGTGCAAACAGTAAGGTCCCAGTTCTAGACACTACTTTTAACAGATATCAGTTAATCACTCAGTTTAGCATGTGTTTAAATTTAACAAAGTTAAGCAAGTTCTTGCCTAATTTTCTGAACTGAGCTGAAAGTAAACATGCATGTGATTATGTGCTTCTTAGAATCAGCATTATGACACAGGTGGGTATTAGAAAGAATACAGCAAGAAGTGAATATGGAACTATCTGTTATTTAAGAAAATGCTTTTTCTTTCTTTCCTTCGTTGTTTTTTTAAGGCTTAATATAAAACAGGCTGATTTTCACAGTATCTATAACACATGTATACAAATACATAGTTCATACAGAGAAAACTATTTAAAGAATTATCTTTGATATTAAACTCGGCGTAATTACATCCTGTTATAAATTACATCCGAGGGTTTTGCTACAAAATTGCAAAGAATTTAATCTATACAGTAAAAATAACTTGGAAGTATATTTATATCGCTATTCGTTCTGTTGCTGGAGCATTTTGATCAAGAATATAGGAAAAGAAGGAAATGTAAGCCACTCACTCCAGTTTCTTGTCCCCTTTCGTTTAGCAGAGGTATGAGTTTGAAGGGAAAAGATCTGCTTTGGTTACCTACAAGTTCCTTAAGTGCTATGGATGCACTGCCAATTAACCTGAAATGAAGTGAAAATCATTATCATAATTCAAGTATACATCAAACAGAAGTTTCATTTTATCTTTTGCTTGTGTCTGTCAACCAAATAATTCCAGCTGTGACTTGAAAACCCAAGACAAAATAAAAGATCATTGCAAATGACTGAGTAGCACTAATTTGTATTTTTTGTTTCACTGAACTTAAACGTGCTGTCTTTCTTTCTTGAAGACATACCATACCATTAACCTAAAAGAGGTTAAACATCTAAATTTAAAAAAAGATGTATTTTTTTTAATAACTATTTTCTGTATAACCTTTAACAGCCATGTCACCTGTTTCATCCACAGAGTTCTCACTGGTAAACTACAGGATGTAATACGTTCTTTACCTACGTAGTTTTGCGTTCTCTTGGATGAGAAGTACTGTATGAAGGTATTACAGCTGTATCACACAAAAACTGACAGAAAAAGACATACACGCATCTCTACTGAAAACAATGAAACGGAACAATCACAATCAACGTGCTTACTACATTCTTCACAAAATTAATCTTCTTGCCCATACTCTACTTTTTGGAATAGGTTCATCTGCTTGCCTCTAAATTCTCCAAATATTTAGATACGGTTCATGGGAGTGCTACCAACAGAAGATGCCCAGGAGATAATGACTCCTGTGGCAGACCCTTCTGAGCTGCTTCTGCCTCCTTTGGGACAGCATTTGTCACCCTCATCCTCCTCAAAAAGTGAAAATTGCATGCACTTTTAACCTTGGAAACGTCTTTTAAGCAGACTTTCTAACAGTGTGGCATTGGTCTCATGATTTCTGGCACTGCCTTTAGTTACCATAGTACGCAGTAGCAGTTTACTCCAATACTGAAGTGGATTATTGGAATACCTGAGATTGTTGCCAGTGAGAAAATCCTGAGATAATTTCACCTTGTAAATACTATAGAGAACATTTTCAAACAAAATACCAACTTTGCAGCTCTAGTGGGGAAAAAAAGACCCATGAGCACAGAACTTAAGTGAGGTTCCTTTGAGTAGATTACAGTGCTTTTTCATGGAGAAGCTAAGGATTCTCTGCAACAGGATTATGCTGGGTCTATGCAGCTCTCCCTCTCCCTACTTCTACAACTCCCTCCATGACAGACGCAGAACTTCTCCCTGCTTCCCTGCTGACCCTTCTTGTTTAACTTGTGACCCTCTGGACATCCTGTTTCCCAATCTAGCTTTCCTCTCCTTGTCTTAACCTCCCTCTTGCCTGTCTTTCCCTTTCTTTGTCGTATCTTAAAGAACACCCAGCTCTGTTTTCAACCTATTGTCAATTCATTTTTATCTGCCAGTTCACTTAACGCATCATTTACATTTGACTGGGGATGCTCCACTTCAGCTCTGGGAACCTCTTCAGTCCATCCTGTTCTCCCCAGCTAGATTGAGAAAACTTGTAAAAGTCTCTAATGAAGTCTTCTCAGCTAAATTTCAGGATCTATAACACTGTCTTGACTGAGCTATCAGCATATTGATACCATCATTCACACACTTTTCCTCCAAGCCTTAGCCTTCCTTTAGGTTCCATAGATCTTTCCTACCCTCCTTACCTCTTTCTGTCTAAAAACTTCTTTAGTTTGTCACAGGACTTTAGAAGTGAAAGGATATAAATAGGGCACTAGGCTCAGTCTCCTGCTCTCATAGGTGTTAACACAATCTTAGTCCTTTACCACACAATATTGTCATTAAATTAGGTTATGAATTAATATTCACAATCCTCTCTTGCAGAGTTTTTTACTGTCCGAAATTAAATTGCTTTTGGTCCTGTAATTTAAGTGACAAGCCAAATAAAGTAATCATTGTGTGCTGGCACGTTGGCAATCCTCAGCCAGCAGCCAGTCCCAATACCAGCTGGAGGACTTCCACCAGCCCTGCTCCTCAAAAAAAAAAAAAAATTTGGGGAAAGAGCGGCCAGAGCACAGTGATATTCCAGCTATGCCTCACATATTTCTCACACACAGGAGATGGGTTAGATGTGAAAAGCAGCTTAAGATCAGGCTTTGCTGTACAGGTACTGCATGAAGCTGTTCTAACCTTTAAAACTGACCACAACTGAAACTGATGCCATTTCTGACACCTGCCTTTCTTCTCTTTACTGAACGGACACCTTGATTCAGTAGCATACCCTTGATCCAGTGTCCTTTAGGAGCGATGGAAATATATCAGGTTATTTCAGTAAGCATTAAATCAATCCTAGATACATCTTCACTTTTTACAAATTGTTGCACAGAGCTGGACATTAGCTGAAACTGACACCATGCATGTCTCAACTTTAGGGAGCTTAAGAAACGATTTCTCCTGTTATGTAATCATAATTACATTCAACCCACAAGACAAACCTAGATTTAGAACATCAGATATGCATTACTTCAGTGTTTATGTTATTAAATTATTTAGGTTATTTATACCTCCAACTGTAGTATTATTTAACATTGTCTGTGATTTGATGCAGCAAATCTTGACATCACGGAGTAACATACACCCAGCACAGGAAACAACAGCAGATGGCCTTTCTCAAACAGAGAGGGTTTATTATTTTTTTCCTGTGGCTTGAACATTCCAAAAATTGATGTTCTATACAACTCATGTAAGTCTGACATTACACACCAAAGAAGCATCTCCCTCTACATTTGACCAAACTTTTTTAAGAGCAGATGTCCTGCAGACAGGCGCTGATATTATTCAACAGTCAAAGATAAGTCCAAAAGTTTCATTCCATATGACTGCAAAGCCTAAAGCGTATAAGCCAGAAAAATACTGTGTAGCTTAATGTCTTTTTCTCTTTATCACATCAGCTTCTAGAATGTAAATATCTTCGAAAGTAACTATAACATGAACAAATTGGAAACAATTCCTACAGGTGAAAGGAAGAAATGCTTCAATGTCCTTTATGCAGCTGTATACTGAAAAAACAACTTCTCTTCACTCTTTTTCCATCAATGCAAAATTAATCAACAAAAAACGTCTATTCCAAATTTTCTTATTTTCCCTTATATCGTTCATCCACCAGTATGACTTCCTATTTCAGAACAACAGATAGAAATATACGTGGTTTAAAGAATCATGGAAGGGGAAAACAAACAAACAAACAATAAGACTAACCTAAACCAAATCCGATTCCAGAGAAAGGCAAATAAAATATTTTCTCATGTATATTTGTAGAAAAGTTTTGCAGACTCGCTATTTTGTTTTGCTATGGAGCTGGAGTGACTTACATTAACTCCCAAAAGAAATTCAGAAGTCTCAAATCATCTGGATGACTGGTTCAGCAACCACACCCTCTTACATGGTGACATTAACTCAAGAATAGCTCATCAACAGTAGTGCTTTCAAAATTTTCCAGTGTAAATTTGCACTTCCACATTTTCATCTGTCCTGAGCAAATGACAGCAGTGTGCACATTTGAATACATGGTAATCTTTTTTAAAATAGCGATTACCTCAGGAAGGGTGGGTCAGTTAGACAGTCTACTTGCCTGCTACTAGTTGCCTCTGAAGTCCTTTGTTTCCTCCGGCTCTAACAGGTTGGACAACAATAGCCTCCCATCTTTTCCCACTCCAGCAAGAGCAAGACATCTAATATTCAGCTGATATACTATCTTAGACTAATTCTAAGCTTTAACCAAACTTCAAGCTTTAGGCAGTTGGTCTTTTGCTTTCCCTAAAGTGGTCCTGTTCACTGGATGCGGGATGTTTCACTCCTCTCTTAACAGAATGACAGAACTGCTGAGGTTGGAAGGGACCTCTCAGGATCATCTCGCTCGACTCCACTGCCCAAACAGTTTCAGCTACAACAGGTCACCCAGGACCATATCCAGTCTGGTTTTGATCACATGGCTACCCAATGGCTGAAGTCATGTTTTCAGATGTAATAAGGGTGCTTCAAGGTCATCCCTAAATGTGATCTGTATGACTTCCAAGGGTCTTGGAGAAAGCCTTCCCTCCTCCACCCTCCCATCATGTCTTTCAACAATTTGTTGCTGTTCAATCCTTTCCTGCAAGATCTTCTACTCTGCTTGTTTCTGATATGTATCTAGACACCCAGTTTTCTGCACCAGGACTGTGGATGCCTATGAAGAAGTTCTGTTCCTCTGAACTCTCTAGACTTTTTTTTTTTTTTTAAAAAAAAAACTCAAGGCAGAATTGCCTGCAATCTCCGTCCGCATCATGACTTTAAAGGTGACAGGGGGTCCTTTCCTTCCCGCATAGCTGTAAAGACCTTCTGTCGTCTATTCATCTTCAAAGGACACTGCCCTTTTCTGGTGTTCTTTCAGCCTTCTTGCTCTTGCCTGAGCAGACAACGTGTAATTCCAGCTCAACACCGGTCTCCTGACACCACCAAGTGGCACATCTCTAGCCATAGAATAGTTTCTGCTTTTGAATGGCTCCATAAATCTTCTGACCTTTTTTTCAATCAGGTGTTTTGGCAGTAGACAGCAACTGAGTGTTGCTCCTTAACTCTGCATACATACCTTTCTGGCCATCCCCAAGACTTGCACACGTATGGTGCTCAGTCAGGCAGGTCTCAAACTTTTCCAGCTTTGCTGAAGTAAAACAACAACAAAAAAATCCTGCCCTGCCACAAACAGTTCTGTTATATCACTAAATAAGACATCAAAAGATAAATGTAACTCCTACCTACCTTCAGAAGCAGATTTTAAATCACTTCAAGTATACCATATCAGTACTAGGTCTGCGATACTTTCTTATCAGTAATCAAAAGGGAAATACTTAGTTTATCACCATGAAATGACTAATCTACCGATGACCAACTATTAAACACAGCGTTGCATTTGTGCCAAAGCTAATTAATCCGTTAGTGCTGTGGTTAGCACTTCCTCTTAGCTGCCCAAATAACCAAGAGAAGTGAAACTTCACACCCATTCCTGGGTCTGAAAAAGCTAACTCACATTACCAACCATTTTATTACTCTCTCTCTGTTAGCAGGTAGCAACTTGCACTGAACTCCTTAGCATATCAAGTCCTCCATCCGCTTACATGCTACATCTACTGAGTTCCAAGGAAGCCTAGTGATTTTAACAAGCTACGATTCAAGCCATTAAATTCTTCTGGCTTATTTTAAGGGCTTCTTTGGCAGAGATTTATACTGATTATTCTCATCAGCAAACTTGATCCCACACTGCAGTTTTAATTTCTATATTCGCCTTTTCTTTTTCAGTATATAAGTTTCATTATAGTTTCTATGCTACAAGACCTAACACCGACCTTCTGTTATTTGCTCTGTGTTTGAAAATTTTTGTTAAGAGTAAACCAACTATTTTTATCTTCTTTAGTTATTTGATAATACTCATGGCACAAACAAAGAAACAAAGCATGGATGCTATTTTGTGCAAAGCAGAAAACCCCCAAACTGAATCTTAACCACTCTTAATCTTCCATTACAAAGTATGTAAAGGAAAGCTTGCCATCATGCCACACTGACTTCAAAAAGAAGTCACACTAAAGGATCCAACTGCAGGAGGATTCAAACAATCTAGGAATTATTTAACTATGGAAAATACTTAAACATGATTAAATAATTTGCTGCACTTTTAGTTTATGACTGCATTCTGCTGCTTGAGAAAAGGGTGTGCACAGTGTTTTTCCTCTGTGTTGCTATGTTACTAACTACGCAAAGAACCTGGAGAAACACATAATCACAACCCTTTCCTTCAAATAGAATGAAAATCACTTCACTCAGACAAGACTGTAACTTCCTGTTAATTTTTGTTGTTCTTTTAACTTCACAGGGACAACTGAAGGATTTTTGTTGTTGTTTCGTTTTTTAGACTGCATAAAGATTTGTGTTCTGAGAGTTTGAAATCTTTTTACTAACATTACTAGACATAATAGAAAACAGATGTGTTCTCTTTTCAGACATCTTTACACTGGAAAATCTAGCTTAACACAGATCATATGAGTTCTATTTTATTCCTGTGGTGATCCATCTGCATACATGTGAGTGCAGTTTGCTTTATTTATCTTTTCCGATGACTGTTTTTACCATCAAGAGCACACATTTAATCTATCTGCAAAAGTTTAGTGATCTTGTAGATGAAGCAGCAAATTCTATCTCCAGGAAAAGAGGAATGGAAAAATATTCAAATGTTCTTTCAAGCCTGTTTTATAGAAACATGCCAAAGCCATGAGTCAAGTGTTTTGGCACAGTGTAAAAACAGAATAACATCCATTGTGCTCCTCCTCCTGCGTCAGTATAGGAAAGTTCCTCCAGAACACAGAAAATAAGGCCAAAGACAGATACTGTAGTTTCTTGTCAGTGCTTTCTCAGGCAACACAATCCCCTACACATACCTTGTACAATCAAAAACTAAATCCCAGTTCAATCTAGACTTTAAAATGAAGTAAAATGATAAATAAAATCATGAACCTTTACAGAAAACATTACTGATTTAGACTCAAATCTCATTACATTAAGCACAAGACATACCTCTGAAGTTAATGGATCTGCTCATGAATAACATCAAAAGCCCAAGACAAACACTGCTTGACTGAAATAATGGGCCATTAGTTCAGTTAACAACATTACATCTAAATATTAATACAAAATAACCCTGCTCTGCCTTTATTTTTTATTTTTTCACTGTAATTTATAATGACAGTAGTGAGAACCTTAGGTAGACATTGAACTCCATCTTTCCAATCCTAAACTAGCATGCAGACAATGCAATGCAAAGTCATTTGCACACCCCTTCTGCTGAGCATCTTTTTGGAATGCTGCAGCACTGAAAATATGTGCTGGGCTGCCCTGAGGTCTGTGCAAGACAATTTTGTCCGTACTTTGGCTACCTACCTTAGTTAGCAATAAATTAATAGAAGAATTAACTGGAGAGGTTTTCAACATAAATTCTCAAAGAAATGTATAGAAAAAGCAGAATTGGCAGGGTGACCTCCTTGCAGTACAAGACTTCTGCAAACCTTTTGAGGACTTCAACAGTTCCCTAATTATAAATGTAATGTAAAACTCCCTCTTCTTGTAAGTCAGCAGAAGCTGAGACTGATGAAATGAGAAAGTAAGGCTTAGTTTTGGGAGCAATGCCTCATTTATTCTCTTTAAGAACTAAAAATCTGCATTCTTCTTTATTATATATAAACAAGTATAATAACCTGAAGAAAAAGACAGCTATAATTTCTAACATATTTATGCACTTTGAAGAATAAATATACCAATATTACTGTGCTTGGCTGAGTACAAGATCTTGTCTTTAAAAAAGAGATTGTTATTTAAAAAAAACAAACACCACCTTTTTTTTAAAAAAAAGAATTCTTAATTCAAATACGTTTTAGTCCCATTAGCCTTTAAAGACATTTAATAGTATGTACACCCCATAAAACCTCTTAGCCTATGATTGAGACCACCTTGGTACAAACTACTATCAGACTATTCTGAAGAATAGATGAATACCAACAAAGAACTTTTATTTTCTCAAGTGTTTAGACCTTAAGGCTCACCTGCAATACAGGTCTCTGAAGTATGAGCCAGAAAAATCACTTTGGTTATTATGAGCAGCCCTAAAACAAAACTCCCCAGAAAAACCAACCCTCTCTACTCTACCAGATGTATATTGAACTAAAGCCATGAAGAAACAATAAACAGAAAACCTCTCAGCATTCACAGCAAAATCTAAAAAAAAATATTTGAAACGCATCTTTCATGTTATAGAACGGGATGAAGTTGCTACAAAGTTTATTTACATAACTTTTTTTTTTTTTTTTACAGACTTTCTTCCCTCAAACTATTAGAATAGGATACTGTGAAAGAATGTCAAAACAATAACATGGTAGTCCTAAAACATTCTCCAACTCAGTAAATAGAACCAGGAACTCTAAAACCTTCTGCAACTCAGTATTAGTAAACAGGATCAGTAACTCTCCAGAAATACAGGTTATGCATACATGCAAGTAGTATCTGGGAAACTTAATGCAGATCTTTTTCTACCTCTTTCATATGCTCCTTCATCTAAATGTTCATTAATACCAAATCTCTTCTGCTGTTACAGTGCTTCCTGTCTTTAAAATAAATCTGAGATGACATTTCCTATTATCTTCTTACAGTCAGGAAGCCTGCTCATGTACTCCCACTTCTAACCCCCTTTTATCCTGCTTCCCTGCCAATAGCCCTTCCAAATACATTACATGCTACAAATATGTTCAAATATGTTTTTTTGTTTGTTTGTTTAGGATTTATTTTCAAAGAGTAAAACTTTGTAGATGTTGCTTTGTGTTTGGTTTAGACTATACACATTTCTGCACTGTTCCATGCATGGAACTCATTTTCCCACAGGATTTTACTGGTTTACTTTTTTTATTTACACAGAATAAGTAAGTGGCAGACAGTGCATAAACAAAAGGAACAGAGACAGGCATTTGCAAAAGCTGGGGGTTAAGCTCTACAGACATGAGTCCAGGTGACATTTACAAACAGGGTTTGAAAAAGAAACACAAAAAACACACAAAAAACCCAACATGTTCGCTTAAGTTTGAACCCATGTACAGAACAGAACATTTTAGGGCTTCAGATAAGCACCTTCTCTGATATGGTGATATTCTGTAAAATCCATTACAAAATTCTGATTCCTGTCAAGTTTTCCTCTATCAAGTTCTGCGGTTTCTGAGATTTTCCTGAAGTCAGAAGCACACAATATATTCCTGCTTTTCTGACCTAACAGAATCTCAGCAATGAGAGACCTGAGGGCATCTGCTTGCCTAACAGTGATTTGAAAGTCAAGTCTGATGAGGTACTGTAAAAACCTGAAGTGCAATTTACATGTTGGGAGGAGGCAGAAAGCTGTAAAGAAAATCTAGAATGGAAGTGGGCTACCATCAATAGATGTGAACATACATGGCATCATAAAAAAAAATAAATCCAAATTTACCACAAAAGAGAAGATGATGACATTATATCATAATCCCTTTCAAAACAGCAACAGGCTATGCTACTTTGCATTCATGTGAAGGAACAGGACTGACCAGAAGAGAAATGAATCCTTTTTCAAAAAACTAGTACAAAGTAGTAGGGAACTGGCATTTCATTATGGATAAGTTGTGGGTATTTTTTTCTGCAGATTTTAAAAAATCCTCTCTGAGCTGGAAAGTGGATGTTTGTCCAAATGTACATATTTAGTTTTTTAGAGAAAAGTAGAGATTGGCAGAAGAGCCTACCCACTATGGGATAGATAAAGATTAAACATTCATAAAGCTTTAATTTCCTAGGAGTGTTAAGAACTCCTAGGCTTTGCCAGAGCTTTTAGAACAACCATGTTTGGATACAGAAGTATACACTCTATCCCTACTACAGATTCCTGAAAGAAAAGCTTTCCGATAGCTTAACCTCACTGAAGAACTTAACCTTCCCCTGCAACTGATTTTAGAGAGTAGATTTATTTCTGTGTGACCAACAGCAGGCAAACCATGAGAGGCTCCCAAAAATTTCACCAAACTTCCTGTAATTTATGTCTTCGTTACTGGAATGATCTGTGTGCACTGCTTTAAGTTGTCCTGTACACCGCTAATACTAATAAAATATTAAAGCTGAATTTCCACAAAACAACACAGAGATTTTAAAAGCAAACAAACAAAACAACCAACCAAACATAAAAACCCAAACAACAACAAAAACAAATCTTACGTTCAGAACCACACAAAACTTTAGAGTATGTATTACGCATTTGTTTCTTCACAAATATAGCAAGAACCTCAAAGTCCAGGTTAAAATCATATAAGAAATAATCTAAACTTTACTCAGTTTATATAACGTATGTGCTTTTTAAGAGATTCTGAATTAATTCCATTCTAGTGTTGCATGTATACCACTTTATTTTTTTGAAGCAACAATTTTTTCAACAGCTGCCATAAAAAGGTCCAATCCACTGAATTCGTAGGAACAAAATTAATTAAAAAAAAGTAAGCTTGAAAAATACATGAATTACTTTTTAAACTTAGTGGGACAAGAATGCTTTGTTATTTATATATTTATTTACTACATGTTCCTATTCTGTAAGAATATAAACCTATGAAAAATGTTGAAATACCAACATGGACATTTGACAGCATTTCAGTACTCTAAAACGTTTTATAACGTCCTCTCCCTTCACATAAAGATAGCAGCTTCAATTTAATTCTTCATGAAGAATATTTTTGTCTGAGCACTGAGTACTTCATCAAAAGCCTAACAAAAACAACCACATAATTAATGAAACTTTCCTTTGACCTCTCACAACAACAACAACAAAAAAGATCAGCAGCCTTGGATCCCATGATGCTTGATTTTTGGATTCCTGAAGAACGCAGAAGCTGATGTTAAGTATATGGATGTTCTATATACTGCACTAGGAGAGTTTAGGCTTCTAGAGTACGATTCAAGCCTACCAGCATACATTAACAGCACAGACCCAAACAGAAATATAGCAGGAAGGAAAAAACCTTAAATACCTACCACTAAGGTTATTCAACTTTTCTCAGAAGACTATCAGAAAATATTTTCTTTTCCTAACAAAAACAAATAAAAAAGCCAACAGCAAAACAAAACCAAAAAAATCCTCAATCTGTTTTTAACAGTCTTTTTATAAAACAACTGATGTGGAGGTAGCAACAGCACTGCCAGTCTTCCATATATGTGCTGAGCCTGAGTCTTATAACATTCACCCAGCAGTTTGAGACTGAGATTCAGTTCCTTGCTCAGTGTGAGCGAATTTACCCTCACATTGAATAGAGTTCTACAAGTTGATCTTGGGAAAGGTACTCTTGTTTTCAAGTTCAAGTCTTTTACTGACTGTCTAGAGAACTAACATTCACTGAGTCAGGAAGATTACAATAAGAACAGGACCCCACTGGCTACGACATTCAAAAGAACAAGAACATGGATTTCATTACCAAGACAATTTTTGTATTTCATCCAACATATTAATCTTGATAATTAAGTCACTCTCCCAGGAGACTTAAATCTAGCACTTCAATCCTAATCCCTTCAGACAAGGTAGGAAAATGAACTTAGGCTTCCACTTTTCTTTGACAAGACTTTAATAAGTGTTGTAAAATATATCTTTAAAAATCTCACCTAGAGGCTATGAGCCTTAACTGCATTTTGTGATTTTGTGGGGTTTGTGTTAGCCACTCTCTGAGAATGCCTAGTTAGAGCTCTTCAGGGCTATTTTTTGACATTTTAAAACTATAGTAGTCTTGGGTACTGCAGTACACAGTTATGCAGGATGACAACATATTCCAGGTATCTGGAGTGACAAATCTAGTTACACAAGAACCCTAATTACAAGGAAGCACCAACTGAATCACGGCAGCTTTTCAAATGACAGTAATAGCTGTAGAGATCTAAATTTTATTCAAATTCTGCCTTAAACACCATGGATTTAGCTCTAGCATTTCTGAAATTGTCTAAAAGGATACCTGGCACTTTCCTTCACATTACCAGTCAAACTGGTGAAGGATGGGAAACTTGCTGGCTTATTGGCTACAAGTAGTTACTACATCAGAAAACATTTAATTGTATTCATCATTTCTCTCCAGCAACTATCAGTTCTACTTTCTCCCTGGACTTATGCAGTGAAAGTTGTGTTTGATATTGCAAAAAAAGAACATACTTGTTTTGTCCAATTGTTTCGAAATCCTTCACAATAATTGTCAGGGAAGATGAATTATCCAGAGCAATTCCTTTCAAGTCAAATTCAAGAATCTGAATAAAAAAAAGGTGAAAAACAAAATCATAAGTTACACAGAAATTAATTAACAATGGGGTAGCATATACAATAAAACTATTCAGAAATAAATTTTGCATTTAATTAGAACAGATCAGATAAGTTTGCAAAAGCAAAATTAAAAGTCTTGGAACATGCTCACAGCACATTCTTGAGCTGCTAGTTACTATTAACAATAACAGAAAAATAGCTCAATTGTTCAATACTGAGCTATTATTTCTTTTGCAGTTCCACTTCCTCATACTAACATAAGTATTTTCATTCACAGTATCTGATACAATTCCCCTTCAAAATTGCTTCAAGTCAGTTGTTGTTAAATTAGACAAGTATTTGTAGGTTTCCCTTCTTTGAAGTTCTATCTATAACATGCGAGAATAATCTTTAACTTTCACTTCTGGCTGTAAAAAACATACTAAGAAAATATTTTCCCCAAGAAAAATATTATTGAAGATGCAACATAGGAGCAGCCCTACACATAAACTACAAGGATATTCAATTCATAATTCATTCTAATATTGTGACTTTTTTTCTTAGCATACATTAAAGGATCCAACTATGTACCCATATATATGACTAAATGGCTGGGGGAGAGGGGAGGAGGCAAAAAAAAAAAAGGCAAGTAATACATGGCCCAAGATAAATCCACTCATCTGTATTTGCTAATACCTTGTAAGAACACACATCACTATCTCCTGTTTCTTATATTCATAACTGTAGAAATTGACTTACAAATTTTACAAACATTTGTATTATAAAAGATCAAGAATTAATTAAAATAAAAATTACCTCATTCCAAACAGGATTGAGTTCACTGTCAATTTTCTTTGTTTTCTTTTTTTCATCTGTAAATACAAATAAAGCATTATGATTTGCTTTCACTAAAGCATTGCAAGTACCAGAATTCTTCCTTTCATTTTTCAGAAGGAAGCTTGAGCTTTAAACCAAACTTTCCAATTCTTTTTGCCTCTTCCAGTACCTGCACATTTTACAGTCAAAAAGTTCCCTGGGCAATTTGAGAGGTTGTTGAGGTTGTTTGAGGGGCTTTTTATTCTGTTTTGTTAAAGCACAGCTAGATGTACTCCCATAAAGAAAAATTGTCTAGGTACCTCAACCTTTTGTGAACTTTGACTACAACTTCAGTACTGATTTAAAAACACAAACTTAAAAGGCCTGGAGACATCCAACTGAACAGTAAACTCAAAGGGATGGAGCTTAATTAGCAAAGAAAACATGCTACACATTTTCTGTATCAGTGTTACACAATATTTGTAAGGGCATAACTCTGAAATAGTATCACTTAAAAAAAATCTTCAGAATGTATTACAATGCCAACACTTTCTGCTTTAAATGAGCAATATTAGCAAAAATAAAGGAAAGGCAAAAGAAAAAAAAAAAAAGCTTCCAGAGGTCATGTAAATGTATCACTTTACTATCTTTTACTGTAGCCTAAAAGTTACAATTTTTCCATACTTCCATGCTAAAACTTGCATTTGGTCAACCTACAAATGACAGAGGAGGGTGGGATTGTAAACTACTTAGAGAGTGACATTTCTATTCAAGCTCCTTCTCCTGAGAAGGACAATACAACCTAAGTGCTGCAGAGGCCATTTGCAGGTCCTTCTCACCTAAAAACAAGCCAAACACAATTCTGTTGTTACAACGGGTACAAAGCAGGTAACACATTTTTTAGTTGTATTATACACATACAGCTCCAATGGAAAACGTCTTTACAGAACACTTGGGAGCACCAAACACCAGCAAACAAGCAGATCTCTGAACAGAAATGTCATATATTAATGACAACAAATGAGTACATCTAAGTAAAGTTAGTATGCTAGCTGAGTTTAAGGAGTACAGTAATTGTGGTAACATTTTTATTACTTGCAAGTTATGGCTATACTTTGCCAGGAAAACTTTGTAAAAGCCTGGGAAGCAAGAGTAAAGATATGCCACATGGGCAATGTCATTTCATACACACTATTCAAGCAGGAGACTGTGGTGACTCTTTCTGTTGGATGAGAGTGGTATGTACAAAAAAAGTCAGCCCAGAATGCAAATGGTGAGAACTGACTCACATTTATGTAACAGGAATTGTCTACAATTTGTTCAGGATATTGACTCACATCATACCACAAAGGAAAGAGCATTCATAACCTACCATGCTTCAGACTCGCATTTTGCGGAACAAAAAAGTAATTATCATGCCAGTAAGGGAAATCCAACTTCACATAAATGAAAGTTACCTACTAGAAGTTAAAGCACTCTTAAAACTGAATAACCTGAACATCTGGGGTTTGGACTCGGTACTCCAAGTCATCCCACAAATAGGAGCTGACAGTCAGAGAAAAGATGTTCTCAATGCTCTTGGAAAAAGGAACAGTTGCAGCTGTTTGTAATGGAGACAATGAATCACAGACCTGATCCTGAGAGAACTTGTGAATAAAAGTCCTATGATCCCCGCCTAAGCTCAGATGTAACTGTAATGTACGGAAAGCCCTGGCTTTAACAGCAGTCAAGATAATTCTTGACAAGGAATAAAATTTTCACACTGTGGACTATCAATTTTCATAAACACAAGAGAATAAGATTTATGATTCCACTGAGAGTATGCGTATTCTAGACTATACCAAGGAAAACCATTTCGTGTTGCTTGTTTGCATGAAAGTTGGATGAAAAGCACTGGGAAGCAGGGCTTACATTGGTATTGAGCTGTAACTTTAGTCAGTCTGAGTGTAGCATTCATATTTCTTAAGCACATTTTTTGCACGTTTTCTCCTCTTTCTTTTTTTCTTTCTTTGCCACCTTTCTATTTATTATACTTTAATCATTCTTCTAATTATTATTATTATTATTATGAGCTTTTTAAATTGTTCGCAAGTGCCTTCTTCTTCCCTCCAAAGGTACCTTGCTAAACATTTCTTTGCCACGCAGGATAAGATGGACTGCCCAATTTTCCCAGGGGCTAACATTAAACTTTAGGTCCTCGGGCTGTCCCTTTCTACTGGTAATGAGCCCACGTACAGTAGCCAAGACCGTAAACCAAATCGCAATAAATTTAAGACAGGGCCAGTCATTATTTTTAGTTTGGCCCTACCAAGAAATAAGTACAAAATGATAATGGGTACAGGTAGGACACTCTACACATCTGTTTCATTAAACAACTGTGATAACCTCCATACCGTAAAATAAATCTTTCTTTGCTTTATCTTGATGGAGGCATCACACTACCGTGGGTTGTTCAATAGTCTCCACTGAAAATATTTCAACATAAGAAGAACTTTGTGATAGTCAATGAGATGGCAGCAAAAAAAGTAATTCAGAGGTGATCTGTTTAAGAACTGTTCCATCATTACAAAGGTAATTACATACTACAACCAATGGTTAAATCTTAAATTTACTCTCCTATTTTAAATATTATTTTTTATCAATTTCAGCAGGTGAGGAATAGCAGAAGCAAACATTATCTGCTAGAACAGTCCTAAATCTGAAATTCAAAAGAGTATCACGTTCTAGTACAATAAGTTTTCCACAGAAGTGTTATTAATGAAGTATTAAGATTGCATGGTTTTAGCAACTGCAGGAGGAAACATGGAGACCTCCAAAAACCAGGAAATGCAAGTTAGGGTAATCGAAATCTCTGCAAAGCAAAAAATATGTTTTTGTGAACAATTACATTCTAACAGTCCTTTCTTTCACACACTGAAATATGAACTAACATATTGCTGCAGGCCTGCTGGAAAGCACTTAGATTTAAAACTAATGGAACAAGACATTGTGTTCATGTTGACCCAATAAAACTGAATGCTGTTTCATGTCAGTGTCTCCTGACTGCACATATAAGCAATTATATCATTTTTTGCATCTAAAGACATTAATCTTACATTAATTTTTCTCCAGTTTGGTATATCTAACTGGATTAATCATTATCACTTCGTGCCACTTTAGCAAATAGCAGCACTTTTTCCTTATTAATTTGATGAATACTTTTATCTCACATAAAGTGATGACAAACTCAGAATTCTGCAGTAACAGCACTGAGTTTCAGATGGCAATACTAGTTTGCTCTCAAGGGTGTAGCTCTGTTTGAACAATGAGTTGTTCTTAAGGTAAATAAATGAAACGTTCCAATCCACTGGACTGGAGAGAAGTGTGTTAAAAATGTCAAATGCTTGCACAAAAAGCCTCTATTGTAAATAAAGCATCCAAATGGAAATGACTGCCTATTTCCTCTTAATATGTACTTAGCATTACATTGTGCTGACTGTAGATAGTCTATAATGAGCTTAGCTCCACAAGTATTGATGAAGTCTGTTCTATACATAAATAAAACTATACTAACATATGCATGTTAGCATATAAAGTGTTTTCAGGGTCACTTACATACTAATATTTGTAGGTTCATGGCCTTTTTCATGATATGGCTGTGAAGATCTAATCCTGAGAGATACTTAGTATTTTCATTGAAGTCTTAAGATTACTTAACCTTGACATCAGGGGAGGCTATGTAAGCTCAATTTTGAAAAGCTGAAGAAGAAAACACCATTTAACAAAATGTGAACTTCCAGAACAAAATGTGAACTTCTCTCAGACAATCAGAGTACTGTACTCTGATACTTCTCCAAGAGTACTCCACAGCATTGAGTCAACCAAGAACATAAAAATGTACTGCAGGGCTGACTTTGGCTTCTGAGTTTCTTCCCAGTCTGGGAAATAAATGCCCAGTGGTGTTTTTTTTTTATGTCCTACCCAGGAGCCATGATGGGTACGGACTACAGCTAAGGACCTCTGCCCTTTGACGCACACCTTCCCAGAACTAAGGCCGGTTTTCCATCTCCACACACTACCGGGTGAGGGGGAACTGGCTGCAGGTAAAACACCTCTAAAAACAGCCAGCCAGAAGTTCGATGTATTTCAGACATGAGGCCCACTCCCTTGCACTTGTCAACCGGCAACTTCAACTACAAATTAAAACAGGGCTCCCCAGCAGCAGCTACAAGCCTGATGCTTTCTGCTCCCTTCAAACAACTCTCTACAGTAGGCAAAAAACCTGACCTTTGCTAAGTAGTATAATGACATAAAAAGAAGTGGCAGGTGTAATGATAAATTACATATTTTAATTGGAAATCTGTCAAAATTATGAAGTTGCGTTTAAGAAAATAGTTAACCATGTTTATAAACACTAACAATGCCAGTTGTAGAACATAAAAGATAAAACGTCTGATGCAAAATTCCTATGCCAGGGTAACTGCAGGACTGAGAAATCCAGCAATACATAAATAAATAAAATCTGTAAATTATGCTTCCTGGGTAAAAATGACTTGTATTAGAGCACACAGTAGAAGCAAAAGATTATAGGCAGGAATTAAACAGATGCTTGAGGCATAAAGAAAAGAGATGGCATAAGGCAACTCTAGAGCATAAAACTACAGGAAATAGAGGTGACACAGAAAAGGCAAAAGTGAGACAGGAAAGGAAAAAAAAAGACAAGAAACTTAAAAGAAAATATGAATGCTTATGATACAGCAGCAACAAATGGAGCAAGACAGAGCAATTACAGTACACCGATTTTTAATGGCAATTTTTGCAGGGCAAATGAAATCATATTTAAGAATTGGGAAGCCCAGAAGCTCCTGAGACAGGCTCAGCCACTTGCCCTCCCTGAAAAAGGAGGGAAAAAAATAAAAAGGAAATGGAATGATACCACATCTTTTTCTGAAGTAAAGTATCTGAAATTATTTTGGAAGTTAAGAAATTGGATAACCACTGCCTCTTCCTCTTCCAGCCTCCAGCAAAATGTCATGATTTCATACTTGGCTTCTGAAGGTGGTAAACCCTTGCAATGCACTTTCATACTGTAAGAAACACCATTGCCATTTCAGTGCACAGTTAGGAAACTAAGTCCCCAGGAATTAAGATAAATTTGTCATAGTTCTGTTTAATGTATTACATGATCCAAAATTGCTTGGATGTTTCTGCACCTTTAAGATAAACCAATACCTGAATTGAAATTCTTTTAGTCTACACATGAGAGAAAACAATGGCAACAGGTAAAACATACAGCAAAATATCATTATCTTTACATATTACTTATAAATGCTAATTATATCATTTTCTCCCTCTCCCAGATGCACGTAACAATTAAAAGCTCAAAGTGTATCCCCCCTTAATCTTTAAATTGTCTTAAAAGGGAAAAAAATAAAGTGCAAACCAGATTGTAAAAAAAAAAAATAACCCTAAGATCTTCAGTAATTGTACTACTGTTTTTCAACATGATGGTAATACAGCAATAAACCAGTCAAATCAAAGGTAAATTGCTGTTAGTGAGCAGTGGCTGGGAAAAGTAATAAGACAGAGGATTGATTTTTCAGATCAACAAGGAACAAGGTAATTTAAAAAAAAAAAAGAAAACATATTTATCTATACAGCATAGCTGAGGTTTTTAAAGCAAAGGGCTAATCCTTTGTAAAAGCTCATAAAATCTGGATCTTGCAAAAGAACCGCTGCAGGCCAGAAAAAAAACAAGGCACTCCACCCAGTTCAAACCCCATTCAGGTAACTCCAGTCTCTGCAATTAAGAAGTCTTCCCTGACATTACATCAGCTGTAACTTCATGAAAACGTTTTCAGAGATTTTCAAATTCTTACACAGAACATTATCCTTACAAAAACCTCCCTTCCCAAGTACGTTTATGACAGTTTTCCTTACCTTTAAAAATAACAGAAACAATAGGATCTGGTTTCCCAAACTTGGTTTTCGGGATATTTGTAGCAGATTCCACAATCACCCGAAGCATTGTTTCCAGCCTTGCCTAAATGTCAATTGTTACCAAAGAAACTGAAGGAAGTCTAAGTTGCAAACTCCATAGTCTCTGGACTGAACTGCTAGCAGGAAGAGGAGGCAGGGAATTGCTCACCCACAGTAAAGAAAGTCTATGGGTGGATCTATGACGGACTAGCTCCTGAAGGCTATGAAAAAAGTGCCTGTAAATTGACACCAAGTACTGTGCTGTTGCACAAAGGGGCTCTGACTGGTGAGATCCAGTAACAGAAAGGGCACGGTATAAAAACTGCAGATTTCTTTTGTTGCTTTGATTCCTACACTGGGTGACAAATATCTCGTAAATTTCCGAGGCAAGAATAAGCTTATGCAACACAAGAAGCACGACTCCAGTAGTCAAGATACACCCACAGCTGTCTCTTGCAACACCGAGGCATTAAATTTCATGACCTTGAAACGCTTACGCGTTTTTCCTCTTCATTCTTAGAACATCATTTGTAAATGTTTTTAGCCTGCCCCCGTGTCCGCCTGTAATCAGAAAACAGCCGTGTCTGCAAGAACAGGCTAAAAGCTCCCCCTTCAGCTGCGCTCTGGAACAGCCAGGTTTTAATCTGCTGCAGGTGCCGCATTTAACTCGGTGTGTTTAGTAGATCTCTTAAGAAACGACTAGAATACATATTCGTAAGTTAAAAAGATACAAAAAAAAAAAAGCAAAATAATAAGAGGAGGTAAGAGCCTGTGTATCTGAAACATGTACTTACTGCATGTGCTTGTGTTAGGGTTGCACTACGATGAAACTTGGTGAAACTTACATGGCATGAACAAGAGCTCTCTGCATTGAGCTGCCCAGTCGCCAACACTGTAGCTTCTCTCAGCGGTGAGCCAGCTGTAAAACAGAAGCGGTTCCCACCACTTCCACAAAGCCTATTTCAAGCAGAGACGAGAGAGGAAGATGGAGCCAGCAAGACAGAGCACAATGAACCACCCACAGACACAGGGCAACATTTTACCAGGGGCCCCATGAGAGCCGCCCTCAGCTTATCATCTTCGAAGCAAAGCCCACTGGCGATCAGATTTTAGACAGCTAAAGGGACAGGGAGAGCGTCAAGGGAAGGAGGAGGAATCCGAAGGCAACGTGCCCACGAATGGAGGAGGAGGACGAGGACAAGGACATGGAAGCAGAGAAGGGCAGAGTACCGCCACTAGGCTTGCAGCCGCCGCCTGGCCCCGGAGCCGCCCGTCGGGCTGGCTGCCCTGTGAGGCCGCCGCGGTCCCCTCCCACAGAACGTTAACGGCTGCCGCGCGAGGACGAACCCGCCTCGAACACGCGGGTGGAGGCGGCACAAGCGGCGTGGCAGAAGGAAGGCCCCGCCGCATTGGCCAGCCAGGCTGCTCCGCCGCCCGCGCCAGCCAATAGGATGCCTCCTCTCATTCACCCCGCGGAGAACCCAGCCGCACCCACCGGCCGTTAACGGTCCCCTAGGCACGAGCAGCACGTGCCCCCGCGGCCACGCCCCCCTCGCCGCGCCGCCTGTTTTAACCCCCGGGAGACGCCGTAGCTCCGGCTTCGCGGGGCGGGCAGTGCGGGCGGAAGTGACGCTGGGGCAGCCGCGGGATTCAAACTCCTCTCGGCGGCGCCGGGCGATGAGCGCCTGGGCGGGCCGGGAGCTGCTGGCGGGCCGGTGGCGCCGCGGGCACGGCGACGGCTCCGGGAGGGGCGAGCGGGACGACGCGGCGCAGAGGAAGCCTCTGGAGGAGGCTCTCGCCGCGCGGGGCCCGCTGGCAGCCCCCGAGAGAAGCAGCCTGCTGCAGGTGAGGGCTTGCCTCTGGCTCGGCGCCTTGCTCCGCCCGTCGCGTCTGTCCTCGGGCGTTTTCCAGTGGTGTCTGGGTTGACGCAGTTGTAAGTCACCTGGCAAGGCACGGAAACGCAGAGCCTTGAGGCCCAGGCACCCGTCACTCCGTGAGGTCCCGGTGTGCGATCAGGCCCTGCAGAACCGCCCTGAGGGCGCTGTGCGCAGAGCGCTGCCTTCACAGGCAGTGAGGGTGCTCCAGGGAGTACTGAGCGCTTGCTTGAACCAGGCTCCCAAGTTCCCACTCGGCTGCAGGTGAGTAAAGTGGTAACCGGTGCCCCGGGTGGTTCCACTGCATCCACTGAGCAGGAGCTGGGGCACTGCAGCTTCCACACCTCCTGGTCCATTAAAGGTAAACCTGTGGCTGCAGAGAAAGGAGTCAGACTTCTTATGTGACACTATCAGGCTTTCTAGGACAACTAAGCTTTAAATGGAGGCTTTCAAAGGATGTAACAGGCTAGGCACAACGTTTATAGGCCACTTCCTTTCACAACGTGGACCTTGACATGTCTGTGCTGCAGTGTCACTATGTGCTAGCCCAAGTACCATCAATGGCTTAGTGTTGGGGCTCAATTACTTAGTGTTTCTTGTGTGTAGTGGAGTTCCCTGAGTGCTTTACGTTGGTTGCTTAGTATCTGGTTACCGGCTTCCATGTAGAAAATGAAATGGCAATTTCAATAGTATGTGGTGTCAGTGTTTTAGTTCTAGTGAGTGCCGTGTGTTGTCCTTAGCTCCCTAAATGAGGCCCTGTAAAATAACGCTGCTTCTGGTTTCTCTGCCATCTTCTAATGCCTTGATACCCATGCACAGGATTTGAACTTTAACCTTTCTCATGGAAAAGAAATGCTATTGTAACAAACTTAGGTAGAGCTCCAAGGTGTATAAGTTCTAATGCTATTCAATAATTAACAATGCTGGAGGCTAACCTAAAAGAGTCACTGAAAATATCTAGTAAAGCACATTTTGAAACTAAAAGGACAGGTAATTTAGGAAACAAACAGCGTTACTCTCCTGAATATAACTTTTTTGTAACTTCACTAATTGCTACTTAGCTTGCAAGAAAGTTCTCTTGCTCCTCAAAAACTACAAAATATGACATGAGGAAAAGGATCACCAACTTTTACTTGTAACTAGTTCTTGTACTGCTTGCATTTTCAAGTCCGTCTACTGCAGTGATTCACATTCATATACAAAACTGCTAAGTCTGTGAAATTTGGTTTTCTGCATTATTTCCTTGTTTCATCTGCTGTAGACTGTCTTACCATCATCTGAAATATTTCAGGTGATCATTGTAGCACTGTCTTACTAAAAAGTAATATTCTAAGCTAACTAAAGGTGAAGAGAACCTTTCAAAGTGACTATTTTAAGCTGTTGTAAACTTACTAATGCTATTCCTGTATGCAGACACATACTCATTTGTGCTACTTCTTTGTGTTTCATTTAGAAAATATTCTCTCTTGAAAAAGAAAAACAAAAACACAACCATCTCCTTGGAGAGAAGGACAAAGAAATCCAAAATCTAAAAGACAAGCTTAAGTCCAAGAACAAGAACAGTGAAGTCTCCTCATTACGAAGTCAACTAGAAGAAAAAACAAAGGAAGCAGAAAGGAGAGAACAGTTACTTAGTTCTCTATCAGAAAAAATGAACAGGTTAAAGTGTAATTTATCTGCTGTTACTGCAAAATGTTCTGAGCTTGAAAACAAAGCCAGTAATTCTCAGGCATCCCAGGTAAGCACTGAAAAATAGTGTAACTGTTTACAGGTTAGGGTTCGAACTTGCATCTGCTAAGCACCAGTGTCCGTTATAAAATGGGATGAGTTTTTACTCTTCTTAAAAATCTTCATACAAGATTTCAGCATGCAACATGACGAGGTACCTAGACTGAACACTAAACAAGCAGTCAGGGAGTACAGCTTCAGGTAACACAGCCGAGAGAATTCTGTACTGCAAGGTCCCTTCTTCAAGCTGCCATGCATGCAGGTATGACAAGTGGTATGACATGCAATGGCCCACTGTTGCTTAAACAGATATATGCCCTTCTTGAATTCATATGCTCAGTGGTTAAGCAGACTGAGAAGGCAGCAGTAGAAGAGAGATGCGGCCTTAAAAGAACACTAAACGCATCACCTAATTCATGCTCAGTGATGACAATACCTCTCTCTCCTCCCTGCTGTTATGAATCATCATTTGTTCCTTGGTTAAAACTGTCTGCAATTTACATGGCATAATATGTGGTAAATGCTTCAATGTAACAAGATAGGAGAGGAATAGTAAGTTGTTGACTCCATTTAAAATGCTTAATAGCTATGGTGTCAGGCACTTGGCTGCTTTTACAAGCACATTTAGTTTTCTACAGTTGCTTATTCACCCCTGTCTGTTCTAATGCTCATCGGGAAATTCAGTACCTCAGTAGGGGGACATGGAAACTGCTGCTTTATGGGAGGTGCAGCTAAGTCTTTTCCAGTTTTAACCTATAGATGGTGCTAGTTACCCAAACTATATAATGAAATTGAGTAATTTCTAGAAATTCAGCTTTAGTTGATAATACTGCATTATTCAACGTCATACAAATATGGATCTTGGGAAATATTACTACTTCAAATGTAATGTGCTTACTTCCAGTTTCAAGGGACTTTGAACCTTGTTAGAGAAAATTAACATCTTTTTATGCTATCTTTGTCAATGGACTTATCTTTCTAGTAATTGCCACAGGAATTTTTCTTCTAAACCACAGCTATATCAGAAATGCATCTCTGAACATGAGTGAGCCAAGAGGCTTTTAATTTCGAGAATATCAGGTTGCTTTCCGTATGGACATTCCTTATTGCGTTTAGCAGAGTAAGCTGCAGGTAGTTAAACAGTACAGAGTTGAACTTCAGTAGCAATACAGTATAATATTCTGACTCTGCAGAAAGGTTTAGAGGCATGCCAGAATAATAGGTCATAAAAAAACAAACAAGGGCAAAGAATCCTGTAGTCTACGGAATCCTTCCTGGCATTGAAGGATGAAGACCACCACTTGCTATCTGTACAAAGTCTCCAGCACTGATATGAGAAATTCCAAGTGGTCTGCTATATGAAGGAGGTGTATCTTTCTTTCAATCTGAGGTATAAAATATGAGGATTAAAGAGTGTAATTATAACCTACCTGTTAGACAAGGTTTCTTTTTGGTGACATTAGAAATTGGGCTCTTTCTCTACCTTTAGAATAGCTTCCTTGCTGTCACAGTGATAAACAGAAAGAAGCCTGAAGATAGCAAGATATAATGGACAGTTATAAATTGGATTCTGATTATCAAAATATCTTTTAAATTAAAATTATATTTAATTTTTTACTGATGTATCAGTGAAGGACAACAAAACTTCACTGACTATTTCACTGAATGTTTTGGGAGACTTGAAAAAGAGTTTAGCAATGTTTCTTAAAACTGCTAGGTGGCATACAAGCAGCAGGTATACGCTGAAGTGGAAACAACAGTTGTATGCCTATGAGGAAGTGGGAAGGTTTTCACTGATGCAGAGTTCTAATATTTACAGAAGTAAGTATCTGAGCAGTTGTCCTGGATCTAAATCCTATTAGAAAGCACTGAACTTTAATAACTGTATTCAACACGCAAAATCTCCTATTTTTCCAGCTGTAAAGCTGGTTCTAGATCATGCTCTAAAAACAGAAAACTTTGAGGAAAAATATAGCTTGGATTTAGGTAGTAATCTACATTTGTCTTTAAAGTTATTTGTCTTTAAAGTTCCCTCTGACTTATCTATGTAACTTCAAAAAGCTTTTTATGGAGTAGTGAATAAGCATGTCATATTAGGAATAAAGTTTAAATGTTCACCAGCTCTTTAGTTTTGTGGGTCTAAAGAATTCTGAAACTCATACTTTAAGCGTTCTACTTTGGATCAAGTCTTGGAAAAGTAATCAATGTCTTTATGGTTCCAGACAGGCTTGCATGGTTTCCCAGATATTTATAATTCTATGGTTATCACAATGAAGTTGAGCTCTCTAGCTTCCCCCAGTGACTCCTATAGGTCTGCTTTATTGTCAAACTGGTATTCTGAGGATATGAAAATAGAACAAACACACTTTGTTTTATTTAAATAAAACCCTACATATCTGAATTTATCAAAAGCTCTCCTATACTTTTCAGTTCTCCCAAGACAGAAGTTCAGTGAAATATTCTTAGAAAATATTTTAATGTAACTGAGCTTTAGGATTATTGAATAAACAAAATTTAAATCTGTCCCATATTTTCCAGTAGATTTTTTAGAAATCCATGAAATGGTTTCCTCCATAACTTAGGTCCTTCTAAACAGACTACAAATATCTCTAAATGCAAGTGTCAGATGTATGCATCTTTTAAATGTAAAACTACACTTCCATTATTTATAGTCTTAATAGTTACATAGAACTAGTTTTACTGTTTCAGTCTTCTATTTTAAACAATGCTAACTGATTGTTCTTTGTTTGCAGGAAGCTGTAACAAACAGCACTGGATCATCAACTAATCTTAGTGAAGTAGAAAAACAACTGAAAGATGTAAGCTTTCTGTACAACATACCAAGGATAAATCACGTATTAAAATCTAAAAGAATAGGAATTATTACCATATATTTTTGGTAGATTGGGACCTCAGAGTATGTTTCCGCTAAAATATTGTAACTAAAATTATTTCTTGAGAAAGCCATCAAATAATGAAGGGCTTGTGAATATATATATTGTGAATATATATATGACATTTCTATAATATTGCAAATCTAAATCTATAATTGTTGAAAACAGTCCTTGGAAGAACAGAACATAGTGGCTGCTGAGAGAACAGAAATCCCAAGGAACATGGTCTGTCCACAGAACTGACGTTGCCTGGGATAGCATAAGGTTAGATTATAAGCCTCCTGAGGTCCCTTTGAACCTCAGTAATTCTATGATCTACTGAGACATAAAATCTATGTACTTGTTCTTAGAAACTTTAAGTTGTAATTATACAGTTTGAGTTATATACAAAATAATAGATCCTGATGATGAAACAGAAAATGAAAGGATAATTCTTCATTATCTGGGGCATGTTTCATGAAAGTGTTTAGTTTTGAAAGCGTTTAGTTCTGAGTCATTTCCCTATTCCCGCAAATAAGCCAATGAGAATTTAATATTGCTGCAATTTAACTTATGCTCAATGACCCAAATCAAGATGTTTTTTTATCATACAAAGATAACTACGGTTTACAGAGGAATTAACTAACTTTTCTTTAAACAAATGTATAACATTTACATTTTTAAAGGAACAAAACTAATACTACTTAAATCTGATAAACTCCTAGATGCTTTTCTGTTTTTCTTCCGTTCCTTTCCATGAAGGCTCTTGAGAAGAACCAACAATGGCTACTGTATGACCAGCAACGTGAAGCATATGTCAGGGGACTGATTGGAAGGATCTTTGAACTTGAACAGAGGTCAGAAATAGTTAGCCAGCAACAACCAAAAGAATCAAATACAGAAGGTATTGATTTTTCCTTGACTAACTCAAACCACAGTTTTCTATAGAATACATTTTCTGTGAATTATAGCATATGATTGACTTTTTTCACAATATTTTGCTTTCTTAATGGGAAAACTTAAAAATTTGTGCTTTATTTAGCTGTTACTTGATCAATATTTCTTGTTCCTATCTGCTTCACCAAATGTTTTTCTAAAGCCTTGACAGTCTATTGGCCACCTTTCTGTTTGCAGCAAGTGTTGAGGTAAATATATGTATATACCATCCTTCAAAGTACACTCTCAGCCTACATAAAGGAAGCGTTAAGAATTTACTGGCTAGGTGTGGATCAGTTTCTTTTTAAAATAAATATTATAAAAGTGACTCAAGACTGGCATGTTCTTTATCCCTCTGAGAAGTTCTTACATGGCATGAAAACCTGTGATAGATTTTGGCACCTACCCAAAACAATGGTTTGCAATATGGATATGGTAATCTCTAGCTTGCTTCTATGTGATGCAGTTCCTCATTAGCGCACTCTCAGTACCATGCATTCAGATTGACTTGAGTCATGCTTGACCAGCAAGTGGAATAAAATTAAAATAATCTCAAGCAGAAGAGCCAGAAGTTTACTTCCCTTTCTTATCAAACTAATTTCATATGCTACAACTGGTCTACATGGTAAATTCACTAAATAGAACTAGCTTCACCTAGAGTAAGAGTATGCTCACAGGTACTTGCTGCTTAATAACTTGTTTCCAGTGGCTTGGTTTTTGTATTGCTGCTGGTATCCTTATGGGAAACAGTGAAATATCATCTTAACCTTTAGTGCTGTTTTAGACATCGGTGTTTTAGTATTTTAGAAGGAGGAATATTGAAGTAGCTCACCAGAAAAAGCAACTCAGTTACTGCAGTCAAAGCTTTGTCATCACAGCAGCCAGGAAACATGGAGTAAGAGGATGAAAGTTCCTCTTCAAACAGACAGTAGTAGAGATCAAAGATGAAAAAAAATCTAGTTTGACAAATTGAAAGTAGATATGACAACTCTTTTCCAAGGAAAGCCTTGGTATCTCTCTGAAGACCTTGCTACCTTATATAGGAGTATTGTTAACAAAAAGCTAAGCCTTAGCTTATGTTTTCCTTGGCTTGAAAACATTCAAGCAGGAAAATTTTCCTAGTAAATTACACTTTGAAGAACATGAGGGAAGCCTTCAACAAGAGAAGTACCAAAGTCAAGAACTTCAGAGTGCCGTAAATCACCAAAGCCTTTTTAAGACAGCATTCCTTGTCCTGTTCTAGGTATACTTTCTATTACATCTGAATTCTTGCAGACTGACTCTTCTTTCGAGTTGATAAGCTTTTCTTGGGTCAACAAGCACCCACTTCTTGAGCATTGTTTTAAGCAATAGTCACTAGCCAAGAAGCAGATGGTTTTTGATCAAAAGGCCTATCCTAGTTTGCTTTAGTTGCAATTTAGAAATAAGTGATCACATAATTTGAAGACAGTCTGTAAAAGACAAATATTCTGTCTTTAGGCAATGACAGAGACCATCAGAACCCCAGGGTATCTCTGGAGTGAGATTAATGCCAGAACCTTGCCTAACATGCCTAAATCTGGAAGTGAGAACCTAGAGTCTTTAGGCATCTATTTCAGTGCCTCAATATAATGCGTGAGGTTATATAAGAACTGTTTGTGGGATCATGCAGTTCGTGTAGTCAGGGCAAATGATGTAACATTGCTATAACTGTTAGTCAAGGAAGTAGCTATAGCACAGTATTGTATGTGAAAGCACAGTTGCTGTTTTCCTCTATCCTGAGAGATTTTTCTCCTTTAGAAGTATTGAAAGTTGCTTTAAGTCCATCTTGGTGATAATCTGAGCTGTGTAACAGCCTAAAATGTCAATTTATTATCAATATTTTTTAAAATGCTATCAAGGATTTGGTGCTCTGATTTTTAAGTGATTTTTTTCCCATGTTACTGTCTCCTTGTTTGTCTCATTAAGGTCATCTACCAGAAGAAAAGCAAAAATATTATGACCAGCTGTTATTAACTGCTAAAAGTGATCTTGAGACTGAAAGACGCACTATAACCCAGCTGAGGTGTGAACTTCATGAATTCCAAAAGAAGTATGAAGAAACACAACAAGAAATAATGAATTTAAATGACTTACTGCAGTCCCAACAGGCTGTTGAAATGAAGGCTCTAGAAAATGAAAACAAAATAAAAGGAGAAAAAGTGCAGAGACTAAAACAAGAAAATGAAAGTATTAAAGTACAGCTAAGAGAAGAAAAGGAAAAATCTGAAGAACTGTTATCTCAGGTAAGTGGATGTATTTGGAAATTGAAGATCATTAGCAAAGATTCAAGAGCTGGGAAGTCATACTTGCTCTGGTAACTGCTCTGTATGTACATCTATACTCATGTCCTTGTGGTTAAAACTGAGTTCTTTAATACTGATTTAGGTCACAATCCAAAGTTTTGTGAGATTTACTTGTTTAAAAATGTTCTAGTTCACTTATCTTAAGAGTCTTGTGGGGTGTAAGAGGAAATGAGAATGCATCATTGACTTTAATCTGGCTTCATCCTCAAGGCTATTGCTGAATGAGAACAGAAAAAGTAAAAATTCAAATTCATACAGGCCATTTTATCATGTGGTCTGAACTGGGATGTTGCTATTTGCTGTCAGCTGTAATTTCATAATTGCTGGATAAGTAGCCATGTTCCTGGATAGTGCCCCCACCCAACAGTTGTAGCATGCAGCAGGTTTTTTCATTCAGATGTGTTGCTGCAACAGGCCCTCTATATATTGTCACAGATAATAACTAAGCAAGCACATCAGACTACTAAAAAGAAATGGCCAGATAAGCAAGGGAAGGGAAGTTTATCGCTGTTCTGGACAGCTATGGTAGAAACCACTGATAAGAGTTCTGGAACTTCTCACAAAACTCAGGTAGTTGCATGTGAGGCAGGCTGTTCATTATGCCTGGGTTTCACTGTTACCCCATCTGTTTTTCTATCAGGTTCTAATTGTTTGCAGGGCTTGCCTGTCTCCCACGGAGTAACTTGATGACTTCAAGTTAAATAGTTCTGTTATTTGTATGTGTAGTTCTTGATTCTTCCTTCCATTTTCCTGAGGCCAATGACCTTTGGGTTAAGAGTTTTCCCCTCAAAATAGGGAAAACGTGCATACTGTATGTTTGGATTAAAAAAAAGATGCTTTTTTTGGAGTAGTCATGAGGACTTTGCCACCTTTCCTACGTGGACAACTACTGTGGTATCTTGAAACAAAATATTCTTGTTAGCATCACCACGTTGACAAAAACTTTCTGGATATGAAATCATGATTACCTACTGGTTGAAGAGAACCTGGAAAGTTCTCCTTGAAGCTCTGTCCTCAGGTCATCCAAATATGATACACCTGCTACTTAAAGAAGTTTGCAGTCAATAGCATAAAACAATATAGAACTGAAATTTGAAATAAGAGGATATAATTTACTAGGCACCAAATTAGGTTAACACTAGAACATCAGTTTAACTCTCTAAAGAGGCTTATGCAGTTACTTAATCCATTATTGTTGAGTATTTTCTAACTTTCTCACTTGTATTTAAAGATACATTGCTTAACTTAAAAAAAAATTCATGGTATGTTAGTCAAAACATGTATTTTGTGTATTTTTCTGTTCTGTCAATCACTGGGAAATTTTTTTTTTGTTTAACTATAATAACCTACATTCTTCCCCCTCAGTGCAGTGATAACACTTCCCTGGGTTTTCCCCAAGGAAGTATTTAAATTGGGCTTGGCTGTTGCATAACAGGCATATGTTTTCTGCTGGTACTGGCATACAAAAACTTAGCTCCATTCCTCTCTAGACTAATTGTTTCAAGTTTATTATCTATTGTATGTGGAAATTGTTACATGTTCTTCTGCCTTGTAGGTACAACTTCTTCGTAAATCATTGCTCAAACAGCAGGAGGAACATACTAGGATAGCTTTGTTGGAACAACAGGTACCCAATTACATGTTCAGATACTGGGTTGATTATTCAAGAATCTGATACTTAAGTTGTGTTATATGCAGAAAGGTTTTCTAGACTAACTTCTCAAGTTTAAGAATAAGTGGTATATTAAAGTAATGTTAGACATAAATATGAAATTATGGGTGATTCCTTAGTTCTTCTAAGAATTCTGACCCTTGTTGAAGGAAATCCCTAACCTTTTATAGGGGAGAGGCTGCATCTAAACCTGATGCTACTTTCTATGCAATTGCTTGTTCAAATAAATAGAAACTGTACAGCCTCAAATTAGGTATGGGAAACATCCTAAAACCATTCAGCTCACTGAAATCTGTAACATACTCTTGATAGTCATACAAATAACTGCATTGACATCTTTCATGTTACTGATCTTTTTCCCAACTACATTCTTACAGATCTAACTGATGTCCTTGGGGAAAAAGTTATATCACACTTACTTGCTAAGCTTGGGTGTAGTGTTATTCACATATTCTTTTCAAACCGCTACAAGAAAGATCCCTGAGTAGGAACTGGCATTTTTATTGAGAACATGTACTACACGCTCTTCCATGCAAAATCTTCAGTTTAAGACTGAGATAGGTCAAATAGGACTGACCTGAGATAGGTCAAATGCTCTCTAACCAAAGTTACCTTTGACTCCACCTCTACGGACCTTCCTAATTGGGCACGTATGAACTTTACTGAAATGAAAGGAACAAATAATTTTATCCCATTTTAGGATATGATTGCTGAGTAAAACTTCAAATAGATAAAGGGGCCCTCACACACACTTAATTCTGCCTTTAATTCTTTAACTTTCTCTGGGGGGTTGCCAGATCCAGATATGTACTACAGACTTTGAGAATGAAAAGCTAGACCGCCAGAACTTGCAGCATCAGTTAAACCAAGTCCTTAAGGAACTGCGCAAGGCCAGGGAGCAAATAACCCGGCTGGAACCTTTGGTATGTACTGGATAACTTGCAGGAAAACTTGGGGATTTTGCATAAATGAACACTTCTTCACTTCAGAGTGCAGTTAATGTCAACAGATTTTGACTGTAGGTGTTTACAGCTCTTAAATACATAGTCCTAAGGTGCAGAACCCTATGGTAGCTAACAAGCTATTGCTATTTTCTCTGCAGCACCACAGACAGCTTGTACTGCAGAAGGAGATATAGAAAGAAGGAGATATAGAATAGTCAAGTCCTCAGTAGGCAATTTGTATCACCATATGCAACAGACAAAACTACATACACAATAACAAAGCTGTAGCATGCTTCTACTGGAATTTGCTGTTAGTGGACAAGGCACTACCCTTAAATGTAGTTGAATTCCTGCCTGACCCCCATTCTATACACCCACAATATAGGATGGGTGTGCCACTAGAAGTGGATCTGCCTACTTCCTAAAATGAAAAAGAATACTTGTACTGAGGGCAATGGTCTGTTTGCTACTTATATAAGCCCAAAGAAAGCCACCTAGATTTGACCATCTGATTCAAAAAATTTATAAGAAAGGTTTATATATCAAGCAAGACACTGTGGAACTCTATGATACAGGGTCTTGTAAGGTTAGGTGATAGCTAAATAGAATTGTCAAGACTGCAGTTCTGGATTTATTTAAATGAGATTCAGAACAGAAATCAGATGCCTGTGTCCTTCATTAGATCAGGTCTGAGGCTGCTGTGCTAATTACAGAGAATATAAATGCAAAAGCTCCTAACCGGTTGCAGAGCAGAAGAATTCTTCTAACTCTGACAAACTGTTCTCCGTCTTAGATGCATGCAATGTGGAAGTACTTTCTCGAATGAATCCTGAGATACTGATGATCTTCATGTGTTCTTGTCCCTGTGAGAGCCCCACTAGCTAGGATTGTAGTTGCTGCTGCTGCTGCCAGCAGAGGCCACTAGAAAACCTTCTGGCTGCCAGAAGCAGCAGCTGTTCAGCTGAAGTTCGTGCAGAGCAGGGGGAAGCTGTAGTGCTCTTTTCCCTGTGCTCAGAAGCTGGCTGGCTAACTGCCAAATGAAGAACTGGGTGACTTTGTCTCTTCCTGCTTGGAAACTGTCCATGGTGTCCGGTGGAGAAGAGGAAAAACATGGAAGAGTTTGGGAAGGTAGCTAGGCAGAGGCAGGCAGCATCCTCTATAAGAGGGGGTTGAGGCATTTATTATTAAGGAGGCATAGCATGTGTGAGTGCCTAGGAAGATGGCTGGGGAAGGGTTTGTTGCAAAGGTGAAACAAATTTCCTTTATATAGGTATACCTGTACATCACGTTGAATTCCCTGGTACATGTATGGGCATATTTTTAGAAATTTCAAAGGTAATCTAAACTTCCAAAATAAATGCACCTTAATTTTTGATCATTGCACTTGTTATGAGTTTAATATTGATATTAAGCTTGGAGTCCTGTTGTAACAAGGTTTCAGTCCTTGTTCTTTATTTCCTTCACCCTTCCCCCCCCCCCAAAAACAAATGTATTATAAAATCCTTAAAATACCTCTATGCAGTACCAACATTTCTAAGAGCCATGCTCAACTGTTTCATATTTAGTGTACAGAAACTTTGCTTTTTTATTAGGATGTATATGAAAGCTGTAAGAAGCCTAAAATGCTGTGTATTAGCAGTGATAATATGGGAGTCTGAGGCTTGTTGTCTCAGCTTTCACCATGGCTTCTTTCCTTATACCTTATGAACCAGCTACAGTTTAAAAGTGGCAGGAATCGCATTTATTCAGTGGCCCATGAAGGGAAAACTACTTCAAAATAAGAATGTGCACTAAATAGTGACATAAGTGATGTACTCATATTTGTATACTTAATCAGACATTGTGGAAAGCTTGCTTTAAATAGCCTGCGGAAAAGCTACCTGCAATCTAATTTAAATGCAGTGTTAAAATTATACAACAGGTCCATATTGCTCTGTTTTTAATGCAAGTAGCGTAATTGCCTTTAGCCATCTTTAAAATTCAATCCTTAGTGCTGTAACACGCATGATTTGTGTGCCATTAAACATCTTTTTCCCTATGTCTATTTGACTGGGACCCTATCTGATGCATGTTCCAGTCCCTCACTAAAGATTCTCCTTTTCCAGAAGCTCCAGGAATCTGGATGTGTGGAACCACAAGGAGACTTGCAAGCTGCGTTTGAAGAGAAGATGACAGTGTATGACAGAAGTCCTTCCCAGAAACATTCAAGTCTCCTTGATGAAAGTTTTCTTGAGTGTCCCAGATGTAAAGTGCAATATCCAACAAGCCAGCATAGAGAATTACTAGCGCATATTGACTTCTGTACAGCTTAAGCTCCAAATGGACTTATTATATTTGCTCTTTACACACTGTCAGCATACTGTCCTGCAAAGGCAAAAGATTTTTGTAAAGCTCTTCTTTCAAGGTTGTATAAAGGACTACTAGCTTTGCATTTCAGTTCAAAAAAAAAAATTAGTAATTTATTTGGCCTCATATTTCACCTGACATTTGTGGAAACAGCTACTACATTCCTTGTTGCAAGTGGAAATAATTTGTAGAATTAGGAATATTTTCAAATAATAAACTACTGACATATTTTATTGCACTGTTAAAAATAAGTAAAACACAGCTATTGTGTCAGACTTCAATACTTGGCATATCGAGTTCTTGGCTGATGAATCCTGACTGCTTTTAGCAAAAAGACTTGGCTATAATGTGTGCACTACACACATGTATGTAATGTGTCACATCTATATATACAAACTCAGGAAAGTCTGTGTTAACATGTCTTTGCTACTTAAGATTTTTGTTGAAAACATTTTAAGTAGCATTTTTCTGAACCACAGTTGGGGTGACTTGGAGCGCATACAAAAATGCTGACCATGTGTAAGCTCTTCTCAAAAACATCATTGGGTAAACAACCTCCTAGCAACTGTGACTGTCATTGGTACTGAAAAAAGCTTCCCTCTAAGATGCTGTCAGAAACCAGTTTGGAAGTTTCAGTATCCAATTAAGCTGAAGTGAACTTTAGTTTGCGCTTCTGTATTTTACTGGTTCAAGTAGGAAAATGTCAGTTATTAAATCTGTTTTAAGTCTTCCATTTTAAAAATGCAGGTTTAAATAAAGTACTCCAGTGAATTTGGAGTGTTGCTATTTCATACCCGTACAGAAAATGCCTGTTAGTGTTCAAGAGGCATTTAGATAATGCCATGAACAGTATGCTTTAAATTTTGGCTAGTCCTGAAGCAGTCAGGCAGTTGGACTAGATGATCTTTGAAGGTCCATTCTAAATGAACTACTCTCTTCCAAAACAAGCTGGCAATAACTTTTTGCAGCTAATTAGAAACTGACAAAAGCTGAGTGTTTATTGATTTGCAATCATATCGCTTTCTTCTAGCATATACTGTAAACCTGGGTCTGTTGCTAGCAGTTTCTTCCTTGTACCTTTAGTAAAGATCAACAAGTATTCCTTTCATGAGAATGATTGAAGTGAAGAAATCTTAAGGCAGCACGCTATCTAAGGTATTTGCTGCTTTTACAATTTTATGGCTTGCTGAGGCCAGGAAATTACCTACGCTCAGCCAGACTCCAAGGTGTACCTTTCTCTGGTATACTGAATTGAATGGCTACCTGGTGTCATTTTTTTCTATTACAGTTTACTGTAAAATTTTGTGCCTCCAACCCATAACATTCTCTCTACTCTTTAATGGTTAAATCTTACTTTTACATAGAAGGGTGTTTTCAAAGGTTTTTTTCCAAATTATTATTATGATATTAATTATGTTGTTGATAAAGCCAGTGTTTGAGACAGAGATTGTATTGCCACTTTTCAGTTTTCCTGACTGTCTCTCAGGCTAATCTTTGTCTTTGACAGTTTGGCCAGAAAACCTGCTGCTGCTATTTAGGGAAGATGTGATGAACTAACAAGTGAAGTAAATTATGCTTTGGAATCATAAGGTTTTGCTATGATGGAAATTCCCTTAATTTCATGTTCTTCTAAATACCTTTTAAATGCAGGATAATAACTGCACTTTTCATTCCAGCCTTTGACTTTAATCTCTTATTAAACTACTTTTGGAAGTTTAAGTTGTCTTTTAACAGCACGTTAATCAGCTAGTATTCTGTTCTCAGTTGTATACTTAGCATGGTTTCTGTAAGAAGAAATTATGATCTTTTATGTATTATAGATGAAATAAGTTTGCCTGCTACAGGTCAGCAGTATTCTCTGAAGTAATTCTGAGGCTTTCTTAAATTAGCCTAAAACACTTGCTCATTAGAAGCTGGTACTGTAGAGGAGGACTGAAAGGCAGCAGCTCATTAGGTGGTCAGTTATTTAATATTAAAGTGAGTACATTCAGATAAAGTTGATATATTAATATCCTTTAAAATATTTTGTTTATTCCAACACCTCTTCTGAACTCTCACAACATGTTTAGGTGTAACTAAGCACAAAAAATGTACCGATAAATTTATGCACCATCAATGTTGTGTATGTTGAAAACTGGTAAAATGACAATCTCCAGTGTCAAAAGTCCAACTTTGAAAGCACAACCACAAATATGTCATCACTTACAGGATTACAACCAACTACAGAATGGAATCACAGAATCACACACAATCATCTAGGTTGGAAGAGACCTCCAGGATCACCTAGTTCAACCTCTGACCTAACACTAACAAGTCCTCCACTAAACCATATCACTAAGCTCTACATCTAAACATCTCTTAAAGACCTCCAGGGACGGTGACTCAACCACTTCCCTGGGCAGTCCATTCCAATGCCTAACAACCCTTTCACTAAAGAAGTTCTTCCTAATATCCAACCTAAACCTCTCCTGGCGCAACTTTAGCCCATTCCCCCAAACTCCAACTCTTTCATAAAGCATGCAGGTGATATCACTGCCTCTTTTTTTGGCCCTTTAGAAACGAAGTTAAGGATTGAAAGTAAATTTTAGTCTTAAAAGTAAATGGACAAGGAAAAGGTCTGCTGCTCCTCTCTGATTATATCTAAGATAAGAGGTTTGTGCCTAATGCTCATCTTAGTGCTAGGATTTAGCTGTGAATTTAATTCTTTGTACAACAGGAAGTAATAAAAAAAAAGATGTTATTTCATGCACTTTGTATTTTCAATTTCAGTTGTCTATTCTGAGTTATGTCCCTTTCAAGTAACTGAATTTCAACACAATTATAGTTCAACCTAGCAAAAATTCTCTGAGTCTGCCTCATTTGAAGATGCTGGTCTAGAGAAGCTTTTGGATTAAGACAAGGGTTCACCAATACTAGCATAGTAATAAATCCTGGCTTTCACATCCAGTGTTCTTTGTAAGTGGAAAGCAAATTAAGTGGTTTTGATGCAAGGTGGTGGGGTTGGAAAGAGCCATACTGCGTATAATTACTGACTTTTATCATGAGGACAACTTGTGAAGTAACAGCAACTGAAAGATGGCTCTGTTCTTTTTCTTACATTAAGTTAATCAACTTACATAGAACCATTCTACCAACTCCTCATCATTTAATTGCTTGTGCAACTTTATCTCTTACTCTTGATTTTGATAAAAAATCTTTCACACAGTTATTTGCCACTGACTGTTCTACTGATGTTTAGGCAAACTATATAATAAACCACTTCAACTACACAAATAAAAAGTGGCAGGGAAGCCATAGTGCCTGTTACGTTGTAAAAGCATCATGCTGAACAGCACAAATATTTAAAGACAACTGTTCATCACTGCTCGGCAGATAACACTAATGTAAATGGTACAGTGTCTTCAAAGCAATTAGGGGAAATACTGCGCTCATGATATCTATGGACCAAAGCAGATGTAGGTGAGAGATTACAAGTAAGGCAGTACAGGAGTTTTAGACACTTCCATTTTAATCTGCTAATCAATCTAGTTTTCACATCTTGTAATGTGATTGAGCTGTTAAGATTACAGAGACAGTCGTGGCTATGGTTTTAACTTAAAAAATTGTAATCAATTATCATACAAAAAGATACAAGAAGAGATTAACACTATATTGTAATATAAGCTATGTTACATAGCTTGGTACTACACAACTCAGACTACTTACAGCAGTTCCAAATCTTTTCCTTTCTCTAATTTGAAAAATATGACAGAATTAAGTAGCCAAGTGGATCTGTTCCCTGCAGTAAGGGAATGTAAGGATGATCCTGTTGAAAGTTTCTGGGTGTTAAAAACATAGAAACATTGTCACCGTGAGGGTCTGTGAAGGCACCCATCCAGGCAAAGCAGGTATCTACCAGGGAAAGACAGTGCAGAACATCCCTGAAGTCATCCATGCAGCTATGTTGTATGCTATGATGTTTGTGGATTCTGGAACAGGTAGGATTTTAAAAGACTGGGAGGGAAATAAAGAAAAGCATGATGCCAAACAAGGAAGAAGAAAAGAAGTCAAGGAATTTTAGACCATATCAAGATAACGGGGAGAAAAAAAGACTATCATAGAGCTGGCACTATGAATCTCGTCATGTGTCTTCTGTTTCCTTACTAACCAAGTGCTATGGATCAGGAAAAAAGCAAAAGATATGCTAACATGGACCTTCTATTTCAAATGCCAGTTTCTTAAAAATGCAGGGAAATACAATTATTTCCTCTAGCCTATACCGTGGATAGCACAAGTGGCTGAAAAGCTGTATTACGTAATTAAGTATCAATAAATCATAGTCACAAGAACGTAAGTGCAGCTAAAGTTGGTCTTCGGTCTGACTGACGTAGTCAGAACACAGTGTCTCTGACAAGCAGCCGCAAGTGGATGCCTTGTGTAAGGATAGGGGATGCCTCTACGGGACCTTCTAATAATCTCAAGCTTTGACAGGCAGACATGGTTCCCATGTGTCAGTAGCTCTCAATGGATTTCTCTTCCCCTTAAGCCTCCCCTTAAGCTTCTGTGAAAACATGACATGAATTAAGTAAGGATAATGTATTAGGCAATTCCATGGTACTATATTTGATTCCAAAACTATTTACTGTTTCCACAGATGATGCACATGCTGCTGGAATAGGGTACACATAAAATCCAAGGTAGGAACTAAGAACTCGTTAGAGGACAGCATTAATTTTCAATTTGTCAAGACCAATGAACTAAATAGGATGAGTACAGTAAGTATTACAGGTAGGAATAACCCAAAAGCAAAACACATAGTATGACAGTTTATCAGGTTTAAAGGAAAGTTTCTTGGGATTACAGTAAACAGAAACTGAGCATGACTCAGTATCCCACTTGCATGATTGTGCAACAGTTTTACAACCTCATGAATAAATAGACTCTTACATATTTTACACATAATCTTGCATTTCTAGTCAATACTGTTTAGTGTTTTAGCTGGAATACCATAACCAATTTTGAGCACTGTACTTCAAGAACAGTTTAGGCTAATGAGAATGTAATAAGCCTTTCAGATTTCTAATCAAAATCATTGAAGAATCAGGGTTATGTGGTCTACAAAGACAGCATGTTGTCATGAAAAATGACATTTCATACAGAGGAAAAAATAAAGTCTTCCTATGTTCAGTGAGAAGAATAACAAGCGTAGAATTGGAACAGGGGAAATTCCAACCTAAGGAAAATCTTTCTGGTGGTTGGAATAGATGAGCAGTGAAACACGGTGCTTATGGAGGCTGTACAACCTCCACCACTGGAGATTTACCAGGACAGTTAGATAAAACAATCTAAACCATTCCTGACAGGTGACTCTGCCTTAGGTCATTGGTATTGGCCTAATGTTTTCTCAACGCCCCCTGAAGCCCTATGTCTGATTACACACATAGACCTTTAAAACAACAGACTGTAACATTCAAAAAAGAAGCAGTTAACATAATGGTCCGCCTTTCTGCACTGACTCTCCATGTTATTTCACAACATATGAAATTAGTAGCTACTGCACCACAAGTCATTTTAACAATTCAACTTCACCTTGCTTCTCAGCTGGAAAAAATATTGGCATTGCCATGTTTGTATAAACTTCTAGTCTGAGCAGACAAAGCCATTTTAAATCACTAATTGCACTCACGCATCTGAACTCCGCAGGTGCAACTTGATGTCACTTAATTCACAGAACCACAGAATTGTAGGGGTTGGAAGGGACCTCGAAAGATCATCAGGTCCAACCCCCCTGCCAAAGCAGGTAATTCCTTAGTGCTGGGAACTGCCTCATTCCCACATCATTTTAACAAGCGGAGCTATGGTGTCTGGCTCTTCCTCACTCTGTCTCTACAACTTCCACAGCTCCAAGCTGGGAGTTTGGGATCCAGCCCACAAGGTGCCCAAGAACACAAATCAGGAAGCCACATACTGAGGGGAGCTACCCAAGGAAGCAAGAAACCATCCTTGGGAAAGGTTGAGTGTGCAAAAAGGAGGTAGTATTAAGGATTTGCAGATGTAAATTTTCTTCTAGTGTTGATTGCCCAAGAAAAATGAGTCTTTTATTGCAAAAAAGTGGACATTGTCCATGTCAGATACCCACAAAGCGAGGCGTGCTTTTGCACCCAGTCCCCCTTCAGAACTGCAGCAGAGCTCCCCACCAGTAGGCAGGGACCTACATTCATTTCTGTGGTCTCTGTGTAATTGCTGCCTAAGTGTTTTATACTGAATAAGTAGTCTCAAGATGAGTGCGCAAAACAAAGTGCCTCAGAATATAATAAACAAGTCTGGGACCTTATCATAATGACATCCAGTTTGCTTCTTGACAGAAGTGCAGCCAGGTTTAATTTCCCTGATCTACTCAAAAGTGGTGTATACGCAGACTGCATCCGCGAGAGCACAAGTTTTATCAATGTAACAAGTATGATCTGGTTAGCATTATCTCATTTGACTGGACCGAAAACTACACTTATCATTTAGGTATCCACGCATTCTAGACATGGTTTATGAGAAACTGTAAGTCACATCTCTTTAATCATTTCATATTAAATTATAATGTAACCAGACTCCCAAACAGCCACTGATAATGAAAAACATGAACAGTGTGGGAAATAACATGATTTAGTGTTACACTTGGGAAGTTAGAGGGTTTTACATCATATCTTACAGTTAGCTATACTTTTTCTTATTGGTGTTGCAATTTTTTTAATTTTTCTTTCTCTAGTCGTAGTTTAATCCTAGCTGAGTACAAACCCTGTCTTCCAGTAAAGACAGTTTTTCTTTGTTCCAGGGAAGCACCCTGTAGCCCTTATTTCCAAAATGCCTGACTTTCAGAGGCAAATCTTATATCCTGATTTTGACCTGAAGGACCACTGCTGCTCTCAACAAGTTACTCTTCTAAGATGAGATATAAGGTAAAGAAAGCACACCAAACCATAACTAAGAGCATTCTCTAATCACAGAGTTCTGCAATACAAAGGAAGACGATACCTGTGATCTCTGCACTGTGTGCAGCCCAGTGGACAGGCATGTTCAGAGAAGGTCCAAGTACATCTCATGAGCAAGACAGGTTGGTGACAAGTTTTGTTTGTAAATCCTTCACAGAAACAACATGGCATTTGCCTTGATGGCCCTGCATCAAATCTCATCAGCAGGTATGTGAGTAACATAATGCATACCTGAAAATTAGTAACAGAAAGCTAGGGGGAGGGGTGTTGATGACAAAAATCTGACCCAGCTGTTTTAGTAAGCACATCCACTGAGCGTATTATTGGTGGTTTTCCTTTAGTCTGAGGCATTGGCCAGTAATTCTGCTGCAGCAGCTTGAATCTACAGCACCACTAGCACACAACCCAGCCTGCTGGTAATGGATACTGAGCACAGGAAAATGAGACTCCCCAGAAGCAACTGGGATTAGTTCTTGACATGATCACACAGATCCAATGAGCATCTGGTATTTTCTGTGGATGCTGAAGTGGGTGAGCTTGCTACTATATAAAGACAAACAGATGCATTTAAATTTGCATCAAGTTTAAAATAATCCCTTAGACATTGGTGTAAATGCTTCAGCTCATTGATAATGAAAGCATACTGTGCATGAGCAGTTAGAAAACTCCATAAAAATGCAAAATAAATAAAAATAGATTTGCACTTGAAACAAACATGACAATGGCATAACTACTTTCGAGTGCTTTATTAATAGTATCTAGAAGAAGAACAGCTACAAGTATGGTAAGTGAAAAAAAAAAAAAGATGAAAATAGAAAGCTAATCTGTGTTGCAACTTTTGCTAAAACCCTTATTATATAGACACAGCTTGAGTCACCTGCCAGCTCGTAACCTCTTTTGTGATGACAGAGTCAACATTTCTAACACGGTGAACTTATATTGCTTAGCAAACAGTAAATATACAACACACCTGTTACAAAAGTGAGTACTATTTACTCATTGTGACACAGGTGCAGGGAAATACTGCCCAAGGACCTACACAACAATCTACAGGCAAGAGAATATGTAAATAAGGCAAAAAGCTTTCCCAGGTCATGTCCAAGTGGAAAAAGAATGCCCACCTCCCAGCATCACCTAGCCCAGGAGGTCTCTCTGAGATGTCTTTCTTATGCCCAAGAAATAAGTAAGCTGACCTATCCCCATCTGTCGTGACAGTTCATGGTTGTCAGGGGAACAATCTGAAAAACAGAGCCCAGCTTATGGTATCAGGTAACAGAGCCCTTATTTGCCATAGAGAAGGCAAAGACTTGGGCTTTTATTCAGGACAAAAAGCACAAAAAAAGAAACAAGATATTCTTCCCCATAGGCTGGCTAACTAGATCTGCAGAGGGCCTCATAAATTTCATTTAGGCTAGAACTGGGAAATCTGAGTTGACTCTGTGTTGCATCACTTCTGAAAGTACAAGAGCACGTAGGTTGAAAAAATGATATAGGTTAAGCAATTGTAAGAGGTTTCCAAGCATTTTGTTAATCACTTCCTTTTCATAAGCATATGTGGACTATATAGTGCACACAACATCCACCTATTACAGTAATGCAAGAGTGCTATATTGAGGTTATGATTCCTCCCTTCCTCAGCTTTCATGATGTGATGGTTGCTGTGATTACAGCCATCCAACAGCAAATACAGCTTTTGTACTTCATGGGAGGGAAAAGAAAACTATTTTTTTTAGGTAAATGGATCCATTAAACCCATGAATAATCAGACTGGTTTTTTCCTGCAAGGACCTCCAATTCATTTGATAAAGCCTCACTGAAATGTGCTTGTTTCTTCACACCTCTGCAGTCTCCATGTATAATATTCTGTACACAGGCCAGCCTGAAGCTCTGACAGCATATTGAAAGCAGCACTTTGCTTTGGTACTCCTGAGCAAACAACAGGTTTATATCAAGTAAATAAGGTTCTCATTCACACCTAAGGACCAAAGCTAAAGGTGACCCTTTCTAAAGAAGATCAAAGACCTGTCCCAATACTTTCACATTTTCAGATCTTCTGCTCCTCCACAGCATTTCTTTCCTTCCTGACTGAATGTATCTTCACTTCTTCGATAACTCTGCTTTGTATGTTTCCCTCCCTATTTCTTTCCTGCAATCAGTTTCCATTGTGTTTACTTTACCCTGAATTGATAGGATCAGTTTCCAACTTCAATTTTCACTTATGCCTAAGGTCATGAAGATTTTATTCATAACACAATTTGCATTGATCTGTGCTACCAGTGGTCAGCTACGCCCTACAGGTCCTGTTAATGCCTTGTAAGTTTTTGCATAGGCACAGCCAGACCTCTGATAATTGCCCTTTTCCACATCCCAGCCTCTAACAGAACCGACCTCATCGCTGCTACTGCTACTTGCCCACAACTTTGGGGCTGCTTTGTCAGCTTGTATCAAGTTCCAAGCCTGAGTGACTGTGGCAACAGGAAGGTATTTGCTGTGTTTCAAGATTTGCTATGCATTTTACAGAATCAGTCCATGGCACAGTCAGTATAAACCGTGCCTGGATATGACAGGCTTTGCTGAACCTTCTGCAATATAGGTGCAGTTTTTTCTCCTAGCAAATGATACGGAATGTGTTTTGAGACACTTGTCAGTCACTTGTGTTGCTGGCTGCCAAAAATTCATCTTTCCAAGTTTTCCTATTGTTTTCTTTTGAGGTCATTGTTCACAGCAGCCACCCACTCACTAGCCAATCTGCCCACATCTGATACAGTCAAATACAAATCAGCAGGAAGTAGTAGGAGCATCTCATCTACCTGCTTAAGTGGCCCTTTAAACTCTGATGAGACAGAATAGAGAGTTTGAGCCACTCTAGCTCAAGAGAAAACATGTTAATTAAAAGAAATGTAAATTCTGCACTAGCAAAGATGTGGGAAGCGGTCCAGTAAAAATCTCGCTCTTGTCAGTCCTCATTACGTGATCATCTCCTAGAATGACCAAGTTTCTGGAATCCCTGCTAATGCCATTACATAACAGGTTCATTTCAGGGGTCACATCCAGAATAATGCAAAAGCAATGCCTGCTTACGAAGTCCTGCTGATATATCAGTATGGAATAACTCTCACCTAGAATACAGTTGATAAGAAAATCAAAAGGAGTAACTCCATATGGCAAAGCCTCTAACAGAAACCACAAGCACCTACATTGGCACTGAATCAAACTAATTCATCTAGAGCTGTCTGAAGTTATACAACTGTTTACACACTTTCTGAAAACATTTTATCTTCTTTTATGAGGCATTATCTGCTTGTTTGTGATGATTTATACGCTTCACTCCCTGTACATTTCTAAATCATCTGGAATGAAGAGCGTAAGCAGGAAAGCCTCCTTTACAGTTTGAGCAAACACTCAGAAATTAATGTCCTGAAAAAAGACGGTACTTCCTACACGTCTTGATTAATGAGGCTTCTTCCTCAAGAACTCGTAACACAGAAAGGTAGGACTCTGGATCAAACTAGAACAAGAATCCACAAAACAGTACTGTTATGTCTCCCCCCAACAGTGGACCACCATCAACACATGCAATGCACAGGACCGCTGTTTCCAAAAACCACTATCAAGACCCGAGGCAATGGATAAATTCCTCTTTTTTACCTTAGAACAGCACTTGTTATCCTGGCCCCTAGAAGAGCTCTCAAAGCCATCCCTCCTCAAAAGCCCTTCCTGGAGCTTTTGTTTTGCCCTGTGCTTTACCACAGGTGCTCCCAGTGGAGGGGAGCATCATGGTGCAGCCTGGAAGGCCTCCCCAGGTCACTGGCACCCCAGGGACCTGTCTGGAGAGCAGGGCAGACCAGGACCACCCTGAAGGATGTGGCCAAGCCTGGTCCCATTGGCACAGAGGTGCCACTGCTTTGCTGCACACCCTCCCAGGGAGGTGTTGGGTGGCCCCACTCGCGCCCACCCCTCTCTGCCTCCCCACGCGCACCAGCCTCGCCTCTGTGTGAGCTGCGCCGTGTTTACCCTCCCACTTCCTTGTTCCACTCCGGCACGAGGGCCATAAACCGCACTGCTGGCACGGCTGAGCCCTCGGCAGCAGGACCAGGAGGAAGGCGAGGAGGGGGATGGCGGCCAGCCCCCCGCCCCGTGTCAGGAGGGCACCCCGGGTGCCGCCGTGGCGGCTGGGAGCGCAGCCCTTCCCCTAGCTCGCTCATGCCCACCGGCCGCCCTCATGCCCGGGGCCGGGGCCGCGGGGGGCTACAGGACCTACTTCCCCTTCTTCTCGGACTTCAGGGGCCGCAACGTGACGGCCCTGCGTGTCGGTGAGTCGGTGGCGCTGGGCTCAATCTTCCTGCTGGCCTTGGTGGGCAACGTCTGGGGCATCTGCCTGCTGGCCTGGCGGCGGCACCGGCTGTGCGTCGCCAACTGCCTGGTCCTCAACCTCTTCTGCGCCGACCTGCTCTTCATCACCGCCATCCCCTTCATCAGCGTCGTGCGCTGGACCGAGTCCTGGGTGCTGGGCGACGTCATCTGCCACATGCTCTTCTACATGATGACCCTCAGCGGCACCGTCATCATCCTCTCCCTGTCGGCCGTCAGCCTGGAGCGCGTCGTCAGCATCGCCCGGCTGCGCCACGCCGCCTGCCGCCGCCGCAAGGTGCTGGCCGCCGCCCTCCTCGTCTGGGGCTTCGCCGCCGCCGTCACCCTGCCGCTCTGCTGCTTCTTCACCGTGGTGCGGCTGCCCGCCGCCGCCGGGGAGGTAGGGGCCAGCGGGGAGAAGGCTCCAGGCTCTCCGCCTCCGCCACCGGGGGGCGAGCGGCGCCGGGGAGCGGGCAGCAGCGGGCTGTGAGGCGGGCGGCAGGCGGCCCCCGGCCCGTCCCGAAATGGGGCTCGGCAGCGGTCAGGCTGCTGCTCTCCCCTCTGCAGGTCGAAATTCCCCGTTTCGGCACACGTTAGTGTGTAAAAGTTGCCGTTAGCATATTGTCCGGAATTGATGGCACTGACTAGACTGAGGACAACTCACCTATCTGTACACGTGTGGGCTTTAAGAAACATAAAGTGATACATGAAAGTTTTCACAGGTTCAGTTTAGTCTGCAGCCGTTTTCTCCGTAGGCACGGGGGGGGGATAAGGACAACGTTGTGGTAAAAATAACTGTATAATGTTAATTTGCTTCTTTATTCTTTGCAAACAGGAGGTTCAGATTTGCACCTTGGTTTGGCCCAGCACTGCAGGAGAAATACTTTGGGATGTGACCTATGCCATTGTTGTGTTTTTAATACCGGGATTAGTCATTGTCATCAGTTACTCCAGAATCTTGCAGGTACTTTTCTATTTTGTTAAACAACTAGGAGAAGTAAACAGCCATTCCCTAGGCATCAACATATCATCATCGTATACAAACACACTTAAAGAGTATAGACATTATTAGCTCTGGTAGAAAAGTGTGTGATATAAACTGAGACATTTCAACCTGTAAGCCTGTACATTTCAACTAAAGACATGCTTAAATGGCACATTACCAGAAGCCTAACACAAAGTTTGTCGTCATTTATATACAGTATTTAATACCCTTCTCCATTTATGTGTTATTCATATTTAAAGACTCTCAATCTCCTAAATTCATACAGACTTAAGCATCTGAAATAACTGAAAACTAGATGTTGCATTTCTTTAGCTCAGAGTCCACAGACTTGCAAGGGAGTTGTAGGAAAGCAAAGAAAGGCAGGATTGGAAACAACAGTCCTTCCCTTTTTAGATCTACTGATTTTTCTGCTTTCTGCATGGATTTGTAGTTCACAGATTTTATTAGAACACATTTATTCCTCCACAACTTCTGACTTTGCAGACAGAGTGTAAACCGAACACCACATCCTCATTCTTTCTGAGTAGATGTTGAAATACAGGCACCAAAGTCTATATCCTAGCAAGCATGGTACTAGACACCTAAATTCATTTTAAAAATCTGATTTTATAACCCCTCTTCTTCCAAAAACAGTGTGAGAAAAGAGCTAGAAAACGTCAAACTAAGTACAGGAATGTATGTTTTTTTAGCAACTGCCCTGGAAAGATTCTTGATTCCTGTATGGACTAATTAAATTTCTCATACTATTTTACTAAGGAAAAGTAAAAGCTTTGGAAAGGAACCTCAAAATACACCAATTATTGAGCAGGGAATTAATTGGTGAAATGGTGAGCACCAGAGGCTGTGGGTACATGAAACAGAGGTATATGTAGGTGTACATGAACCTGGGACCTAGACTCCAAGGCTGTGCATGGACTGCTATTGATCGGACTCAAGCTTGTTGTCAGTCATCAGTTTTGAGTTTCTCTACACTCTAACCTCATTACAATCTTGAGGTTAATGCATTAGGTAAACCTCTTCTAGTGAAGTAAAATACTTGCCTTTTGCAACCTCATACTGCCTGTAGGTGAAGAGCATACAGTAACTCAATGGGGAGTCCAAGCCCTTTGAAAAAATTGCAAGAAACTGAAGGCCGAGGAATGCCACAGTCCTTGTTCAGAGAGCAGGACAGGAATGGTGTTCTGCTTGTCCTTGCAGACTCCAGATTATTGTAGGTAGATTTGGAAAACACAGTGGCACGTATGGATCTAGAATCCCCCAAAAGCGTTCAGAAAAGTGGATTACAAAACAACCCCTTGCTGCTATGCTCACATTTCTTTTCCAGCTTGATAACACAGATGCTGAGATGTGTTACCGCTTCTCCTGAACTGAAAAAGGAATAAGGCCTATAGCAGATTCCCATATGTTGTAATTGTTTCTTTCTCACAGAGCTCTCCAGGAAGCACCCAGAACTCAGATGGAGTATAACTTAATCCTTGAGTCATTCCCAAGAACAGATTCACTCTAACTTCGTCAGAACACTCCACAATGCCAGTACTCACTGGGTACAATGCTAAGTATTACTGGAAGCAGTTCAAAGCATTAGTGTATTCATTTAACATAGCATCTATGAGGATGATGCTCTAAGTTAATAAGAAATATATTCTACAAATGTAGCTCAATTTAATCTGAAACTGAACATTATTTTTATACACTTCCCAGAACACTGGCAAAAATGACAGATTAGAAGGCATGTTTAGTTAATGGAGTTACTTGTTTCTGCAGTGTTCCCCCCTCAGGCAAGGCCCAACCCATATGGATTTAGATAAGAGGCAAGAATCAGTAAAAATGTTACTTACTTGTATATACATGACCTTTAAATTACTTGTTCTCAGAGTGTAGTCCAGATTCCCACTGTATGTGTCTAGATTCCTTATGTTGGGCACACCAGAAAGGGATCCAAAACATGTCACTATCACCCCATTTCAGTTGAGCATTTCATTAAGTTGCAGTTGTGTCTTACTGCAGTACTGGTGATTCTTTTATTCTTAGTTCTAGACTGTGCAGTTCCAACAGGGAAGATGGAGGGTGCTTTTATGGGAGATACAAAGCCTGCTGGTTGAGGACATTCTGTAGACATTGCTTTGAAACTGAAAGCTGAGGAGGGTACAGAGCTTGTTTTTCCTACTTTCTGGACAAATGCTTAAAACCCTGCACACTTATACTTGAAGTGGGCATTAGTCCTTTGTATTTTATGCAATGCATGTTCTTACTAAGGTGGGTTATGTATGCTCTCGGAACAACTCTTGAATCATTCAGAATTAGCCTGATTTCTGGATGTCAAGAAGGTACAGCAGGAGATGATCAAGCTGCAATAGTTTTACATGTTCAAAATATCAGAATTCTCTGCCCCGTTTAAATCAGGGAAGCGGCTATTGATATTGTTGGTAGATGTCTAGGTTCTTAAGGAATACTTATTCTAGGACATCAATCTCTGTGACAGACTCAGCAAACTGCAGAAAGAAGAACAAATTACTCAATGTGTATAACTATTTTCATCTTTACCTGAACCAGGAAACTATTAAGTATTACTCATATTAGTCTTACCCTTCTCTTAGTTATTGGTAAAGGGAAATGCCACACATACAAATACCAGAAAGAATCTTATGCTTTTGACTTTCCTACTTAAATACCAGATTGATCGAAGCTTTTGAAAATAACCATGCATGGGATAAAATGCCATCTTGATTATTTAGCTTTTTTTTTTTTCCAAATATTTCTTTTTTTTTTTTCTTTTTACTTTGCATCACATATATGAATCCAACAGACTTCAAATGTTCTGTGCAAACTACAATGAAGACATTGTGAGTAGAGCTTAAGATTTAAAGTTTTCTGCAAGACCTTAGGATTCAATATTCTATCTAATGACAGATGATACACACCCATGAATAGCAGATTCCCAAACTAGCCGTCCTCTGGTTTATTACATCAGACGGTAATTTTACAAGACACAGAGATTTTAATAGTGACAAAAGGATCTGTAAGATTTCAGATTAATTCATAGAAAGCAATTCTGATTACTGACTGAAAAACTAAGAGTTTACACAAAACCTGAAATCCCATTCAAAATTAAAACATACCATGATTTAGTTACTGTAATAAATTCATGCTCCTTCTAATACCTACCTTATAATACCAGCATGGCCATAAGAGAATTGGATTGTGTTCGTTCTTGTGCATCAACAGGATTGTTACCTGTGTTCCAGTTTGCATTTGTGGAAAAATCAATGGGATTATTTAGATAGAGAAAATGAAGTTGTAATTTGAAGTTAATGGGATTTCATGAGTAATTAAGGCCCTATTTTATGCTGAATAGTATTTATGGCTTCTGGAGAGCCATGCAGAGAACAACCAGTTTCATTAATACTGAGGTGAGCTCACAGCTGAGAGGAAGAAAAACCTCGGTAGTAAAGTGAAAATGTTTGAAATGAAACCATTAACAAAAAGTAAACATGGAGTTCTCCAATGCCTTTTTTAGTAGTCACTTTTCAAAACAGAAGCATCATGTGCAGACACTTGCTACCTGTAAAAATGTGTTGAGAATATTTCTAGGTTTCAGTGAAATCTACTTTCTTCTCTTTTACTGCAGATTACAAAAGCATCAAGAAAAAGTTTAAATGCTGGTTTGGCCTACTCACAAAATCATCAGATTCGTGTTTCCCAGCAGGACTACAAACTATTCCGAGCCCTCATTGTGTTGATGATCTCCTTCTTCATCATGTGGAGCCCAGTTATAATCATTATTTTTTTAATTTTAGTCCAGAACTACAAGCAAGATTTAAATATTTTGCCATCAGTTTTCTTTTGGATAGTGCTATTCACTTTTGCCAACTCTGCTGTCAACCCAGTTTTGTATAATGTTGCCCATTTCAGACGTAAATGTCAGGAAATTCTTCTCTGTTTTACGGGGAACCATATAGGGAATGGGGCTGGTACAGAAACCACTGCAAAAAGAAGTAAACGTGAACAACCTAATTTGTCTTTCATTACCAGATAATTATTTAAAGTCTGAACAGTGACACACTTTGGATGTTAATGGCTATACTATCCCAGTTTGAATAGGTCATTATACTATAGTATTACATGCTGGAAAAGGCAAAAAAAAAGGGGGGGGAAAGAAGCTAAATCTGTATTATTTTTAATTCCAGAAGGTAAAAATTCTCGAATTCATTGCTTTGCCTCAGTAAGATTGCACAATTTAATCCAATGGATTGAATTTATACTGGAAGAAATTGAAATATGGCAGTGAATTTGGTGAGTGTAAAATAGTTGAAGTACTTAGCAGAAGAATTAAATTCTATGGGATTACATTTTCTGTTGACATAAATGTTAATTTTAATGAAGTTCTAATGAAGCTATATCAAGAGTAGACCTGTTCCATTTTTAATCTGTATTTTCTACTGAGTGAGATCAACTTTCTTGTGCAAATATACATCCACAGAGAGTATCTGCTCTTGTAAATTACCAGAAAAAGGACACTTGATTATACAGTTAGAAAACTGACTACCTGAATAAAGGTTTGGGCAGATGAGATGATAAATGTGTTGTCACCACATGAATGACTGTTTTGGTTCCATCTCAAATTAAAAATATGGACGTAATGCCTGCTAATTTATAAATAAAGAATAAATACATGTTTACTTGTTATGTTTAAATTATTTCTTTAAAAAAGATGCTTTTTTTGGTGTCTTCAGTAGTCATAAAATCAAGCAGTGATATATACAGTCATTGAAATTCATTCTTCCTTTCTAAAATGCTATTGGAAAAGATTTCCAGTATTTCCTAGAAAAAAAGATGACATCATACTTGAAAAGAAAGTAAGTTTTAGAAAGCAAATACACACGTATATATATTCCAATTAAAACACTATTAGTCAGAAATTGAAACCGATAACAAAAAAGATTAAATTCTTAATTATTGACATCTGTCAGCAATTTAAAATAGTGCATTATGATAATGGTTTATTAATAAAACCAATGTCTACATATGTGCAGATGTGCATACAGACAATTTGCATCCCCTGTAATTCAAGTTTATTAAAATGTTTCATTGGTTTATTAACAAGATGAGCTATGCAGCTCAGATAAATATATTCAAAATCTAAATGAAGCCATCTAAAGGCTTTTCAAAAGAGCACCTGATCAACGTATTAACTTTACATCCATGGTGCTGTCACGTGGTTTACTTCCATATTTTTGGATCTCCTTAAGAGCAAAATCCTGTAACACACAAAAAACAAAATTTAGTTTTTAATCCATATTAGACAAAACTATAATATACACACTTTCACCAAACTTAAAATGAATACATATTTAATTTCTTTTAATATGTTTTTAAGTCCAGTAGTCTGTTGCTTGTAATGATATGCCAATACTTAGCTCTGCACTTTATAAGAATTTTCAACTCAAAACAGGAATTTATCCAATCTGTTACACCTGTCCTGAGCATTTTAATACTTTCACAAGCAAGGCATTTGAATAGATAACTGGTAGAAGTGTTATTTATGTACTTAAGCTTCAAAGTATTTTCAATTTAAAAATTGCTAATTTAAGGACATCTTTCAACAAAATTGGAATCTCCTGACCTCCAAAACTTCTAATGGCAATAGTAAATTAGCTGAATTTACTACTTTTTAGCTGAAAATACTGCTCTTTAATTCAGAATTTTTGCTTCTAATATGCGCTAAACTGCAGATTTAGCTTTAAATTTTACTAATTTCAAGCTCTAAAAGCTTGCTCTAAAAGTAGCCACACCGTGATATCCACTCCCACGTTGCATAACTTAAAAGCAACTGCGCTATATACTCTGGGAGACTGTATCAGTGTATGCAGCACAGCCAGATGTATATTTGGAAGGGAGCTACCACCTGAAAGGCAAGATCAGTTATAACAACAACAACAAAATCCTATGTTTCTCTTTTGCCTAAAAGAGGCAGTATACAAAGAACAAATTATATATATATATATATATATATATTTTCCATCAAGGTAAGGTTTATACATCTATTAGTTTTTTGGGTGTGAATTTAGTACAGTATAAATTTAAAAAGTTGCGGATAGATCAACAGAAAAAATATTTAGCTTCAAGACACAGGCAGAGTACTCGCAATCAGAAACAGATACAAGCCTATTCTTGCAGTATCTATTAAGTTCAATCAGAATTTTACCGCAATAACAGCTGAATGCAGGCTGGTGCAGATAATTGAAGTTGGCTCTTTTTGCTAATAATTCTGCAGCTCTTAATAGCAGAATTAAAACTAAAGTAGCAAGGCTTATGCTTAAATTCATGAGGAATTAAGTGATTTTTGTGAGTTTCTAATATAAAGCTTTTAATAATCTTTTGTCAATTTAGCTTGCAGTCATTCTCTCATTTCCAAATGTATTTGATATTCAGGAACTCAGCTTAATGGTACCAGATAATTCAGAATCAACTAACTAAATGGTAATTACGGGTCTTGATCACAGTAATGGAAGAATGCAAATTGCTTGCTCTAAGTTTCATTTACAAATGCTGCAGACAACATTAGAGACCAGACTACCATTTTTCATTTGCAAACAGTATTGGACTCAAATGGTTTTATCAGACACAGCACTCAACACCTAACATCTGAATAATATAAATGAGGGTAGGAGACAAGAGAACAGCACTCAGTGGAACTTGGTAGATTTGATATTTCTGTAAAAAAAATGGAGGCAACAAGATCAAGTTTTAAATTAAGGTTAGGAACGTAAAAGAGTATTTGGGGCTTAACTTTCAAAAAACATTCTGAGCTTTTAAATTACCCTATTGGATCTATATTCTGTGAAAAATACAAGCATTCTATTATATGAAAGTTCTGAGATATTTAAAAAGATGTAGCACAGATTATGAATAAATTAATAAACTCATTTTTTCTTTTTTTGGTTTATACTTTCTTGCAAGGATTGACAATGCATTTATTGCCTTGTGAGCCTCATACAACTCAGAAAGTACAGAAACACAGATTCTACAGTGCTGAATCAGACCGGTACTCAGACTAGTCCAATGTCCTGATTTTACAGTTGGATAGTAAAAAACACTTTCTCTGGTTTGACAAAAATGCAAGGAACCACCATAACACACACCTCTCACAGTTAAAGCACAACAGCTGTATATCTACACTTGATCTTAGAGTTAATGTAAAAACCTCCCTAACATCTCTAATCATCTCATTATTTTGTTTTCTCATCTTCAGAAATTTTAATTTTTGCCATACTTCGTTTGAAGAGCAGTGAGTGTGGTATTCAAAGCAAGAAAGTATCATCAATTTATATAATAACATTGTTTATTTTCTATTGTACACTTCATGCAATCAAACACATAATTAACTTTCTGATTGCTGCAGCAAATGAATCAGAATTTTAATTATGATGTCTGCTGCATCATACAGATGTCTTTCCTGAACACACAGGTCAGAACTCAACAGCATATGAGTGGTTAAAATTTTTCCTGTGAAGCTTTGTCACCAAGTACTAAACAAAAGCCAATTTCATTTGCATCTGTGATTTCTCTTAAACCTGCTTTAAATACTGTTATGTTGCCTCCAAATTCTCATTCAAGAAAAAATTTTTATTTTTATTGTTGTCAGGCACTTTTTCCAGGTCACTAATGAGTATACTGGCCACCAACCACCTTAGCAGATCTTTCAGGCACCCTGTTATCAGGATACTTACTTTACAACGTGGCTATATATTTACTCCCTGTTTATAGATCAGATGAACAGGTAATAAAGACACAAGACCTGACTACTCATATGTTCTGACTTTCTTTATAGTACACCAAAGTTCCTTCAGTCAATCCCAGTTTATTCCAACATGTTGTTTAGAAAAGCCTTTTATCTTGATTTACAGATTTCAGTGATGAAGACCATGGAACAGCTCTTGATAAATAGTTCCAAAGGTTAATGAACTTTGGAGTTAAACAAATGGCTATTTATTTCTGCTCTGAATGTGTCCAGTTTAAAGTTCCATCCATTTTATTTTATTATTCCTATGTTTGCAAGTCCTTTACTATCCAATTCTCACTGCTTGTGTGGGCAAGCATAGACTTTGCTCAGGTCAGTCTTCAGCCTCTCCTGATGAGAAAACAATCAAGCTTTTTGAAATAGTCACTAGGGGACACATTTTGCAAACTCAATCATTTTCTCTGCTTTTCTTTAAAATTTCTAATTAATCCTCAGTACCCTTTCCAGTTACACAAGACATATCGAGTGGACCTATGCCAAGCACAGTATTCTCATATGAGTCTGTAAATTCATCTTTGACACCCTGATTTATGCACTCAAGAATCACGCTAACTCTTTTGGCCATAGCATTGTATTGGGAGTTCACATTCCGCTGATTCACCAATCAAGTATTCTGTAAATATCTTGTTTTCCAGAATGCAAAGATAGGAGTGGGGGAAAACTGCTATTTTCTTTGCCCTAAATATTCTGATCTGTCTTCTTCATAATTTTCTATTTCCCACTCCATGTGTAATCTTTATCAGTAAATATACTATGTTTTCTTCCAGATCACTGATTAAACTAGCATAAGTAGTCACTTGGCCTTTTCTAATATATTTTTGAACTTTCTGTGCTGCAGTCTACAGGCATAATTTTCTGGATGGACTAAAAACAACTTGAGTCTTTCTCCCCCTGTCCCCACCTCTTGAACACTTCTGTTGTGCTGGAAATGTGCACATTGCAAATGTAGCCCCACAGCTTCTCTGCAGTTTTTCAGACCCAAAAGTAGGACGCAAAGATAAGCTATAGAGGAGCTGAGCAGAAGTGAGCTAATCTGTATCCCTCCTTGTGTTGCAAGTTCCGCTTGATTATATAACTCAAGATAGGGTCATACCTCTAGCATGAGGGATATGTCCCTCTTCTATAACCCTTTGTGAAATGGTTAGCATGAGGACCTGTGAGAAATGGACACCCTCCGCTGATATAAAGTCTGCATCTGTATCCATTCCAAAAATTCTGATTTCCTTTAAAAGCCTTTTGTGAATAATTTTCAAACAATTTTTTGAAAACACATTCTATTTCTTTCACCAACGCTTTTTAAGGAAGGCAAAGAATTCTGATTAAAGAGAGAGAATTTCTCTTTACAGCAACAATGAAGTTTATCCTTACTATGTTTACTCATATTACATTGATTTAATTGTTTTACAACTTCCTCCAATTATTGTTTCAGCTGATGTGATACACCACATAAAAAGCTATATACCTTCGCTCTCCTTCAGATAAGAGAAGTAAAAGTAGAAGTGAACTTACTACAAGCTCCAGTTTTCAAAAGACAATATTACAGCCACTTCAGGCATTTGCTATTTAATGAGCAACAGACTTCAAGTACTTTTCTCAGTAAATCCTGAAATAAAATTGTTCAAAAAGATATTCTTACCATTATGAACGATAACTCTGTATTTTCTGTCCAAGCAGAGGTCTATCTGCCTTTGTCTGACAATTTTCTGTGCCTCTGGAGGCAATCCCTTGGGGTCCCGGGAGAACACAAAGGAATAGCTATCGGCACAAGTGCCATCTTCATTTAGCTGGCGGCAGGAATAATGAAGAGCATATGTATCATAATCTGTGTCCACTACCCAGTGATCATCATCTGGAAGAAACCATAGCAAAGAAGCAAAGGAGTTACAGAGACACAAGTAAAATCTAATAAATCAATAGAGATCTATAGATCTATAAAGATCACGGTCATATATAGAGTTAATACAATAACTTTTTTTTTTTTTAAATAAGCATATATATTAGGGGCAGTGATGGAGAGATGAATAAAGGTTGGCACCACTGCTTCTCCTCTAACATGGGCATAGAACAAGAGCAGCATGAGGAGGTACTAGTAAACATCTTGTAAATCTATGCCTGAAAATCATTACAAAATATGGCAGCAAACAAAAAAATAGAACTACGTATTAGAGGAGCTACTGTGAATGCTAAGAAGATTTTCTTATTTTAACCAAACAAAGGGTACAGTCAGAAATAGTTAAAAAAAAAAAAGAGAGCTCTTGGTCATGCCAGTCATGCCAGATTACTCAAAAGTCATCACTATTTTCTTTCCAGGGGTGTTACTTAAATCATATTTTTAAGGAAAAAGATTAATGCAGTTGTCAGTTGAATTCAGTTATCTTCCCTATCTCTCCTGTGGGTGGGGACCACAGTTTTTAGGAAGATAGAGCTCCAGGTCAGCAAGTAATCTGCAGTATCCATGAAAACTTGATTCATCAGCATGCTGTGAGGAGATTCAGCAACAATTCAAGAGAAATTGGCACCCAAAGCATTCTTTATAACTGTGCTTTTGGAGAGAATGGAGTTTCAATCACTTCCAAATTCTACCTGCTTTTCTTGGAAACAATCCATGGAAATGTCTTGAGCTACAAGTGACTGAATGTCTACTTGGCTCAATAAACTAATTTTGCATAGGATGTGAGAAATGACAGGAAAGGAAAATATGAATACATATATATACCGGATCATATTTGTTTCTTAGAACAGATAAATCCCTACATTTACAGATACCAGATTAAGCAAAAGAACAGTTGCAAAATTCTCTTGCCTGCTGTACCAAATCTGATGTTAGACTTTTTGCAGAGAACAGAGGAATCCAGTAACTGAGTTCTGAACTAAAACAATACTTAAAATACTTTATTTCTTCCAAACAGTGACATTAGATTATATTGCTTGGTAACAAACAAAAGAAACACAAAGATATACAGAGGTCTGGTCTTCAGTTTTTTAAACAAAACCAGACAGCTCTCCCATCCAAAAAGTAGTGATTACCTTGTTCATGTTAAGACTTTGCTGTATTATAATTATTAGATGTTTTAAGTGTTTAAGAAATTCAGCACTACTTTTTTCTTCCCAAGCATGGACATTCAACATAAATAGGCTCCCAATTAGCTCTGCATCTTCTATAGCTAAGTACTCACTTCCTTTCTGCAGAAAAGAGGCAACTCCCCAGTACTTCATCTTGAACTTGGCAGGATCCTCAGTGTCAGTGAAAGAGCCAATCATATCAGCACAGACATCCCAGTTACTGCAGTCAGGGGGAAAGGAAACATCACATTCAAACCTAACAGCACAGATTTGGTGAGACTGTGTGACTGCCACAGGGATAGAAGGTAGGATTGGAGCACAAGCAAGCAAAGCAGAAACTTAGTGGAACGGAACAAAAGGAAGACTGCAAAAAACTTACTTGAAGAGTCTGACTCTGCCCTTTGCAGTGGCACTCATCTGTCCATTTTCATCTACAGTAAACTGGGCTACCACGTTGTCCTGCAGGAACAGCCCCTCAGGATCTTTTTTTGCCATGGCATACCAGGTGCCGCTGTACTGCAAGGAAATGAGAAAGGCTGCAGTTAGCCCTAGAAGTATGGAAAATATTACAAACAGACATTACAAATTAGGGTAGGGTGACAAATGGAAGGACATGAAGATCTTTGACGCCATGCCTCAAAGTTGTACCTAAAAAACAAATTTAGGTCTTCTAACATCTAGCATGTCCTACTGCAGATAAAAGAAAGAATTGTTTTTTGTTGTTGTTGTTGTTGTTTTTTTTTTTTTTTGTATTTACAGTTCTGCTGTATTGAGAACAGAAAATTTGGTGGGAGTAGGATAACAACTGGCAGATCTTGACATCTACATATAAATATGTTTTTCCTTTGTAATGTTGCCTGAAAACACCAGGCATTTTTCATGAAAACAATGGAGTCACTACAGTCCTTTTCCATTTAGACCATATAGTTTGAGAGCAGCCTGCTTAACCTACATTTCTGCAATATTCCTGGATTGGTTGCATCAGGATCCATCACTGTAGAGGTGTGGGCAACATCACACACTTCTGCTGTTTCTCAGCATTGCAATCCGTAACTTTGAGTAAAAATGTGACCACACAGTGCCAGATGTTGTAGCCTGGGAAGGGCAGCTAGGCAAGACATCACAGATCTAGAAAAGAAAGAAGTTTTACCCTGTTCTTGTCGAAGTTCTCCTTGACTTTGAAGCTGCTCACCCGGCAGTCCCGCTCTGCCATGCTGCTGCCCAGAAAGGTGAGTGCCAGCAGCAGCAAACAGGGCAGAGCTCTCCTGGTGTAGGCCATCCTACCCCTGCAGCAACAGCAAGAGACAAAGAACAGCATCAGAAATGGGCTCCATCAGACACCCGGGAAAGGGAGGAGGGTTGCCCTGACATGTCCCCAGGGCATTGTGCAGTTTTCCCTGATGCAGGCAAGGTGCCCAGTTCCCCCCAGCCCACCGCAGCAGGGTCCCTTACAGTCAGTGCCAGTCCCTGCAGCCTCTCAAGATCTGTGTGTTGGGGGCAGTGGCCAGGCCACCCAGACAGAGAATGCTTTATGTAGTCCTGGGGCTTTCGCAATCCCCTGAGGAACAAAGCCAGAGTTGGAGGGGGAGTAGGGAGGCGGACTGATGCATGCTGCAGTCTGGGGCCCCTTCACAATGGCCCCTTGCATAATACCCATGGGCTCAGGTGGTCTTTGACCTTTACCTGCAGCCAAGCGAGCGGGTGCTAGGATCGAATGCCTCTCTGGTTTTCCTAACCCAAAGGCAGAGCTCACACTGGGGGGAAGGGGTGTGCACGTGTGTGGGTAGAACAATGGGGAGGAGAGGCACCCCACCTTTTCACAGCAGGGGAACCAGCCGCCTCCACCTTCTCTGCCATTTTACACACTGCGGTCCAAAGTACTTCTTGCCCAATGTGCCAGTTACAAGGTGCAGGCTTGTTTCCTCCACCTCCTCCCCAAATTCCTTTCCTCTCTTCCCCCAGTAAACAGTGGCAAACATCATACAAGTTTCTGCTACCATCTCTGAAAGCCTCTTCAGATCCTCACTACCGGTTCCCTCCTGCATCCCAAAGGATGGCTCCGGTGCCCAAAATTACATCCCAGGAGAAGGAGCTGGGGCCCTGCAAAACCTCAAGAAGGCAGAAGAACACATTTGTGTGGCCCTGCAAATACCTGAGAGCATGTACACACCCCATCTGGTCCTTTTGGCATCAATTATAAATCAGAGCTTCCAGAATTTCTATTTTGTTTTTGGCAAACTGTTTTCAGTTATATAAACCATTATTGTTTTCTCCTGTCCAGGCAAGTTTTCTGCCTGTCAGTCAATATTTGTTCTATAGTTTCAACATCTTTAGGAAGCATTAGAGAAAACCTGTTAATTATTTTCTAGATATGTAATCAGAGTAGGGTAGGAATGATCGTTACCAAGAGAACTCATTCACCTACTTATTTCACCTCCCAGTTTTTCAAAGAATAAAGGCAGAAGCCTGTTAGTTGAAGGGTTTGTGTTCATTACTTTCAGAATTAAATAAAAATATAATTCAAATATGGAGATATTGATGAAGCATAAAAATATTTCAATAGTGGGTGTACAGAAATAAAACAGTTTATTCAGCATGGTCTTTCCAGGAAATGTGTTTCACCTTTCTGTTTTTTTTATATATTAAAAAATAAATAAATAAACTTTCTACTGTTGCCGCCCTTTAAAATCTTTTTCATATGTAATGCACACAGTGGCACAGACTGCTTGGTTTATGTTATTCTTTCTTTACTGCTTTGCATTGGAACCTTTTTGCATAGAGAGTACTATGCTTTTGTTCACTTTCTCAAACATAAAATGCTCTGGGCTGTTAAAGTCTGTTCTGAAGCCTTTGATTCCCTGGATATCATCAGACACATTATATTATATTTAATGTTAAAACTGTTAAACTTTTTTTTTTTTTTTTTTTTTGCGTAAAAAACCTATTTAACACAGGTAACCAGAAAAATTCGATGGATATTAATTGTCTTAAAACTTTCAACAGTAGTCTTTCAAAAAGCCAGTATTTCCATTTTTTAAATGAGATTTCAAGTTTGCTAATTTCCACACAGACCGAGGAGCAACAGAAATCTATTTCCTGCTAGTGACTTTTAAAACCTTGCGCCAGCATCTGGCAATGGTGATGCCAGTTATATATACAGATCTTTACACAACTTTTACAAAACACACACTAGTGTTAATATATGAATTCATCATATTTACAAGATCAAAATCAACATGGATTTTCTTCATTCAGTCTCACATGACTGAAAGATTATGGCTTTATTTATAAACTTTAAATTTCTTACTGTCTTTAATGCCAAAGAAAACATTTCTCTCTTTATTCTCTGATAATTTGTGAAACATTATTTCTCTTACTTTTGTCCTTTTCAAAAATCTGTATACAGATTTATATTCCCAGAGAGGTTCTTTCAGGATCAAACCTATTCCTAAAAAGTTTTGTTGATAACATAATTATCCATGAAAAATGTATGGCAGAGGCTTTCAAAGGTGTCTATGGTCACGCATCCAAATTAATCAAAATCTGATGAGATTTGGCAACCTCTGAAAATCTAGGTCACTAGTCCCATTAAACTTATAACACGTTGTCCTCGGCAGCTTTACAGAGAGGAGACCAATCCAAGTTTCACCAAAATGAACATTTACTTCTGTTAATTTTTTATAAAATCAGTTCTATATATATATGAGCCATTTTAGTCTCTTAAATTAATCTGAGGTCATCATCAATAATAAATCAAAATAATTGTATTTTGTATTAGCCATGGCACAGCATTTCTTTAACTGCGTGCCTCCAATGACCTCTGCAATGTTTGGCAGCTCATGTGGTGGAGGTGCCTGGCGAAGACTTAGCAATTATAACATATAATTCATTCAGTTCTTCAGGCTTGGGGTCCCTAAAAACTCTGCGCAATGCCAGAGAAAACTTTTATTTTGAACTGCTGTCTTCGTGGATTTGTGGCAGTGCAGTCACACCGGTATTTCCAAGTCAGATTTCAACAACTGCAGAAGAGGACCTGGGCAAGTCAGTAGGATTTGAGGTCATATTGGAAATGTTTGGCTCTCTGCCTCTTCTGGTTTGCCTGTATTTCCAACTCTGCCTAGCTGTGACACGGTTTACATTGATGAAGTCCTTTCACAAATGCTGGTAAAGCACTTCTTTGGTTCAATGAGACAAGCTTTTTAGGCAAAAAGTCTCCTCTGCTAAGCCAGTTACATCTGGATCGGTAGTGTAATGGAGGAAGGAGGGGAGGCTGCTGGCAGGCTAGCATTGTTATGGCAATTCAAGGGTGAATTTTTTCTCAGTCCTAACAGATGCAGCTATGCCAGCTAAACTCATATGTAAACTCATAAACAGTGTAAACTTTGCCTCAGTTAATAATCATTTGGATTGAGTTGGGCTATGGGCTCGGTTGAGAAATGGTGCCAGCAAGTGATCCTCATCCAGATCTTTGGAACCAGGATATAGCCTTTGCAGATTTCTACTTCTCAGGCAAACAGAGAGGAACAGAATTTGGGCAAGGGTTTCAATTGAATCTGAGACCAACGTGCAGAGATCAAGTAAATGGCATCAAATGATGGGTTCTGGGAAACCCAAAATTAAATTTAAAAGATTAATTAAAATATCAATAACATAAGCATAGAAATAGCCTCTAATATAAATCATAAATTAACAAAACTTGTGCTAAGTTGCCAACTTGATAAATTTCATATATGACTTTCCATTCCAACATTTGAAACTGGCAGCATATTTTGAATATTACAGAAAGTTTTTAAAAGTGGGTATGTATTTCTTAAAACTAATTGAGGAAGAAAGAAGCCTTCTACCTTTGCCAGAAAGGGTTAGCTTCTGGCAGTGATTTTGCATTTAAATTATTTTTTTACATTAATAGCTTGTAAAATTCTGTAATATTTTCCATTAGGAATAGTGACAAAAAATATGCAGAAAAGGTGAGATTTTCAGAGCAAATGGCAGAAAAAAGCTTTCATTGTAGGACCTATTTTAGTTTCACTTATAATTGCATAATAAAAAGGAAGGAGCGAGAGTCAAATTACCATTTAAAACATTTTTAATGCTGAAACATTGAAGCTTTAAATATTAAAAGAACTAGATTTTTATTTATGGTCACAAGAGTAAGTCTAGCTCTTAGGAGAAAGCTGACTCAAAGAACTGGCAAGAGGAAATGGAGCATCCATTTCCAGCCAGACTGTGCACCAATTGAGAGGCTTCTTGCTGTCTTTGCACGGTTATTTATTTATGGAGTGCCATTCACAAACACAGGTATCCATTAAACTCTTAGAGGCAGATTTTGCAGGGGAGCGACTGAGTGCTGTGTGCACAGAGCGGTGGATCCGAGCAGAGCCCCAGCCATGTGGAACCAGGCTCTTACGAACAAAGGACAACAAATGGTGTGAGCTGAGCCAAGGAGCTCCGTGTACTTTGCAAGGGACAGCTATGTACACTGTCACCATCACAACTGTTCCCCTTGGAGGCAGTCTGAGTACAGAGGTCAAGGACAGCATTAAACTGAAAATACCGGTCTTTGCACCATGCCAGCCTGTGCGCTGCATGTTTTTGTAATTTAATGACATGACACTCTGCTTGAAGGAGTATATTCACACTGGACTCTTTATAAAAAAAATAAATTAAGCAAACCTAGTTTAAAGTGGCAACTTTATTCTCTTCACCAAACATTTGTAGGGATCATGATTCTGAACTGAAGTGTTTTTCTAGATGTACTATCAAAATGAAAATAAACTTGAAACAAAGATGTAAAGATATCTCTGCCAACAGGCTGGCCAAGCTAGTGGGGAGAGCTTTAACGCGTGAGTGACAGGGCAGGGGATGACACCCAACAAACGAGTGAGCCTTGAAATCAAATAGAAAAATCAAAATTCAAGTGTATGCACATAAATAAAGGGATGCACACAGGACATTGTCATGGGGGGAGCTCTCAGACCTCCTCTGGGAAATCAGCATGACCAGGCACCTCTCTTACATACCTGTACGCTAACACATGTGGCATGGGGAGCAAGCAGGAGAAGTTGGAGATGTCGTGAGGTAGCTGACACAGCTGGAGTGCTGGATACAGGCTCTGAAGGAATGACAGGCCAGGGTGGCAAAGAAGGTGAATTACCCTTTATGTGAGAAAGCAGTAGGGCTGGACAGAGCTCCGCCTTGGGATGGATGATGAGCCAGGTAGGATTAGGGAGTGCATTGACTATAACCTTCTGACACAGATGATTGAGGAAGCAATGAGGGGAAACACTCTGCTGAACCTGATTCTTATGTACAAGGTAGAAATGGTTGGAGATGTGAAGGTCGAGGGCAGCCTTGGCTGCAGTGAAAATGAGATGGTGGGGTTCAGGTTCCTGAGAAGAGGAAGCAAGATGGTTAACAACCCTAGGTATCAGGAGGACAGATTTTGGCCTATTCAGGACCAAAGTTCAGGGCCAATTTGGAAGATGACAGAACTGTGCGGAGTGGGTGGTACACCAGGGGGTTGTGCTGCCATTCAGAGGGATCTCCACAGGCTGGAGGAATGGGCCAGCAGAAATCTCATGAAGTTCAGCAAAAGAAAATGCAAAGTCCTACACCTGGGGAGGAAAAACCCCATGCACCAGAATGGTCTGGAGTCTGACCACCTAGAAAACAGCTTTGCAGAGGACCAAGTGGTCCTGGTAGACAAGAAGTTGAATGTGAACCAGTAAAACGCCTTTGCAGCAAACACCAACAGCCTCCTGGGTTGCATTTGGAAGAGTGTTGGCTCTTTAGTTAGCACTGGTGAGAGACATCACATAGCATGTCCCATAGTATGTCCACACAGGTCCCATGAGTCCATAAAGTCTGGTTATTACCTTTTATTACAGCTGATGAAAGAGGGGGGAAGATGCAGATGCCTGTGCAGATAGACAAGGCTGCTTCTGAATTGGCTGAAGGGGTGCTTTTTGCTGCTGCCCATTTAGCATACTACTTCTGCAGCACGCCAAGTTCATACCACCCAGAATCAAGGAAGGAAGCAAGTTCGAGACTCACTTTTGTATGTTCATTTTGTTAGCAAGCTTCAGAGAACCCACAAAAGCAAATTACAAAACAAAATTAAAACAATAACAACAAAACCCAGAACTTAAAAAAGTCAGCATCTCTGCTTGTTTATTCTATGTTCAGACATAGATCCATGAATACACTGAGTTATGATAAAAAGCTAGCTTCTTATTTTCTCTAATAAGTTTTGATTGAGATGAATTTAAAGCAGGTCTCATTATGCTCAAATTGGAATTACAAAATCATAGAAATTCTCTGTGAAATAAGACTTTATAGCTAATGGCACCACTCTGTCTGAGACTAATGAACCCTCCTAGACCTAACGTGCTCCTAGACAACACTGTCCTGCAGGGACAACGTAAATCCTTGCTCATGTGTCTTTAAAGAGCTTAGGGGAGAACCCAGATCTGAAGAGATGGATATTAATCCCCAGTGTACTGGCCAGCTTTCAGGTTGGGGAACTACAAGCCAGCAGCTGTATTTTTCTTGTCATTTCAATTACTCTTAACTTTCTGCTCCAAATATTTTATAGAGTAAGTGCATGCCTGGTGTAAACAGCAGGTACATTTAACTCTGGAAGCAGGTGCCTTTCAATGATGATTAGCTGGGATGTTTAATAGTTTTTGGCATATGGTTGCAGCCTTGTATGTTTGTGAAAGCATTTTGGAGCACTCAGAGTGACAGGCAGAATTGTTTCGCTCAGAGGGAAAAGAAAAAAAATATCTGGCTGCTATATGTAATCATACAATAAACAGTGTAACACACCGAAAGCTTCCATATGAGTTACATCTGCTTTTGAGCGGGTTTACTGTCATTAAGCTACACGTGGCTTGTCCTTGACACAGACAAGAGGGATGGCATACAGTGGGTAAACCCTGTATCCAGTGCTGCTTTCTGACAGGTGGAAAAGCAGCTGCTCAGAGAATGGAGCTGGTGATTGGCGTGCAAAGTGTGGGAAACCCCTCAAAGTCAGCTCTTTCACCTCTATTAACCATTTCAAAGCCTCTATTTTACAATATTTTTCAGTAAACTAATCTAAATTAATCCAAGCTCTGCACTTTACAAATATTACTCATAGCATGTAATTGTGGCGTAGCACCTACAGAGTAATTATTATGATCTGAGTCCTTTTCAGGGGCTGTCCACCCAAAACTTTAGAATGGCATTTACTGTAACAAACAGTTCAAGTTGAAACGTGAAACAGTAACCAACAGCAACTCACAGTCATGAGTAAATGCCAAAAAAAAAAAAAAAAAGAGAGAGAGAGAGAAAGAAGGAAAGAAAAACCAAGGATCAGCTTCTTCTGGTTATCCTTTTTGTTTTTCCTGCCTTACAAATAATTTCTTTCTATAAAGTAACACTTTGCATAAGCAGGAAGATATTTAGTGCGAGATACTGTCCAGAGTACTGCCCAAGGAAGAGTGCAAAAGAGCAATTCAGAGGAGAATTTTCGGAAAACATTTTCTTGGCAATAGATAGAAATATGTTATCAATAATTATATCTCTTTTTAATACGTTGTCATAGCTCTGTTTTATTAGAAGGTTTCTTCACAGTGGAAGCTTTGCAATTTTTTATCTACTAGCTACCTACTTATGACATTACTTTGAGCAGATCAGTAAGAAATAAAAGTGAGATTTTGTTATATTTAATCTAAAATAATAGAATCATAGAATAGCTCGGGTTGGAAGGGACCTTAAAGATCATCTGATTCCAACCCCATTGCCATGGGCAGGGACACCACCCCCTAGGTCAGGTTGCCCAGGGCCCCATCCAACCTGGCCTTGAACACCTCCAGGGATGGGGCATCTACAGCCCCTGGGGGCAACCTGCCCAGCAGCCCACCATCCTCATGGTGAAGAGTCTCCTCCCAACACTGAATCTAAATCTCCCCTCACCCAGTTTAAAACTGTTCCTCCTAGTCCTATCACAAGTCAATAGTACTATTCTATCTCATAGCTCATAATCGTAATATCTCATATCTCATAATTGTACTATATTATCTCATCTATGTTAGTTGTAATATATTATCTCAGCTTCTAGACTGAGATTTATTACATGTTTAAATGCTTTTTAGGCTAGAGAAATCAACATAAAATTTACATGCTAAGAGAGGAAAGGAAAGCATTAGATTTAAATAGGAAAAATTAATGCAATTTCTCTGCAAAATATGACTCCTTTTTGATATGGTCCAAGAACTTATGGCAAGTTGTCAGCTGAGTCTTATAAGATCAGAATTGTTTGTTATTGCAAAACTCTCAGACACCCCACAGAACATTAATAAAATATGTATTGACAATTAAAAAAAAAAACAACACTTCTATGAACATTTCTGTATGCACAAAAGTTTCCTAAGCCTTCCCCACATACATGCTAATCATCTGCTGCAATATTCCTGTAAGATGCATGCAAATATTAACCCCATTTACTGGTGGGAAACAGTAATAAAAAATGGTCAGGTAATCCAATATCATCAAGAAATAAATCAAGAGTGGATGAGATGAAGTTTAAAAGGCTTCTGTCCTTTGCACAGTCCGTATACTGAAATTCATGCCAAGCTACCAAGAAACCCATCATGGTCAAAGCTATGGTGCATCTGGCAGCCCAGGCTCACTCCTCCATGCTAGACCGACTGTTTACTTTATGAACTCTCCCCTAGAGGTTAAAATTTCTGTTGACCACTTGTTTCATGAAACCCCAAAGATAATCTTTGGTAGTTTTAAGGGATCATGAAAACTTGCAGTCATACAGAAAAAGCAGTTAACTTACTATTTTTAGTATTTGCATTTTTAAGATTACTTTTTCAATTAGAAAATTATTTTAAAAGAAACACAAAAGTTGAAATTCTTTATGAACATCCCCAAAAATACCATATCCATGATACCAAAACATATCAGTGCCAGAGAACTGGCTGCGTTAGTGACACACAGTACTGGTTGTAAATATCTATAAAAGCCATTCTCACAGCCTAGCCATTTAGAAAAAATAATTGTATTTCTGAACAATTATTTTTTCTATATCCAGACAGTGGACACAAAACCATCCACACAAAAGCCATGCAATTGAAATAAACACATTTGATCTATATTTCTTCTGAAAATCATAACTGAATGAACCACAATAACTGCTGTCAAGATGGACAGATACACTGAGACACAAACACTGAGCTGAACTGGGAAACCTTATAAATACCTTTGACATTTATGTGCTGCTGGATTCTATTTAAATAACCACGTCTGTCAGTTATCCTTCTTAGGAATTTCCATGTATCACAAGGGATCAGCAATGGTCTACTACTAAGAACTGTTCCATAAATAGTTTTGATTTCTGTACTGACTACGAACATAAAAGGAAAATGACATCACAATGTACACCACAGAGTACAAATTTTTCCAATACTCTCTGAAATTAAAACAATTTGAAAAATATAGCACCGTGTTCATCCTGTTTTTAAATCAAACCACGTTAGCATGAACAAGGAACAAAGCCAAAAATGTATTAGTTTTGCCTTTAAAAATTCAGTGAAAATGATTGTGCAAGGGTAGCTTCCAGTGGTAAACCTCCATGTCTATAATGGAGCCTAAATTAAAATGTATTTTCTTAAAAGGTGATCTTACTGACAATTACTAAGAGGGATAATAGCAAAGCCATATTCAGAAGACCTTAATTCTGGAAACATGAAATAATTTTTGGTATACTTTATGATAAACTTAAATATAAATACGAATCTGCATTACTAAATATAAAATAGTGCAGAAAATAAGAATAGAATTGGAATAGAAATATATGCCTTATTCCAGCACAGAAAATTTAAACATATTAGAATGATAGATCTCCAAACTGATCTAATTTACAAAATTCATTAAAGTACTAACATGAGTAAAACAAAACAAACAAACAAACAAAAAATCACCAATACAAATACAGTATATTTTCCTAACTCTAAAGTTAGGACTTCCATAAAAGTTATAAAACCAAACTGTTTTAACTTTTATTGAATCACTTCAACTTCTTGGTTTGCCTTATTATTCAGTTAATAAATATATACATAGAGTTCAGGATGAAACATAACATGACTAGTATAGCAATTATTGAAAAAAGCCAACTTAAACATCTTTCAGACATAAACTTCATAAAGGACTTCTATTGATTTCTGATGCTTCTTTCACAACCACTTAACAGCAAGAGTGCAATTCTAAGAGTGAATCTTAATTAAGAGAAAAAATGAATTATTTGATTATTTAAGAATGATTATAGGACAACTCAGACAAATATGAAATTACTAAATAGCATAATTTATCATTCATAAAAAACACTGGTCATAATGAAGATATGGTGGAACCATGATAAGCAGTTTACGTGTCCTTTCATATTGAAGAAAATGGGCACACATGATAATAAAATTGCTAGATACCTTACAGAAACTTACAAAAATGTTAACTTTTACAAAACCAGGAAAACCAATACAAGTACTTTTTAAACTAGATGAAAATATTTGTGTGCATTTGTGTCTATTTGTGTACATGCCATTTCATAACACAAAGAAATAAGATTTAAGTCATGGTTAATTCAAGAATCTGTTAGCCAACAAAAAATATCATGAACAAATCAGTGTGGTTTGAAGCAGAATGACAATATCATGCTGAACCTGTAATTTTGGGAATCTAACTGAAACAGTACATAAAACGCATTATTAATCGAACATATATAATTATGCAACTCTACAGAAGTTTCCAGGGAAGTTTCCAGAGTGCTGTGAATGTACCTCGGCTGACACTGTCTCTGGTTCAGATCATAGTCCAAGCCATTGTGTGTTACTAACACGGTCAAATTAAAGATGAATTATGAGGGAGTTTCTAATGAAGACCCATGTTATTGTGAAATATTTGGGACATGTCATTTTATGTACAAAAATGGTAACATTAGAGGTCAGGAGGAATCCTTGAATTTATAATTATATTTTTATTTTTTGTGGCAGAAAGTGTGCTTGCAAAAGTCTATGAAATGGAACTTTCACTGCTAAAAATTTGTTTTGTTTGAAAATCTAACAATGTTCATTCACCACTACCTATAATATGTTATTTCTTAAATTCTTTATTTATAGCTAAATAGTAAGCCCATATCCTTATTCATTGATACTTTTATTAAAGGGTAAAAGATAACGGGCTTATAAAAATTCCATCAAATGCTCAAGCCTTATGATTCTCAAGAACATTACATGTTCTTAGCCTCAGCAAGAAGAAGGAAAATTAGATGTGACCAGAACTAAAATATGTTACTACAAACTGACTTTCTTTCCTGTACCCATGGAACTCTCGAGGGCTATTTCCCCTCTTTTAAATAAACTTATTAGAATCATAGAATGGTTCAGGTGGAAGGAACCCTAACCTAGTTCCTTCCAATCCCCTGCCGTGGGCAGGGACACCTTCCACTAAATCAGGCTGCTCAAAGTCCCCTCCAACTTGGCCATGAACACTTAAACAATTGAATACTTATTAGTGACAAATGAAACAGACCTAAAGCCATAAAACCAAATAAAAACAAAGGTAAACAACAAAAAACAAATTCAAAAACAATAACAATAACAAAACAAACAAAAAATAGTGTAAGTAACTGTCAGCTTGCTTCTCTTCACTTCTTACTTTCCCCCCATAGAGTGACAGGTTGCTCTATTTCATAGAATTAAAGTAATCACAATATAAAAGAACGACAAACATTTGTAAAGTTGGTTTCACTCAAGTTATAAAGATGAATGTGTAAATCTTCTACATAACATCATTTCATAGAATGTTTTAGCTGGACACGAGACAGACCATTTATATAGCCCTTCTAGTTTAAATAAACTACTATGTAGAAAGTCCAAAAGTCAGTAAGACAATATGACAGAACAAGCAAAGAAACACCAGTTGCTCATTTTGATCATTTTTAGATACATTGATAAAAAAAAAAAGGATGTTGACACACTTGTGGCCCCAGCAGAATGACAAAGTTGTACTTTGATAGAGACCCTTTTCAAATTAGGAATTGCCAAAGGGCATATGGTCTATTGTCCTTACACCAAGAATCTCCTGCTCTTTTTAATCAATATGGATGCCACAAACAAAACCAAGATGAATTGTATTGCAGCTCTACTACTGTGTTGGTATTTGGATCTGTTCCAGTGAACACAGATCATTTGCTGTCATAGCTGGCACTAAGTTTAAAGTCAGGAAAACACCCCCACGTAGCCATGGGGATGTTCGTCCCTAAAATTCACCACAATATTCATCATTCCTTTTCCATTCACAGAATCACAGAATGGTTTAGGTTGCAAGGGACTTCTGATCCCACACCTCTGCTTAAGCAGGGCCATGTAGAGCAGGTTGCCCAGGACCATGTCCAGATGGCTTTTGAGTATCTCCAAGGATGGAGACTCCAAAACACCACTGGGCAATCTCTTCCATCAACTCAGTTGCCTTCATGGTAAAAAAGTGTTTCCAGATGTTCAGATGGAACCTCCTGTGGTTCACTTTGGGCCCATTGCCTCTTGGCACCACCGAAAAGATCCTGACTTCATCTTCTTTGCACTCCCCCTTTACGGAAAATTCATGTGAGTCATCATGAGCTCCCAAAGGTAAGAAACTTTAAATGTGTTACAAAGCTATGACCAGCCTCAAGGTTCCCTCTTTGCATGGAATCTGTCAGTTATTACAATTTTTATGCTATTTAATAGAGCAGAGATCTCTCACTTTTTCCTGAAGAAGGCACAAGAAGAAACTACATTACTTGCAGGACCCTGTCTGGTCATTTATACTTTATTTATACTAAGAATTTGACTGGCTTTTGAACTTAATTTTGTATTCAAGCCTTTTTAAAATTTTTTTTTCTTTTATTTAGAATATACCTATTCTTGAAAAAAGTTTTATATAAGTCATATCTGTCTGTGCTGAGTCAAACTCTGGTTCTTTACTAGAGCAAGCTCAGACTGTTTTAAGGTCTTTAGGATTTCACCCATTTTATGCATGTATAGCTTGTTAGTTATTTACTTTTAGCAATATAATTTCAATCGTCTCCTGACTAACTGAAGGAAAACTGAATTTTGCAATTAATAAAAAAAACCTGTAACATTCTGTTTTCCTCCCTTTAAGCACTTCACACAAATACACGTGTACATGTCAGCCCACGTGTATGATGTGGGCTAAGTATCTAAGTGGAATTCCTCATATTAAGTTGCAATGGAAAATTGTGTGTATAGTACAATATATATACTATGAATGAAGGAGAGAACTTTTATGTATACATATCTACACCTCAATCAATTTTAAAAGGTCTAAGAACTCATTGTTTTTTTTCAAATACTAAAATGACTCCCTTAGGATTTATGAGCTAAGAATGCTTAGGGGTTTAGTGTCCTGACATCTCTTTAATTAGCAGTCTCCAAGATCTCACACTAAGAAGATGCTAAGCCAGTGCCTTCTGTCATATCTCAAGAGTTTCAGAAGGCTTGGAAGTCACAGAGGAAGCAGAATGTACTATGCCTAATAGCTATACAGTATGTACAAAGTACCATTTTCGTACTAGTACCTAACTTCTTGCTACCACTCCTGCTTTGATGGTGATGAAGTTCTGAAAGAAATCCTAAGAACAATCCAGCCAAAATGGGTGAGGTAAATAAAGATGCTGTTGAAAAATACTTGGAGAACAATCCCCAGTTTGCCAAGGAGTATTTCGACAGAAAAATGAGGGCAGAAGTGCTGGGAAGTATCTTTAAAGTGAGCCCTGGAGATGTGAAGGAAGGAGTCAGCTTCAAAGACATGTCCCGTCTGGAGGAGTGTAACATACTTTTTGAGCTGCTAACAGAAATCCAGGATGAAGCAGGCACTATGGAAAAGATAGTGCACAAAGCCCTGCAAAGGTTGGCACAGCTGCTGGCAGCTGATCGGTGTAGCATGTTTATTTGTCGTTCCCGAAATGGTATTCCAGAGGTAGCTACCAGGCTTCTCAATGTCACTCCAACTTCCACCTTTGAGGAGAATTTGGTGAATCCAGACAATGAGACTGTTTTTCCTTTGGACATCGGGATAGCGGGATGGGTTGCTCATACCAAGAAGTTTTTTAATATACCTGATGTGAAAAAGGTAAGTGAGTGACTTCTCTTGGGGAATGGGATTCCGTGCATGCACTTAGCTTCCTTCCTGCACAGGGTTGTGGTTTGGAATCACTCTTCAAAAACATCTCAGAGACAGAAATCCAGACCAAAACCATGAGAAAGCCAACAGAAGAATATGTTTAAAATCCAGTAGAATTGCATCATGTAGCCTAGTGAGATAGTTCCATTATCCTTGCATAATAACTGAAATATAATTTGCTGAAATAAGGAAGGAGAACATTAGATTAATAGAGACCAATGAATACTTGTGTTTCTATTGAACCAGGCAGGCTCCTACTCTGTTTTCCAGTACAGGCTTGCAAGTACTATCCCTTGTCAAATTCAGTTGAGTGTATAGCAGCACAGAATAAGTAATTTGCAGTTTTCATAATGAAAGTGCTTCCTTCTAAGGGGGTGAATGAACCCAAACGAAGATGATGTCAACATGTATGTCCAGTTTCACATCTATCTTTGAATTTAAAGTAGCTTCAAATTTAGTGTATGTCCAGATCCATAGTTTTATTCAGAACCATCTGTGGAAGAAGATTAATGAGTCAGAGCTGCTCTGGCATTTTCAAAGTTCCTGTTGAATTTGCACAGAATCACCTTCTTTAAAATGTTGATAGGGGTTATTACAAATATTACATGAAAATAATGTGAGTGACCTAACACAAATTAAACATGCGTGCATAAGAGCTGCTTTAGAAACTGCTTTGAAATACAGAGGGAAACAAAAAGGTGCTTTGATTGTTGTATTTTTTTTTAAACAGCTAACCTTCAACTCTTTTAATCTTACGTGGAGAAGCTCAGCAAAATCAAATGGTGCTAAGATAATTATACCAGGTGATATCTGTCTTCTCAATATTTCCTATACCGTCAACTTAAAATTCTAGGGCATTTTAGAGATAGAAACCACCTCAGTGTCCTAAGCTCAATGTAAGCAATAATGTCTTTATACAGTATAGTTATTTATGTTTTCCTGGAAGTTAACAAAAAGTAATGTATTTGATCATGTTAAAAGTTGGCAGACGAAGAAATAAAGGACTACTTTTAAAGCTTAACCCCAAGCAAAAATGTAAACCTATGGGAACAGAACATTCCACTATATAGTAAACTACCTCTGATGTAAGTAGGAATCGTGGAAGCAAACAGTAAAAAGACTGATATGAGAAAACAAATCACTTGATTTTTAACTGACCACTGAGACACCTTCTTCAGTGGCTGCTGTTCTGACAAGAAGCATATGACTTACTGCCTCTTACCACCATGTGGGAAGATTGGAGGATAATCCTTCTAAATTCATAAGGCTGATTACATGAGAAAGATCAGGCGGATCAAGCAAGATGTGCCTTTTATCAGACACTGCACTGCTTCTTAATATCATTATGTGAGCGGTGCCCAGGGCAGGGCTGCCCAAATGTTTCTATGCTTGAAGCAGGACTTGTTAAAAATTTTGTGATAAATGTAATTTGATTACCTTTAAGAGTACTTCTCTGTCTATCCAGTACTGCTAGGTATATGTTTCACATGCATAAATTAATGTCTGCTGAATTCAGCTATTATTCGGTGACTCTAAGATCATTTTTACTTTGGCATCCATTTATTTATTTAGGATTAATGAGGTCCATGCCACTAGGTCACACTTAAAAACACAGTTAAATCATGGAGCCATCCATCCACATTTGATAACTAGATGTCATCAAAACTCCCAGAGACTTCTCTGGGACCAAGGTTTGTTATTTGAAAATAACCACGAAGGTCTCAAAATTGACAGCATTTCCACCCTACTTGTAAAAATAAAAAGTAAAAACAAATAAAATTCTGTGTCCAAATCCTTACTTTCTACACAGGCAAAGCTCCCACTACTGTCACCAGAATTTTATCTTCATAAGGAATCCAGAAGTGCAACTTTAGTCAGTAATATTTAAGGAATATAACCAGTCCATGGCAGAAAAAAAAGACAGCCACTGAGGCCTTTATCACACTTTCTTGGAAAAGATCATTATTTGTCAAATCAGTTTGTTTGCAGTTCAGTCAAACTAGATCGTCTGCTACCCAAATTCTGACAAGCAGATTTAAGTCAGAGAGGAGTTTTGCCCCTAATGTCTTGTCAGAATATAAAATGCACAATGAATAATTCTAGATGCCTGCAGTGCTTTAAGGATGTCATGTCTAACCACTTTCTATTGTTGACAGAATCCGTATCCAGACAGCATTGCATTTTAAAGTCTTAAATACATGACAACACTGACAAACCCACAGTGAGACATCGTCATGCTTCAATCACCACCCCTGTATAACAAGAGAGAATGTAACGTAAGGTCACAACAGCAATCAATCTTTGAAAAAAAACATAAGACCCCACTTCTACTGCCTGGTAGCCAGTTCTTTAGGGATTATCTCCATCAACCTGGAAAAGTACCAATAAATGTGAGGAAGCTCCTCATCCTGACTAATGCTTCAGAAAAGAAAAGCAGAGGAAAAGATACAGACCTTCCATAATTAACTTAGTAGCAAGAACAGTCTCTCCCCACAAGATTACAGACCTGTTGACTGCAAGAGCTAATAGTGTTTAATCCAGGATTTAACAGCAGTGAGATATAGGAGGCCAGGAAAGACCACTGCCCTGATGGTTGGCCTCACATTGTTCCCAGGGCCTAGCAGAGTACGCTACTTAAATATTCCACGGTAAATTGATACACTGCATAAGATTTGGTATGTTCGCTATTATCCTTTAGTTATTAACTGATAACATTGACAAAATGATAAAGAAGAGATTACCTTACATCTTGTCCTAAGGTATTATTTCCAAATAAAACTAAGAACTAGTTAGACAAGGAACATGACTTCCAAGGAATTAAAATCTCACAGTCTCAGCTTGTAAGAGCCAACAATGAAGACAATAATATATTTGCTTTAATCCACCACGCATTTAAACTATTGCATTATTGCTTCTAATTCAGATATATGTGAAGACAAAGATGTTCCTAAAGATTGGAATCTCAAGAAATAATTTTCCTTATTATAGTAGAGAAAAAAAAAATAAAGTGGTGGGAAAAAAAAAAAAGATTATAAGGCTTTAGGATTAATTCCACGAAGGGACCTAAATGTGGAGAGATTCTGCTATTTCCAACTCGAATTAAGCAGCCAGAGCAATGATTATTGTGGCACCTAGTGTAACTACTGGAAATCTGTGATACAAACCATCTTAAATACTTCAAATTTTGAGCGCCTGCATTATCCCTTTGTAAACTGATCCAGCCTCAGTTTGCATGAGCCTTTTTTCTGGGAGCCCTACTTCTCTATAATTAAAAGGTAGGAGAGACTTTCATGCCAGGCCTGTCTGAACTGACAGGAGTTTCATGTTCATGGGAACATGTGAATCCCTCGACTTCAGGCTGCCTGAGCCTGGAACCAAGACAAAGAGACACTTCATACCTTCTCTTATTTTTACAGTTTGGCGTAGATTCAAGTTAAAAAAATTTGAAAAAGGAAGAGAAGAGAGCAAAAGGAAGTGTGGTGTTGCAGTTCAGTGCTTTGAACTCCCACGTGGCAGTGAGTAGGCCTGGACATGGAGCTGTTGTCCAGGTCCTGGGTGTAAACAGGCATTCTGGTAACACACAGCAGTGGCCCTGGGATCAGGCAATGATCTTCGACTCCATCCTAAGATAATAAGAGGTTGATGGAATCAGGCACATCCATGTTGAAAATACAGAGCACTGGAAAAGCACAGGAGAGAGCAAGCCAGTGAATGACACAACTGGTTGACCTGAACATGGCAGAGGGAAAGGATTATGGAGGAAGAAGGTGGAAGAATGGGAATCATTTTGTGGTGGAGCTGGTAGCATGGCAGTCTCTTGCTAATGAAATTCTTGGTTCTTAACTCATCTTCTGCTAGGCCCCTAGCAACGCGATCTTGGAGAAGAACCCCAAGTATCCAACACACTGATGTTAAATAAGGCTCCAAAGGCCAGAAAACAATTGTGAAATTAACTTTATATGAAAATTCTTCAGAAACAAATTCAAAACTCTTAAGATTAGAAAAAATGAGGGCAAAGATACACAATGCTACAGAAGTACTGCTTTCCTAAATTTTTGGAAAGCAGTGAGAATTGAATGAAACAATCCCAAGAAAAAGTAAACATAGGGAAAAAATGGAGAAGTAGCTTTTTACCTAGGAAGAACTTGCATTGTACATGTAAATATCTGTTCCTCCATTTTATGTTGTCATCTTGATAATAAACAGATTGTTATTATAACAGAGAAATAGATTTCCATTTTTTCCAGTTACTATTTGCTATATTGAGTACAAATATATGACAAAGATTTAGTCAACTTTCAAGAAAGTATTTTAACATAAGAATAAGTTTATATTAATCATGCCCTCCAGGAAACAAACACACCAACCCCAAATAGCTTTCATTCTTATCTTGAATTAACTTGTGTTAAAAGAGGAAAGCTCTCAAAATGGAAGGAAGAACGAATATTAAAAATTACAATGAAAAGTTTCCCTTCAGCCTTATTTTCTTGTTATATGTGAAAAAACAACTTAAAACAATGTAATACAGATTGATTTTGAAAAAGTTGCAAAATATCCACTACCCATGGCCAGAAAACGGAAAAGCATTGAGAAGTGACATGACTGAAGTTTAACCACCAAATGCTCTTAAATATATACTAATTTCTACTTACTTTCATCTTCAAAACTCAAATGATCTTGAAGATATCAAAGTCAATTTGTTCTGTAAGCTACATGTAAAAATGCAGCTGTCTTACATCCCTGACAAAACATGATTTTTTGAATGTTTTCTAATGAATGGCCAAATCATTTAACTAATTGGTTTGGAATCAGAACTATATTTTCATAGCTGATGTTAAATGCTTTTAATATTCCTTTCATATTCAATTGTATCATTACAAAACAAAAACATTTGTGAGTTGAGAATAGGATAAGCAGAAATAATATAGCACTACAACTTAGCAGTAAAAATTTAGTTTGAAAAATCTGAGCCAATGCAAGACAATCAGTAGAAGAACAAAATATCAGGAAGAGGAAAAAATACTGCAGACTACCAGAAAATAAAACAGAAACATGTAAAGATTGTGTAAAAAAAAGTTGATAATGATGACAGTGTGATGCTGGCTCCTGATGTCACCACTTCCTGTGGTTTCTCTTCTAGTAGTGTTCCAGACCCACGTCTGGTCATCCCACAACTGAAGGATGATGTATTTCTACAGTTTGAGCTGACCTATCCAACCCAGAACCTGCAGTCCACTGTGAGGATAGCAGCAAAGTAGTCATAACTGCAAGGGCTCCCAGAAAGTCCCTCTTCCTCTGTGCTTCATCAGAGGAAAGAGGTGGAGGAAAATAGGCATTGGCTGTCTACCCACAGCTGCAGGATTAAGTCTTACTGCTTCTCCTCCACTGTGATAACAGATGCACTTTGCCAAACTTAAAATGGGGAAGTAGCTGCACAGCAAGGTACAGACACATCACTCAGAAACAACACAAGAAGAAAGAAAGAAAGAATGGGAGTAACGGTGAAAACTGGGAATAATGGCAAACCAAGGCGTAAATGTCATCTGTGGGACATGGACAAAATATTATCATGGTGCTTCATAGCAGGACCCCCAGTCAAGAAAGCAAAGATTTATGAGACAGTTTCATTTCCTAATGCAGCAAACCACATGTGTAGTGAAGATGTTGATGGTGGGCCAGATAATAAGCAACTTGCAAGTTTATATACTTTCAGTAAGCAAGTATACTGGAGGTGTGAGAAGCCTCAGTACTAATAACTGAGCTCCTGTTCCTATCGCTTCAGATGAACCATTACAGTGAGACTTCACCCTGACTGGCCAAACTGGGAAGTGGGAACCCCCTATTCCTTTACAACTTCAATTGCGTTGCTTTTCAGAATTCTCCCTTTCTCTTTCTTTCTTGAATTTGTATAAATTACACACCTTTGTATGTACCATGGAAACCAAATTAACAATGATTACACTCATTACTTAAAATATTTTTTGCATTTTCTGATCAAATTTACAATTGCTGAGTGATTATGCTGAGGAGTTTGTCCTGGAGGTTTCCAGTAGTGTCAAACTCACTTGACTCCAGCTGCATTTTGCCATTAATCCAATCAGAAATGCTCAAGAATTAGCTCAGTGTTATGGAGCACAGTGTAGCTAGGATGTCAATCCTAAAATAACATTATGAACTGGAAGGCGCTCTTCCATTATTAAATACTGAATGATGGTTGAATGAACATTAGAACAATCATCTTCAATTATAATTATTATTATTATTAAGTTTGGCATAGAATAAAACCTGTGAAAGTTTAGAAATCTTGGACAACTCTTTTTCATAATTTGCTTAAAGAATTGTGGGATATCTAAAACCAGCCAACAAGGCAGAACTCATCATGAAAGAAATAAGGTCTTTCAAGACTGCTAAAAGGAAACATAGATGAACATATTGCTCATAAGAAAGGAACTGAGATCTGGAGGGAAAACCATGAAATAAGAAAGACACAATGGTTCCTTCTTATAGATGGTCCTTCCATAAGAACTTTTTAGAAACAATAAAGTAAAACTGATTTTTGAAACAAGCAAACAAGCAAGCAAGCAAACAACAACAAAAACCACAACAGCAATGTAATTGTAAAGTATTATCTGCTCACATAATCTCTGAAAATTAACCTACTTCTTGAAATGCCTGTGGTTCCCAGGGAAGCGACTTTTTCTCATTTTTACCCTATTACTAACACAAACTTACAGCTGTGTAGCTACAATTCACAATCAGATACAGTATAGTCTCAGCAAGCAAGCCTATTCATAACCACCATTCAAGGAAAATAAACAATATTCCTAGAAAGAACGGCCTGATTTTTCGCTTTTACTGAGGTGTAATCACACTGTTTTCACAACAGTGATTTATGATTTTGTAAATTCCACTGCTACCTATTAAATGGCAATTAGGTTTATAGAACATAAAGAAATTGAAATGTCGAGGCCAAATTATCTAAACATAGAGCACTATATGGATAATTTATTGGTAAATGGTTTATAATAACGTGTAGTAGTGTTCTTAGGTTTCAGTGAGATAAAACTGGTGTCCTGGTTTAGAGAATAAAAAAAAATGAAAATAAAAAAAAAAATGAATCAGCTAGTCATTTCAAGTAAAATGGCTAGAACACAGTCACATGCCAACCCCCCCTCCACTCATCTTCTGTCACCTATATAACAGAAAGATGAACACAGAGAGGGGTCCCAATTTTCCATTCATGTATGCTGGTTTTAGCTTAGTGCAAATCCCTGACATGTTGCACATCTTGGCATGTATCTACAGAATTGACTGTGGTACTGTAAAAGGCTATGTATCTTAGCTTTAAATGGAGCTAGTTGAAAACGCTTGCAAATATACTACAGTTAGGGAGTTATCAACAAATTGCCTTTCCCTCATTTTTTTAAAAGTCTGTTTTACGATTTCACTGAGAGTTGAAAGTTCACAACATCACTCTAAAAGATGGTTGGATTCATAAGATCAAGCTCAAAAGACCTAAGTGTCTTCCTTCATATATTCATAGGAACACTGAGATACTCTTCTGGATCTGGTACTACAGAGCTTATTTGTGTATGAACATGATTTTCCAGACATTGTGAAAAGTGATTTTATTCAAAATCAAAAGGAGTTTATGTTCTCAAGAGAAAATATTTTAAAACCTTGATTGGAAATAAAGGCTTCAAACCCCCCTGCCAGCTGTGTGCAAAATAATCAATAATGTGAAGTCTAAATCTAAGCACAAATTTTTGCTTGTATATGCAAATCATGTGTGATTGAAGTCTTTGCATATGCTGTGATAAAGCTGCCAATGTGTCACGAGGTATTTATATCTGTCTGTATTTGCACTATCTAGGCACTATTCAGCTTGGCTTGTGGTTACTGAACTTTTTGTTTATTAGCAAAGACTTGCATCCTTTAAAATTTTCTTATTACCTGCAGAAATCTTACTACCAAAGTTCTTCCCAAGCACCACTACTTGTACTTAAGTCTGAAGTAATTAAACAAATTAAGACTCAGCTGCTGTATCCCGTTGATTCAACTCACTTGGTGTATGCAGGTCCCTTTTAAGTAGTTGCAGATCGGGGATTCAGATATCTGTTAAGTGAGACATCCCTATACAGTTCTCCTAGAAAAAGAGAAAAGAGCAACTCAGCGAAAGATTGACAGAAGTAAAGAAAATATCCCCTCTCCACCTGGACCTCATCAATTTATAAATACATGGATTTATTTGGAACTGGCCATACTTTCCAGGGACCCAAATACAGCATGATTTATTGAATGATAGAGAGAATTTATGGGGATGATACAAGCTTTCCCTGAAAGAATCAATTCTCTGTAATGCAGACCAATTAGTAAATACAGAAAAACACATTTCAGAGTTACTTCCACACCATTGATTCATTTCCCAAAAATACAGTCCTAGAAGGAAATCTAAAATGGAAGTATGAATGATGGGCTATCTAAAGGCTATAAAGAACTGAAGGAAAAAAATAAACCTAACATTTTGAACACAGAATAAAGTCCAGTCTAACTTCTCAGGGTTGGATAAACTATCAATTCAGCATATCCCAGAAACATTTGCTAAAGAGGAAAGGGGAAAAAAAGAAATTAAGAGGAAAGATCCAAACAAGCATTATCATGCTTGATTCTAAAACTTTTATTTATTTATTTATTTTTCTGAAGTAGTTTTCTGTATAATTTATAAAAGCAGAAAATCTGGTATATGGCATCCTGCAACATGGAGGAGACATTTAGGTCCACCACAAAGATCTCAAATGATCTTCCATGAAAGATGACCTATCTTCCCAGTGTTTTTTTACACAACAGAATGAAAAGAATGGTTTTTACTAAAACCTCCTCAGCACTCAACTTCAAGGATGGATAACTGGAGGGATAGTTAGTTGTGTCTCTTTCATTAGTGACATGGTATCAACCCCACAAGATCCCACATCACAACAAAAACAACTGTGTCCCCTCATCTCTCCCTGGTCTACACCCTCTGATTCAAGTTGGGGTGGGAGCTGCAGGAATGGGAGTCTGTCAGAGACCTAGGAATAAGAAATGGCTCAGTCAGATGTATGCCAGCTGGGGGTGCCTCTCTGCCAGAAGAATTTTTAGCCATACAGGTTCAGGACAGGTTGCAAATAATCCCACATACAGTTTTTAACATTGTTTGATAACATACTATTATTCATTTTATCTACAAAATAAATAAATAATAATAACATAGCTATGAAGTAAATCTCCTACATACAAGCCATATGTATTAGACTATTAGGTAGCCACAGATTCATGTTATTCTCTCCTTCTAGCTTTTTCCATATTTTGAATTTCTCAAATTTGTTGTCATTCTAATAAAAATCTTCACTGAACTTGGTTCCAGGAGCTGCACTCATAACCAACGCCTAAGTGTGCATTTAGATATAACTCTGCAACATGGTGATAACTAATGGTAATGCTTTTGGAGAGTATCACTTTACTGCACTGTGAAGCTGTGCTTATAGCATTGCAAGCATAAATTATCAAATACAACAACCATTTGCTTTTGGTGTGATAACTAACTGTGATGCATTTCAACTGTGGTTTTGATTTTTTTTTCTTTTCAGAATAACCATTTTTCTGACTTTCTGGACAAAAAAACTGGTTATACAACGACCAACATGTTGGCAGTCCCAATTACACAGGGTAAAGAGGTGCTTGCTGTTGTCATGGCTCTCAACAAATTAAATGCCACTGAGTTCTCAAAAGAGGATGAAGAGGTAATAACCTCAAATGTTATACAACAGCACAGTTAGTTCACAAAGTAGTCTGAGTGAATCTACTTCTTGATTTGAAACTTTTTTTTTTCTTTTAAACCATTTTTAGGTCTTTAAAAAATACCTCAATTTTATATCTTTGGTCCTAAGAAACCATCATACATCATACCTCTACAATATTGAATCCAGAAGAAGTCAGGTAAAGAAGAATTTGTTAATGATAATACTTTGTTTTTAAATGAGACCATTATGCCCACTATTTTATATTCTCACTAGATTATTGAAGTAAGAACAGCATCTATTCGATTGTTTTTTGTTTTTTGATTGTTTTTTATTTTTATTACAGTAGTTCAATTTATTCTTTTATTCTGGAATGCTCAGCATTCTTATGTTTTTTGTTTTTTGTTTTTTTTTTTTCATTAAAAACACTTTACCATTGTGACAATTTACTCTCTTTCTCTTTTGTTGTAAATAGATGCTTTTGTGGTCTGCCAACAAAGTATTTGAAGAGCTAACAGACATAGAACGGCAGTTTCACAAAGCACTGTATACTATTCGAATATATTTAAATTGTGAAAGATATTCTGTTGGTCTGCTGGACATGACTAAAGAGAAGGTAATATTTATTTTGCCTACCTGTGAGAAACGTGTTACTCCTAACTTTAAGTTATAAAGTCTGTCCTTCTAGTTTTCTACGTATTTCTAGTGCACCCCTCTCCAAGATATAAAGATACCGTCCCTTCTAATACTTTGGGATAATTCATATAAAATCTAACTGATTTACAAAATAAGCATGGCAAAGTACATAATAAATATTAGGGCTAATTCTGAAATAATTTTTCACATTAATAATTCCATCTGAGTAAGGAAAGAAGTGTAGTCTGATTATTGCTTTATAAATACCTGCTTGCTAAAACAACAATTAAAGTGTACAATTGAAGAGATAAGCTTCATATTAGTCTGAAATTTACTGGTTAACATTTATTGCCTGGAATATCCTTAATGTTTTCTTAATTTTGTCTGTAATGTGACCACACAACTGTTGCGGAGAAAGAAAAATGTTATCGGCAGATTTCATGTTATCTCTGAAGACAGACCTGATGTTTTCCCTTTTGCTAATGCCTGTGTATTATTTTCCCAGGAGTTCTATGATGAATGGCCAATTCGGCTGGGGGAGGCAGAGCCTTACAAAGGCCCCAAGACACCTGATGGAAGAGTGAGGATATTCATTTTTCTTTTTATGAATCTTAATTTTGACGTTGAGTGCCATGTCACCTACATGCTTTTCTCTTTTTACTTAGGAAGTCAACTTTTATAAGATTATTGACTATATTTTACATGGAAAAGAAGAAATCAAAGTTATTCCGTGAGTATTCATTGGCAGCCTGTGAATATGTGGTAATTAGATTTATTGCTGGGATAGAATAATAACGTGTCTGTATCCGCAGAAATCATCTAATTTCATTCTCTCTCTAAAGGTCACCTCCAGCAGATCACTGGTGTCTTATCAGTGGATTGCCAACATATGTTGCTGAAAACGGATTTGTAAGTTCATAGCAAAAGTAAAAACTTTTAACTTTAAAGTTTTAATCCATGCAGTTCTTCTGACTGAAAAAAAAACAACAACAATAAATCAACAAAACAACCCTCCCTATACCTCTATAAAAATACTGTGTTGCTTCCAAAGTCATTGGTTCCCAGTGAAATCATGTGAATCAATAGTCTGGATGGAGACGAGCCCTCAGCACAAATAGCCAATTATGGTGACATCACATGAATAAATTGTGTATCTGATGTCATTTTCAAAGTGTGTGGACTATGTTAAATAAAAATATGTAAAAGTAAGAAAATCATTGTATACACAGTTCTAAATTTTTCTTTTTCTTGCAGTAAGTTGGAAAACACAGGGTGGGCCAAGTAAGCCAGAAAGTATGTGTAGCTCCCAACTAGTACAGCGCTAGTTTAACAAGGCATATAGCGTAGCCATGATACGTAATTCAAAGTCGTGGTGAATGACAGTTATTGGTAATCCTATAGCACTTGTAACAGGAGTTAAGGATGAAGCCCTGGGAGTAAGTACTCGATTATTTATTTCTGCAAATCCTCATGCCATTTTAAACTGGCATGAAAGTGGCTTTCTTAACCCTTATGTTTACGCCCTGAGGCATCATACATGAGGCACTTTGCTATAAGCACTCCAGAATTATGTTAGAATAACCGCAATTAAATTAATAGGAATGGTTTTACTTTTTGTAGCTAGCTAGGCTGCTGACTGTTTTTACCTTAGAAAATATATATGCCTTCTTTAAACGTTAGGCCAAGTCATGGCGTATGTTACATTGCCTTTAAACAACGCCTCCTTTTCTTTCTGCTGCAGATTTGTAACATGATGAATGCACCAGCAGATGAATATTTCACATTTCAGGTAATTCCAGTGATGATAAGAGTTATAAATTTTGTGGAAAATATGCTAGTGTTTTCCACCAATTAGTTATACATTTGGATACATAAACAATTTTGTAATTTGTGGGACTTAATGTTACATTGCCTATATCGATAGCTGTACTACTACTTTCAAAGAAATATGCAATATTTCCTGCTCTCTGGCTTTCCTACAGAAAGGACCCGTGGATGAGACTGGATGGGTTATAAAAAATGTCCTCTCGTTGCCTATTGTCAACAAAAAAGAAGAAATTGTGGGAGTTGCAACATTTTACAACAGGAAAGATGGAAAACCTTTTGATGAGTATGATGAACAGATCATTGAAGTAAGCTTAATATGATTATAGGCTTTAAGGAGCAATATGATGCTAATCAAAATATTACTGTAAAAACATATTTCATAATATCTGAAAATTTCTAACAGATTCTATTAATATCTAACCAAAAGACTATCTTCTCCACCATACAGCTTCTTAAGAATCAGATAATTTTATTACCCTTTGTAAACCTGAAAATTTATGAGATCATTTATGTTCCAATTACGAACAAAAGTCAGGCGTAATTTTTATTTTTAGTCATTTGACTTTTTAATGATGGTCAACACTGCTGATTAATGTGAGTGGGTAAAAAACAGAACAGAACAGAACAGAATAGTTCAGGTGGAAGGGACCTTCAAAGTTCACCTAGTCCAACTGCCTGACATTTTCAGGGCTAACCAAAAGTTCAGCATATGATTGAGGGTATTGTCCAAATGCCACATGTAAGCAAGTACGCCATGCTGCTTACCAACGGACATCATGCCTGCAAGCACGAACTCAGAGTTCATGCACTTTGGCATGATAAGACGTCACACAGTGAATTCAAGCCCACCCAGCTATCTTAAGCCCCATAAGCCTCAACGTCTTGTATACAAAATGAGACTATGGGCCCTTAGTTACATAGGTTGAGACAAACAACATCATTAAAAGCTCTAAGGGTCTAACAGAATCTGCTGATGGAAGGTAAAGGTCTCTAACAGGTAGAGTTGCACATTGCTTTTTAAAGGGCACTACCAGAAACTGAACTTTAAAAAAAAATCAAATCATCTGTTCAATTTTATCTTCATGCTGTCATCTTCAATTTGCTTGGCTTTGTTCTAGACTCTTACACAATTCCTGGGGTGGTCTGTTTTAAATACTGACACTTATGACAAAATGAACAAGCTTGAAAACAGAAAAGACATCGCTCAGGAAATGCTTATGTACCAGACAAAGGCCACTCCTTCTGAAGTTGAATCTATACTGGTGAGTTTCTGTCCACACTCACAAAATTAAAGTAGGAAATTTGCTACACATAACTGAATATGTTGTTCATTTTTCATTTTTTAGAAATACAAAGAGAAATTAAATGTAAAGAGTATAGAAGAATGTGATGAAAAGGATCTTATCAGGATTTTGGTAAGTCAATAAACTGAAAATTTGACTTTAGAAAGCATGTTGACATCAGATTGTAATGGACCCTCCTTACAAGAAAAACTTGTATATAGATAAATTCTGTTTAATATAATTGATATTATCTATCAGTTCCAGAAGCTAGATAGAGCTAATTTAATTTAATAACACATCTTCAAGTTTGTTGGTTCCTCCATGTGCACATCCCGCTGGTACCTCCAGGGAAACGTTCTGTCCCAAATATGTGTTGACAGACTTGGATAACCAGAGTTATATAGAAACATTTATATGAATAAACATTTAAAGTGTTGAACTCCATTAAATTTCCACATGAATGGTGCTATCTCTATAATTATATTTATTTCATTTTGGACATAAAAGAGGGTACCTTGATCTAAGGTCGCTTTCATTTTGAGTAAGAGAACACATACAGGAGTGTCCAGTAGAACTAACCTACTTTCCCATGAATTTTCCTGCATTTCTCTAGACAGAGAAGTCTTACTTTATCTAAAACAAAACTAAAAGATGTGCTTCAGGAAAGCATCAAATGCACTCTGTTAATGATCGAAATAGAACTAGGTTGAAAAAGAAACATCAAACACACACAAGCCTGTTGACCTCCAATATCAGCCACATATTTCCTCCTATTACACCACATTTGCTAATGTAGGTATGTATATGTGCATGCCAGGGTTCAATGGCGCTAAAGTTTTACTGGCTCCCACAGAACAGATGCTCACGCAGCTTGCAAGTGGTGAAACACAAAAACATCGACAGTCCCTGTGTAGCTTCACATACCTTTTAAAGAAAACGGAAATAAATATTCTTAAATCTCTCTACTTGAAGAACAGCAATTGATTAGGATGGTGCTGGCCTACAAATGTAAAAATATAATAATAATGGTATGAATTTTTAAATCTCCAGAAAGCAAGTAAAATGTGTTCTCTCAACACTGTGGCGTCAAATATTTAAAGGTCTTATATATTCTGCACTGCCAAGGCAACATGCAAATTCTTTATCCTATTTAAGGCCTGGAATCCCAGATAGTTAATGAGATAAAGCAGGTGTTTCTAGATCTGATGATTCACAAAGTAATGGGTCTTAAAACACCAGTGCCCCAGGATTCCTTGTCCTTGACCTCAGAGAAGAGTAAATTTAAAGGAAAATCCAACCAAGGGAGAAGGAAATGCTGTTCCATGGATGTTCAGCATTATTTGTTGAAATACATGCAGACGGGGAAATAGATTTAGTTATAATTTTCCTTATCTGTAAAAAGGAGATCATTTATCAACTATGTGGCAGAAGGGAATAATTGTGGTCATATAATCTATTTTTGTGTTGCATCAGACATCCTTTAAAATATACTACTGCTCTCCTTAGGCTTTGGGACGTACAAATGAAAAGCATTACAGAACAGTTTGCTAATATCGTTATTACCAGTTAGGCTATTCAATGTGAATCCATATAATGTATGCAACTTGAAATTTAATACAAGCTTCTTAACATTTGTATCCTCTGAATTTTAGAATTTAGTAAATGCTTTCTGGACATTCTTTAGTACAAGGAAGAGCTGACCTAAGCTCTGTGTCTGCACTTCAGGGAGAGAAAAGTCCTTGAAAAGCATCCAGCCAGCATCTGATAAAATCCAGTATGTGGGGAAAATAAAATGCACTTATACTGTCCACTGCTTCTGGAATGATCCCTCATTTTCATCAGTGGTCAGGATTGTTCAGAACAGGGTGCTCTAAATTACAGAGGACGCTTCTAATACAGAGTCACCACCAACTACAGCAGTAAAAAGGAAATGACTAAGGGATTTGAAGTAAGCCATAATAACTGAAAACTACATACTCTGTGCATTTAAGCATTGAGATTTCTCTATGAAGTGTATATAGGTTATCACACACACAAAGAGAGATTCTCATAGCACACAGGGTAAAACAGACTAATTTAGATAGGGTTAGACAGACTAATTGGTTGTGGAACAGCAACAAACCACCAGCACTCTAGAGGTTTAAAAATGTACAGGAATCCTTGCTTGGCTATAGGCTCTCCAGAAGAACGCAAGGCTATAGATAGGTAAGCATGAAAGCAAGTCTTCTCTAATTAAAAAAAATTTTAAAAAAATACAAAAAATAAAAAAATTGTTATATTTTATTCTACCGTTAATGTGGAAAATGTTTTGTTCTAGGAAGCTTATTTTTGGTTACTATATCCATCACTATTTGTAAGATCCAATAGGGAAGAACAACTTTTACTAGGAAAAGCTGGTATTGTTGAATAATTTTGGCTGTGAAAAAGATGAACTGCAGCTTTGAGACCAGGGTAAAAGTGGGAGGCCACCAAGGCCTGAGACATCCTAACAAAGGAATTGCTTAGATGGTCACAACTGACTGTTTTGGAATTCAGGGTAGGCAGAAACACCACCTGCCCAAGACTTTTACCTATTCTCTTGGAGAAGAAAACAGCAGTACCACCATTGTGTTTCAAAACTTAATATGCATTAGATTCTACGGAAACCTGAGGTCTTTGACCATAAAGCAAACATACTGTCCTTATGCAATGTTTCCACTGAAGTAAGAACGTTTTCCCAACATCGTTCTGGCCATAAAAAATCCTTGTGCTTTTGACTTTCCCTAACAGAAGGAAGAATTACCTGATCCAAAAGATTTAGAACTCTATGAATTCCGCTTCAGTGACTTTCCCGTTACAGAGCATGGCCTCATAACTTGTGGAATACGACTGTTCTTTGAGATAAATGTTGTTGAAAAGTTCAAAGTCCCAGCAGAGGTCTGACTTTTTTTTCATCTTGTTTATGTTTCTTTTAAGATAGAACAAAAATAGCTGGCTGTTGGTACTTTAATATAAAAGTAAGCTATATTAAGTATGAGTAGGATTAATTATTATATGGATTATATTCATTCTTAATGATCATGGATATATTCATTCTTAAGCATTTGCATATCTGTCATAAAGTCTTAAAACTGATCCTGAAATTGTGTGACTTGTGGAACGAATTAAATCAACATACATTTACATAAGAACATTTTGCTGCTGCCATGTTTAATTTAATAGAACTTGCATGTTACCCCACTAATTTTATAGTATGTTCCATTAATTTTATAGAAATTTTATAATTTTCTTTCAGTTAGCAGCACAGTATCAACCACTTTTAATCATAACAGGTCCTTACAAGATGGATGTACACAGTCAGAAAGGGCTATCGAGATATCACTTACCACAACTGGCGGCATGGATTCAATGTGGGGCAAACAATGTTTACTCTGCTGATGGTAATACTGCTAATATTAACTTTACATTCATTATTTAGTTTTTCTTTCAAGGCAGGCGCACACTCAGAGTTGTTTCTTTTACAGACAGGCAGAATAAAGAAATACTATACTGATCTAGAAGCCTTTGCCATGGTTGCTGCTGCTTTCTGCCATGACATTGATCACAGAGGAACCAACAACCTGTACCAGATGAAGTAAGTGCAAATACTCAAATATACAGCTATGAAGTATTTTTAGTGGTAAATGAAAACAAAACAAAACAACAAAAACACAAACAAAAAAAAACATGTCAACACATGGAAAAATATAATGTAGATATTTCAGTTTATATAGCATGAATGGACATTCATCCTACAGAAGATTCCAACACTTGGTTTGTAGTGGAGCCTCATGCACATGAGGCCACATAAAAACGAGAAAAGAAAATTAATGAGATAACAAAGCCAAAATTACTGGCAGTGAGTGGGAGCACAGAAGCCTGCAGAGTCTAAAGTACAAATTGATTTGTGTAGGACCTGCAAGGGCTTCTGCCACAGATCTGTCCTCGGCAGCAAGCCAAGGCTGAAGGGGAGACAAGCCTCAGGTGTAATCATCACTCCTTTGCTGTTCTTTAATGCCTTTCAGCATGTCTAAAAGCCCATATCTGGACTACGGTTGTTTTGAGTTCATGCCAGACCTCTGTAGCTCCCCAGTCTGAAAATTGTTTCAGGTGCTGTAAGAGGAATTCATTCATGCAAATGAGACGGCTTTGCTACAATATGATCAAAAGGACAAGAATTATTTTGCCTCTAACATTTTTAAGTGAAAAAATATTTAAATGAAGGTCAAGAAGACAAAAAAAATAATGTGGAACAACAGAAGTTAGGCTAGAAATATAAAAACATCTATGTCTGTTGATATTACAGCAGGAAAAAAAAATAAAATAATTAAAAAAAAAAAACAACAACAAACAGTTACAACAGTATGGCACACAAATTCATATGACTTATCTGTCATGGCCAGCAAGATCCAAAATCAAACTTGTGTTCTCTTTCTTACTGCACCACCTGTAACATAAAATTAGCTTCAATAAAAAGAGTAGAAAGTCCCTTAACTGGAGTTATTTTTTTCAAGATAGGGCAAAATCACTTTTCTGGAGAGGAATTCATGATGTTGAATAGACAAGGGCCAGCTTAAAAAAAGACTGGATTTCAGGTGCATTCTTTTTCTCAGTTTTCTACTGGCTGATTTGCCTAGTTTTTTTGTTCTCTCCAGTGAGTTTACTGACTGACATAGGTCCTTTCCTGAGGTGTGATCTCATCATATTATACAGGATTCTGAACTATTGAGATTGCTTTTTGCCATGGGATTCGTTACACATCATGAAGTTATGCTTTGCAATTCATGATCCTTTGCATTCTGAGTGTGTAAAATATTCTAAAGGATTTCTTTGTGATCTTTCCATTGTTGATACTAGGTTTTTGTTATGAAACAATACTAATTCATATTACTTTAAACATTACGTATCATGGTGAGACCAAGTACTCTCTTAAGAGTGATCAATCTGTCCTTTAGTCTTTCATGTGATTTATTTGGGCTTGTTTCTGTGTGCTAGGCAGAGAACACAGGTATGTCATGTGTACCAGGAGATTATAGCCGTAATTTTTGGAGAACTATTTCCCACCAGCTGTATCTCCAGAATGATTCATCCTTCTTCTCTGCCCCTGGACACACTCTGCCCAGGAGAGGAGTTTCAGACTGCATGCTGGAGCAGTGACGTTAAGGGATTTTCTGATTATTCTCTGGGATTCTCCAGGTGACGTAGGAGAAAGAGAATGACAGACACTGATTCTTATTCAGCTGACTGCCTCTCAGCCAAATAAGTTTAAGGGGTTTTAAAATCTTCCTATTGTGGTCTTCCCCAGCTGAAAGCCCTCTACTTGAGGTCATACGCAGTAAAGCTATTTATAAAAGCTATCAGCTTTGCTGTTACAGCCTGGAAGTCTGCCTCCTCTACGCTGGCAGAAAATACAGGTAGCCTATACCAATGCACCTTAGGTTATCTCAGGAATTAACTTTTTGGCCAATGGAGGACAGGAGGAAAATACGCTTCCAAACATGCAGAACCACCTATAATGTAGATAGGACACTTCTCCCTTCTTCCCGCTGCCATAGTCTGAAGCAGAATTACCTCTTCTTGAAGTCTATCCCAAGGCTCAGAGGGATGCTTTGAGCTATGTGCTAAGACACATTGAACACATCTGAGCTGTCAGGACTTGTGCAGTTCATAAAACAATGACTCTGAGGGAAGGGAGGAGCCAAAGGGCACCTGAGGAATTAAACTCTATTATACCATTACTTTAGCTTCAGCTGTAGTGAATCAGTATCACAGGGGATATGCTCCACAGTCATTACAGGCAGACAACAGTTCAAAAGCCATGCCACACAATAAATACTGAATGATGGATACAAGCCCTTTTTAAGCAACACAGAAACTATGTAGATTAAACAAACAGCAAAAGAGAACGTGCAAGATGAAACAGTGGCACGTTTTCAAAAAGACAGTTTTTGAATTTTGAGCCCTCTCCTTTGACTGTCAGTGGGCACTGAACACCCAGTGCTCTCTAATTTCTGTCTTTACCATCACAAGAATGAAGGCAAGCAAGCATGTTTTTTGTTCTGCCTCATACTAGTGGTCAATATATAAATTAAACTATTGAATATGCAGATCAGAAGCATTTGAATCAGAATCCTAAATAAAAAATAATGCCTTCAAGATAGTATAAAAAATCGTCTCTTTTTCAACAGATCAGCTGCTCCACTGGCAAAACTTCATGGCTCTTCCATTTTAGAAAGACATCACCTAGAGTACAGTAAAACCTTACTGCAAGATGAGGTATGTTTGCATGAATATTCTGCTTACACTGATCAACACAAAAGATCCAATTAAGTTACAACATTCCAAATTTCTCCAGCTTTTATTCATTTCTCTAATTCAAAATTAAGAAATTGTGCTCAAATTCAGAAGTTTAAAACAAATTCTTATGTACTGTCTACTTCACAGAAACGTCAGTAATTTTGCCAGAAATTGATTCACTCAAGATAAAAAAACTTGTCCTGTGGGCCTCACTCACATGCCTCAATTCTTTCTGCTTTCGCTAAAAATCTGAAGTAGAAAATACATGGTGTTGTAATTAAACTGCTGCCCCTCATTCTGAGTTCATTGTTGGCTCTGGCAACTGAGGAACAAAGGGATGAAGCTGTTTATGGAGGCTCCCCTCACCCTCACCCTCACCCTCACCCCCCCCCCCCGCCCCCCGCCCCCCGCCCCCCATCTCACTAAAACAGCTAAAGTAGCTTCATGGTTCTGTGGCAGCTCTCATTACTGCTCTTCCCTGAATTAGATGCTTTCTCCCTTCTCTTCTGCCACCCTAAATGTCTCTACCCCCTCTCCCTATCACTTTTCATACCCCTGCTGCCTCAGCCTGGGCAAGCACATGCATTTCCTTATGCCCACAGGGGCACTGTGGGGCCATGTTTTTCCCCCTCAGCTCTCCTCAGGCTCAACAAAATGGCGGCACTGCAACCAGACAAGGCCTTCTGCTCCACAGAGCCCTGACCTCCTGCATGGGTCAGCCATTCCTCCCTAAGTGGTGCCTGGTTCTGTCCCCACTAGAAGGGAAAAGACTACTTACAACACTTTAAAGGATATTTTTCAGGGAAATAAGAAAAAGACTTAACAATCTAGGCCTGAAAACTGGTGGTTGGAAGGCCCCTTCCAACTTGTTTGCACCAGTGTGGCAGGCACTCACTTCCACATCCATTTTTAATTTTCTAATTTTCTAATCCCTAAAGAGGTACTATTTCCTGACCACAGCAGGGCATAATCAGAATAAATCCTTACACTTATCAGTAGCACAGTGGTCTTAAACAAAACAGAATATTTATGATTAAAAAAAAAAAATTATTTCCTTTATTGATGGAGATGTACTTTTTCAAATGCGAGATTCTGGGGCCTAACCACTGCTTTTTGCTAGAGCAATTGTCAGGATCTTTGAAGGTGCTGAACTGTGGTATCTGACACCCCAAGCTCTCACATGGATTGTCCCATCAGTGAAGGAAGGAAGGAAAACCAGGACACAGAAAATGCTGAGTGTGACGCTTTCATTCCCTTTGCTAGAGAAAAAGGGCATTACACTTACTAGAGCAGGTCCCTAACAGCACTGCAGGCAGTTGTGCTGACTCAGGCTAACAGGAGGAAAAGGTCTCTACTGTGAAACTTCAAAAAGTCTAGAAAAACTATCATGTCTAAGCAAAGAAGTAAGGAAAAGCAGCCATTTCTTTATGAATTATGAGAATACAGTTGATTTTTAAAATTATTTTTATTTTTTAATTTATATATGGCAATGGCAGACTGAGTCAAAGTGAATTTACTTAGTTGTGCAGCCTCTGGAGGCAACATCTTAGATCTGCATACACAGTTATTCAGCCATGTATTCTGGTCCCATCCTGTTATCCAAACACAACTCCTTCCTGGTCTTTCTCCCAGTTTCTGTGCTGGTTGATCCCTCCTTTCTTTTTCAAATGCATTTTTCACTTTCCTGTCTTTCCTCTTAAAAGGAGGTACTTCTTTAACAGCTTACATTTTCCAACCTGCAAGGCCCTTTGGGACTGTGTACCCTGTCTCCCTGAGGGTACTCACAGGGTATGAGAAACAGTTTTGCTACCAGTGCTACTGAGGAGGAAGCATAGAAGCATAGAATCATAACGGTTGGAAAAGACCTTCAAGATCATCTGGTCCAACCATCACCCTACTACCAATGTCTCCCACTAAACCATGTCCCTAAGAGCCAGGTCTAACCTTTCCTTGAACACCCCCAGGGACGGTGACACCACCACTTCCCTGGGCAACCCATTCTAGTGCCTGACTGCTCTTTCTGAGAAGAAATGTCTCCTCATTTCCAACCTAAACCTCCCCTGGCGCAACTTGAGGCCATTCCCTCTAGTCCTATCACTAGTTACCTGTGAGAAGAGGCCGACCCCCAGCTCCCCACAACTTCCTTTCAGGTAGTTGTAGAAAGCAATAAGGTCTCCCCTGAGCCTCCTCTTCCCCAGACTAAACAACCCCAGTTCCCTCAGCCACTCCTCACAGGACTTGTGTTCCAGGCCCTTCACCAGCTTTATAGCCCTTCTCTGGACACGCTCCAGGGCCTCCATGTCCTTCTTGTACTGAGGGGCCCAAAACTGAACGCAGTACTCGAGGTGCAGCCTCACCAGAGCAGAGTACAGGGGGACAATCACCTCCCTAGTCCTGCTGGCTACACTATTCCTGATACAAGCCAGGATGCTGTGGGCCTTCTTGGCCACCTGGGCACACTGCTGGCTCATGTTCAGGTGAGCATCAAGCAGCACTCCCAGATCCTTTTTCCCTGCACAGCCTTCCAGCTACTCTCCCCCAAGCCTGTAGCGCTGCATGGGGTTGTTGTGGCCAAAGTGCAGGACCCGGCACTTAGCCATGTTGAACCTCATCCCATTGGCCTTTGTTCACGTCCCTCTGCAGGGCCTTGTTACCCTCCGGCAGATCAACACTTCCCCCAACTTGGTGTCATCTGCAAACTTACTGAGGGTGCATTCAGTTCCCTCATCCAAATCATCAATAAAGATATTAAAGAGGATGGGCCCCTACACAGACTTTTGAGGAACACCACTGGTGACCGGTTGCCAGCTGGATTTCACTCTGTTCATCAATACTCTCTGGGCCTGGCTGTCCAGCCAGTTTTTAACCCAGCAAAGAGTGTACCTGTCAAAGCCATGGGCAAACGAATTACTGCTCCATTATCCCGGCCCTTCAGGACATGGAGAAACAAAATCATCTGCATTTAAGCAATCATCTGTAAGGACACCAGACAAGATATATTTAAGCTACTAGACTATCTTGACATCAGATTGTGCATAGGCCCTGCCCGTCATTTTAACAACCCTGCTGGTAGAACTGAACATTTGATTTCCGCATTGGCCCTCAGAGACTACCATGACTGCAGGTCTGAAAGTGCAGGGTAGCTTTCTTTGCCATTATTCTTTGCCTATGCTCTTAATCTGAAAGAGGAAGGCTAAACTATACCTTTCTCTTCCCCCGTAACATGTAAGATTAACTATGTAGGCCTGAAGTAATTCATCTAGGATCACTTGCTGCAAAAGAGTAGCTTTTATATTCTGTACATAGAAATATCATACTTTACCGTATATTCCTTCTGCCAGTCAAGGTTTGGTTAGTATATATGACATTGTTGTGAAAAAAAAAATGTAGGATGTTTTTATTTGGATCTCAGTATTAGACACTTGTGCAGCAGTAATTGACAGAATGGTATTAAAACTTAAGAACTGCTCTTGAATGAAGGCCATCTCTGACAACTGAAAAACTTTTCATGTGTAGCGTTATGTTGATTTAGGCCATATACATGCAGTTTTGTTATACTTTTCTATGGGACAGGGTGTATAGTACAAACCAAAGACAGTTTTATAAGAGGAATTGAAATCGTAAACTTTCCATCTTGCAGAGTTTAAACATCTTCCAGAACCTAAATAAGCGCCAGTTTGAAACCGTTCTACACTTATTTGAAGTTGCAATAATAGCAACTGACTTGGCTTTGTATTTCAAGTAAGTACTAAATTCTGTGTAACTTCCTACTGAAAAAAAATGTCAGTTCTATACAATTTACATCTGTAGTTTACTTGTTATATGCAGAGTACAGAGCTATATTTTGAATTGTTTTTAATAACTCTTAATTCTTATAAAAAAAAAAACAACACAAGACATTCTTAGTTTCTTTATAAACTTTCAAATTTCAGAGCAAGTTAGATTTATATACATACAACAGGTCATTCAAGTATGCGTTTAGTTACAGCAGACATTGTATTTCAGAAGTGTGGATTCTGTAGCCTAGTAGTAAGCTTGCCGGCATGTATTTAGTGTACCACACTACAACTACTCATACCAAACAGGAACATGCTTATGACATGGAAATTGAGATTCTGGTTTAAGAACAGACATCGAGTGATCCCAGTGCTAAATATCCCAAAGACTTCAGAGATCAACTTACCTATCCTGTTTCAAGGTTACTAACTTGACATGCTTTTAAACAGGGTATTGAGCTTTTGTTTTTTTTGGTCCAGATGTCTCACAAGTTGGACAATTTAAAGCCAGGAGACAGGAAAAGTTTAGTAAGTTGTTCAACAGCAGTAACTAAATTTTAATGAAAATTAACTTAATAATTTCATTCATTATATATGCAAATTAAAGGATTTATTAAGCAATAATAAGACATCTGTATTTTTCAGAGTTTTCAGTCAGATTTTATGGCTTTTTTTGACATTTGAGGAGACAGTTGAAGAACATTTGTTAGCTATTTGTTTCAATTCTCACAATTCATTATGTTACTGGAAGGGATAATATTAAGGAAAATATAATACTAAAGAAACAAGAATGTCACCCCAAACAGTTTAATACGCAGAGTCACGAAACCTGTTATGTGGTTGTCAGGAGCTAGAACATATGTCAATGGTATAGAGCAAAATCTAGATGTGTTAGGTTAACTAGAAACCTTGAGTTTGGTGGAAAGAAGGCATCACTATGAAACTGTTGTGACCAGGATACATTTTTGGAAAAGCATAAATATGAGAAATATGGTTTTCTATTTTTCATGCAGGAATTTTTGTTCACTAATATATGGTTTATTGGTATGTTTGCACAGGAAAAGGACTATGTTTCAAAAGATTGTGGATGCAATTGAAAAAATGGAAACAGAAGAGGAAGCAATTAAATATATATCTATTGACCCAACCAAAAAAGAAGTCATCATGTAGGTGGTTAATATCTTACTCTTTATTCAATCAGTTATCTACAGCCAGATTTTAAAAGTATTTGGGCACCTAGATATGTAAGTTGAGACTTGGTGTTATTGTATGATGATGAGCATAACCATGATTTTAAATAAGAAATAGATGTCAACAGGCTTCTCAAAAGGTGCATCCATCTGCATCTTAGGTATCTAAACCCCTGAAAAAAATCTGTATTTTTTTTCTTTTCTTTCATCATCCTAATTATATTCCATTTTGCCTTACATTTTCAAAGGGCTATGATGATGACTGGATGTGACTTGTCTGCCATAACCAAGCCTTGGGAAGTGCAGAGTAAAGTAGGTACTTTTCAGACACTGCTGCATTTGCTGGCTGTTTTATTGCCCATTTGCTAAATGATCATTAAAAAATACTTATTATCATTAAATAGATATTTAACTATTTGCACCCAACTATCTTTCCAGAAAACAACTTTTATTTATCTGTCACTGAGAGCATAAGGGCTCCATGATGCCCCTCTCCACCCACACTACAGTTGATCTACCCTTTTCTACTTGTCAGTCAGCTAAAACCATTTCTGATTCTGTCAGCTGTTCTAGCTACCGTTAAATCTTAATCCATTATTTTTGTGTTATCTAATTTTTGCTATTTTTCAAGTATTTTTAAGGTACAGATTTTACAACAGAACAATTTGAATGAATTGTGTCTATTCTGTAGATCTTGGTGCTGTTTCAAAGTAGCTTAATCATGCTAAAAATAAATTCAGTAATACAGTGTGACACTGTGTTGTAGATAAGTACCTCAAATACTTCAGTACTTATTGACCATCATGCTCAAGCTCATCTGTTAGTCTTATGGATATAGGTTTTAATAACGCATAATCCAAATACAGCTGCAAGATGCTTGTAGAGCGTTCTACGTAATATACATTACAAGAACTAGAAGATTCTGTTGTGTTGCTAGTATTGTCATGGTACTGCTGATGATAATCTGTCATTCAGTCAGTATGCACCAGAATTTCAAACTGTTAGATAATTTACTTGCTGGAAAAAGCACACCAGAGATTGTCTGTAATTCTTGAAAGAAATACTCAACTATCTCATGAGGGATTAATGAGTGGAATTAAATTGTCTTTGACCAAAATTCTCTATTTATAATGCATCTTGCAAGAAATAAATCCTCTTTTGTGGGTGTGAAGTTAGTAACAATAGTTAAATACCCAATTGAGAATACATTGATTTAAACAGTATTATGCCAGTCTGAGTTAATCAACATTTTCAAATTTTCTGGAAAGCCTTGTTCTTTCCTTTATCTATGTATTTATTTATTAATTCATTCATTCAGATTTAGTACTTTCTGCTTACACTTCCATTGAATTATGATTTTCAGGTTGCCCTCATGGTTGCAAATGAATTCTGGGAGCAAGGTGACCTGGAACGAACTGTGCTACAGCAACAACCAATTGTAAGCACTAAATAATTTAACTGTGTTAAGCAATATTATCTGTTATTTAAATATTGAATAGATAATGGTCCATGATGATTATTAGATCATTACATCCAAAAGAATGATGTCTGCATAATCTAAATTACTGCTATTCTGTTCTAGCCCATGATGGACAGAAACAAAGGAGATGAACTACCTAAGCTCCAAGTTGGTTTCATAGATTTTGTGTGTACATTTGTGTACAAGGTAAGAATAATATTTTTGGTTTTCCCACTACAGCAGTTCTGATGGTGCAATTAGGGACAAACCATTGCACCAAAAAAAAATCTAGAGAGCAGCAGGAATCGTATTTATAGGGTAAATAACACAACCACCACCAATATCACAACCACCACAATTTTTCAATCTTTTGTTACATAGAAGAATTGCTCCCACAAAGCAAATTCAAGAGATGGTATTAACTGAAGATCTCAATGAAACTCGAGGGCACTAAAGTTTTGTTACTACCCTCCTTGAAAGACTGAATTAGAAAGCCCAGTCTGAATCTTCAGTCCCATTTAGTATAAATACACAACATGTATGTGGTTACAGAAATCAATTAATGGCACAGTGAAGAGAACAGAAACTTGCAATATTCTGGAAGTTTAGCTATCACATGTCTTCTAGAAAGCAATGAAATGCTGACATGGTTAATACCAATCTAGCTTTTCATATTAATCCAAAATATCACAGAAAAGTGATGTGTACCTGAAGATATGAAAATATTACATCCTAATCTGCTTGGAATATACTATGAGATACTAGACTATATCATTGTATACTGATATTGATAATCATATGATGAAATACCAGGTATCATAGAATAAACCACCATTGCATGCCACCAAGAATATGCTCTCAAATATGCACTGGCAGGTACTGGCACGTTTTAAAAACTTTTTTTCCATTCTGTAGAAAAAAACACTACCAGATATGGAGCAAGTGGTTGCAAAAGAAAGTGAAATCAAATAGAATTAATTCATCTAGTATACATACTGAAATAATTAGATTTTATAGAAAAATGAAAGCAAATGTTTTATCTGCAAAGCAGCAGTATTTCTGGAAATTTAGACTTTAGAAGTCATCGGTGTCTACAGTTTTCTAATTTACTAATTAGGAAATTTTCTAATTTACTAATTTTTAATTTAAATTGGTTGTACAGGAATTCTCAAGGTTTCACAAAGAAATTACACCTATGTTTGATGGTCTTCAAAACAATAGGGTTGAGTGGAAAACACGGGCTGATGAATATGAAGAAAAGATGAAAGTTATTGAGGACCAAAAGAAAAAGGAAGAAGAAGAAGCTGCCAAGAAAGGTTAAATAACTTCTAAGATTTTCCTTCATATATATGTGTAGGCAGTCAGTATGTTCTCTCTCTCTAAAATTTACACATGCTGTACACTTCTGCAATATTCTTAACACTAATGGTCTGATTTAGCCAAATTAGCTTTATCTTTAGTTGAAAGAGGAGTAACCTTTCAAGATGACACAAATCCAGTACACTGACCTCATTTTCTAAAATGCACGATTACAGAAAATGTTCATAACAGAAGTGAAGGGGATGTAAAATTTCTTTTTTCGTAAGACATAAAACTGAATGTAATTAATCACCTCTATTTATCTGTGAATGTTAGAACCACCTGAAATATGAGATGTATCAAAATTCTGCATGGCTTCAGCCTCAAATATATTCACATGCTTTGTTTAAGCTGAAAACAAAAACTTAAGGAAAAGGGTTGAGAATGGACAGTGTGTTTTTGGAACATCCCCACTCCTCTTCCAAGTTTGAGATAAAGCTTTTGGCTCTAGTTTCCTGTTGTCAGTTCCTTGGTTAAAATATGGTCTCATAGTACAAATTTAACACTAATCTAAGAGAACCCAAGTCCTAAAATTGAAAGTATGGCTTTGCATATGATAACCCAGAAGATAATCTGATTTTATAGAAACTGAGAACATATCACTCAAGTGCAAGAGTGAAAGTAGTTATTTTTATTCTGTATTACATGCGGAGCATGAGCTCTGGTAATCAGCTGAGATGACTGAAAAGATTCAGAGATTAAAAAATAAATCGTGATTTATAGAGAATGATTTATTGTCAGCTAACTTAAAGGAAAGTTAGTTTACTCTTATAGTTTATTTTGAATCTTTAAAACAAAACAGTACTGAATAATCTATTTGTTAATCAGTGTCTATGGGAAATAGGTGAGTATTTTCCAGATTTCTCACAAAAGAAAATTTTACCCATCAGGTTACTGTCAGAATTTGAAGCAAAACTAGAAAGTTATTGGCTCCTAAAAAAAAATGTTAATAGGCTAAAAATTTTTAAAAATATGTTCCTGTACTTATTAAAAAGGCACTGTAAGCTACATGGTTTAATCAAGCAGATTTTTGAAAGAGATCTACTGAGTCAAGTTACTACTGTACAAACAAATTTTTAAAAGTTTAAAATGCATTGTATTTTATCAGGCCAAATTAAACATTCTCCTCCAAACAGCATGTATATTCAGTTAGCATGTATATTACATGAACTGTTACAGAAACAACTTATAATAAAACTATATGAAATATTTTGGCCTGCTCACACTGTGATACCACTTACAATCTCATAGGAATTACGCCCACTCTATTCTCTCTCAGATTTATTTTAAAAGGCTTTTTTTTTTCCAATTAATCTTATCATCTTATTAATTTATTGCTGAGAATTAGCTGGTTCTGAATATGAACACTGGGATGTAAGCATCTGAGTTTCACAGAAATACCAGCGAAAGCCAACCCTCATTACATATTTGCTTTTTTGGCAAAGGGAATAGTTACTGAAGTCTCATTCTATGCTCTTAAGGTTCCTCTTAGCTAAAAATAAAATAATACTTTAGGAATTTAGGACTTTAGGAAGAACCATGTACTGATATTCCCACTTGAAGGCAGGACCATCTCACATCATTGGCATTTTGGAGTCACTTAAATCACTGACTTAGGGAAATAAGTGTTTTCCCACAGGGAACTTTACACAGGCTGGCATGGACAGACTGATTTACAGGAGCCAAGGATCTGGTCTTCTTTGCATATCATAGTTAGTATATAAAAAAAAAAAAGTGAATTATTTTGTCTCTTTTAAAATGTGCATTGGAATGAGGCCATGCACATTTGTGAAGAACAGATCTGACACTATCAAATCAAGGCCATGTAAATATATGCGTTTGTTAAGTCAGTTCATACAAACAATAACATGATGCATGCTGAACCACGGTCATTTCTCTAGATCACACTGACCTGGCTATTCTGAGCCATTCAGTAAACAAAATAAACATACTTGCTGAACCACTACAGTGGAAAGTTCAGAACAGAAACTAAAACAGTATACAGTATTTAACTAAGAAAATAAAATACATATTTAGTAACATAGTGTTGATTATATCCACAAATTACAGAGGGTAGGACACTGATTATGTGACATGTTTCAATGCAGGTGGAAAGGGTCGAAAATGACCTAGTAACATGGTGATCCACAGCTTTCAAATGTAAGTTTTAATTCTAATATTGGTATCTTACCTTAAATGAATCTGGAAACACAATTTATTACATTGAAAGAATCTTAACTGTGACCAATAAACATCTGTGGAATCATTTGAGTGTGATATTAACAGAACCAGTTGCTATGGATAAGAAATATTTAAGCAGTCTCTCTCTTAACTGGTTATAACCAAGGGATTCATGCAGGGTTGGATCAAAGTTCATACAATTAGGTCAAATTACATTTTGTATCATCTCATTCAAAAATAATTTCAAAGATGATATTGATCCAAGAGTTTCTTTTGCATGGCTTGCATACTTCAGTTTTGTATGTGTGGGAGAGAGTTATATAAGCTACTGAAACTTTCCAGGAAGAGTGGTTCAGTGTGTTTGGTCCTTTGAGAAATGTGGTATCAACTGGTACTTCATATACTTACATGTATGTATAGTGTGTATTGTTGTTGCATATTCCATTTTCCCAGACAAGTAGCAAAAACACTTTCAACTTTCAGAAGGTCAAACACACATAATATCCTTATAACAAAAGCAACACTTTTTAAACAAGAAATGAGAGCAACTGAAAGTAACAGAAAATATTCACTTTCCCTTTTTTTTTTTTAGCTGAAAATGCAGCTGGAGGTGGTGGTGGAAGTGGAGAGGATGGAAAATCCAAAACCTGTATAATTTTGTAATTTGTCTCAAAGACACTGTTTCTGCTACAGAAAAGATATCGAGAAAGAACTTCAATGAGCCCCAGTGGATTTCTGCTTCGCATAGAATAGTATAGATCAATCTCTTAACATTCCTCTTAAACACTTGTCATTTGTTGGATATAATTTTCACTGGAGTAGAAGAAACAGTTACAATTAAAAACTGAAAAATCAAAAGACAAAAGAAAAAATAATGGTGCAAAATAAGTTACTGTGCACTCTAAATACTTTTTCATGACACAATTTATATACAGTATTTTTATTAAAATATGTAACTTCTGCACACTGTCCAGAAAAAATATAAATAATTTTGATAGATCTTATATGAAATTGCTGAATGAAACCTAACATGTACAATTTAATCAAAAAATTGTGATTTTCCTAACATGTATATTTAGATTTTTATATTATGTGTATTTCCTTAATCTGGCATTGTGTCCTTTTGCATCATACTCAGTACTAAATACAGTTCTAGTGCAAGCATTTCCTTCACTTTAGGAGAGCTAAACACAATTCTCTGGCTCATATCTATAAACAGCAGGGCCATGGTACAGTCTTTTTTCAAAACTACCATGGATAAATCTGCAAATTATAGTTATAGCTTGGAGAAGCCGCTTCTTTGCCCATGTGCAAATGGCTCTGCCCATAGTTCCTAAACTTAACACCTTTTATTTTAAAAATCTAAAAAGGCACACCAGAAACATATAAGTGAGAATTTACCAAGATACCTATACCACTATATCTATAGAAGTTTCTACATTCAAATGCATTTTAAAAAGCTCGTACTCCCAATGTACCTTTTTTAAAATACGGTAAATGAACAGAATTTTCTAGTATTTGAAAACCAATGAACTGGCACCAGTTTAATCTTGGGAGCAAGATGACAGCAGAAGTAGAACACATCAGAATTCACATTATCTGCCTTTCCACAACCAAGACAGACTGCATACAAATCATCTCTTCGTAAAAAAATATCTCCCTACAAAAACCTTCTGTCCTTGAAGCACGACAGAGACCACTCAATGCTTTCTACTCAGGTCTCATGAAGTCAGGTCCTCCTGCAGATAAAGAAAGGAAAACGGCTACTGTATTGTGCACAGATCTGAATATTCACTGGAACCAGTTCCAATCCTAAGAGGATCTGGATATCAAAGACAATTCCTGCAAGAAACGAGTTTGGCATACAGACTCAATCCTGCCCCCTTTAAACAAAGCAGAACCATACACTTTTTTTTTTTTTTTTCTCTGAAGGGCCCTCAACATCAAGAGAAGGGAGAGTGACGGAAAGATTTGCCTGTTTATATACCTCTGTAAGATGCTGTACAAAGATAGATACTGTGTGCAACTATCACTCAAAATTAAAAGTTTCCCACTTATTACATCTCTATAAATGGGCCAAATATTTTATGCAAATGTAGTTATGATATAAAACTGGATATTGTGTATTATTCTGTATTAAATGTAGATACAAAAGAAAGCTACTCCAAGGTTGTTTCATCATATAATTTTATTCAAACTGTATTAAATGATGTATTTAATATATATGCTGTAACATTTTATAAACATATTTTGAGGCCTCAAAACAGAGTTAGCTATCCAGAACACACACCTAATATGCAATACTTGCAGCAACAAATAGAGCAACACATTCTACAAAAGCCCGTTTGGGCAAGTTGCATACATGTAAGCAGATTGCTGCAGATTGGATTTGGCTCTCAACCAAGCTTGCACGATGACAGAGAATTAACCTTTAAATCCACCTTCTTACCTAAAGAAGCCTTCATGCAAGGCTACTTTTATTTGTTATTCAAGGACACACTAAATACGTCCTTGTACTGTCATCTATTATGTAAGTAAAAACTGTCTAAAATGTAATTATGTTAAGAAATACTTGTAAATAGTTGTCTACTCATTATGAGTGCATGTAATATGTTCATAAATACACTGCAACCATCTCTGTCACATTTTCCACATAAAATACTTACCATAAATACTTTCTACAAATAGATCTACAGTGGAAAGCACTATAAAAATATATTTTCTATAACATTAACATTCCTCAGCTTGTATTACATGAACACTTAATTCAAAAGGGTTTGTCCTTTTTATCTAAAGTAATTTTCATCCAACAAAGAAAATGGCCACCGTAACTATTCATGTGCAGACTGTTTCTTTGGAAATATGCAATAAAGAATGCTTAAAGTTGTGTTTCAATTTGAAAACAGAGATGAATCCAGTAGGTTTCTCAAGCACTACACATTCTTTACTTGTATATTCAGGATTACACTTTAAAGAAGGATTAACATTCTATCAATGCTAAGGAGATCAGAAACCACAGATAACATACAAGCTACGTGTACCTCTTCAGTGGCAAGCCACACACTTTATTAAATCAAAGATTCCAACAGCCATTCAGATTTTTAGTAAGGAGTGGAATTACTAGTCACATTATATTATAAATAAAATTTAAAACAAGGTCACAATGAAAACTTTTTAAAGAGCAGGGGAGACATTTCAGATATGATTTACTTAAATTCAAGTAAAATACACTGTTGACAAAAATGAACTTCTCTAATGGCATTTAAAAATACTTACACAGGCTAATACCTGAATATTGAAGTCTACATGACTGATAACTTCAAGGCTATTAACTCTTGTTTAATAAATTACAAACACGGATACAATAAAGTGTATGTTTTTAAACCAGTAACAGAATCTTCTAAAATGCCCTTTACAAAAATCTGGCAACTGAATTTTGGGATAAAAAAAAGAACAGCCTACTTCTGTGGTATACTGTCAATAAACTATTTTCTTGCTTGTTTACCTTCTTCCGATTTTTACGATAGGGTGTCATAAATCTTTTGCTATGAACTGAAAAAATATTTCTCATATTTCAAGAATATTCAGCTTACCACAAGAAAAAGAAAGCTTTTAGCCCTGAAGCCTTCTGCAAAGATAATCCAGTCAGATGGTTCATATGGAGTGACCGTGGGAAAGGTACGTTGTCAGAAAGAGGTTTATGGTCTCTAATTGTGAATCAATTTCCAGATACTCATCTAGACAATTCATGAAGAAAATCAACCTACATCAATTTCAAGTCTCAGAGAAACAAGTCTTGAAAGTATTCATCAAACTCTTCTTCCCTGCAGAAAAATAAAAATATGTCAAAGAAAGTTCTGCTTTTGATCTGTATCTAGGAGATAAACTTTGTATGAAAAACATTTAGCAGATTTCTGGTTAGAATATGTCTGAATTATGTACCCAGTATAGATCACTTTGACTTATTCAATACATTCCCATACCCTTCGCATTTCCTCTTCTGTACAACAGCAGTGATTTGACTGTCAAGATTTACTTCTAAAATAGTTAACAGGACAGTAGCAGATAATACAGCAGTGGTAATGTAGCAGCTTGACAAAGGTTTCTCCTCCAGTGCTGTGTGTGTGTCCTCTTATATAAAAAAACATTCCTAGATTCACTACATAGAAGGAGATTTGACATAACTTTAAATGTCAGAGTCATTAAAACACTCAGTCTCTGCCTTTGCAGTTCTAGATGGTCACAATACCAGATAAAAGTTAACTGTGATGAACTAACCGTGATTTTTCATCTGTTTCTTGCAGAGGACCTTTCCAAAAATCAGCATCTGAAGGACCGTCTTGCACATCACTGTTATCTGAATCTGTTAAAAAATTTAGAGTGCTTAAGTAATAAGTTTTGAATGAATTTATTTATTTACTTATTTATAATAAGAGTAAGTAGGTAGGGGAAACTTTTCATTTTAACCCCGAGAATAAAAAAACGCTTTACTTTGAATGAAGTAAAAATTAAAACATTTTCTAGTCTTATTCAATACAGCACCAAGAAGACTCAGGTATCAGTAATTGATATTTTGGCCAAACATAGTAAAAATCATGTCAGAACACTGATCTTGATAAAACAGCAGTATAGTACTTTGTAAAATGAAAGTTTTATAATAACAACCACTGTATTACAATACAGTTGTATTACAATATAATTTGTGATATTAAATGAATGAATTACTTTACTACTTGAATGACACATCAATGGTAATGTATCAGTGAAATTGCCAGAAAATATAGATTACATAACTGTTCCACATAAGTATACAGAAGGAGTGAAAAACAAGAAAGTCTCATTATCAGGGACTTGACTTACAGACTTACAAAAAACAAACAAAAAAAAAACAAAACAAAACAAAACCAAAAAAACCCACCACCATTCTAAATCTTTCAATAAAGATTTCCACAGAGACTTTGGGCAAGATCCGAGTTTTCAGAAAACTGCTTTGGGTCTTCCTGTATCTCTATCCTGTATCCTTCCTTATCTAGGACATTCCTCAAAGTATATTGCACAGCACAGCAATAAACAGAAACATTCAGTCCTTTCTTGAGACTCTGCGGCATGAATTAGTATGACCAGAAGATGGGGCTTATTTCACCAGCAAAGAAATTGGGTACTAGAATTACTGAGATACAAAGATAACCACTGCCTAAGGAGTCACTGAGACTCTGAGCACATCCATCTGCAATGGATCTCTGAGGTACTAATGGTGATAGCTGGAAGACTTTGGTTAAAGCCTAGAATTTATTTGGCATGGTGTCTTCTCCCACTGCTCTCCTATTAATTTTGTGTATTCAGTACATATTTCTATTGTTCAATGAAAGGAATTGTAGTACTCACTGTATTAGAAAAGTACTTTATTTACACGGCACATATTTACGTACCTAGACCCGTGCAATTATTAACAATAATTGGGATATTGTTGCACCATCTGCTTTTTTCTGGAACAATCTACCCCTTTATTTTTTGGACTATTTTCATTGTGTATCCAACCACACTTTTCTTCTTTCCTTAAAGATTTTCTTCCTAAAATTTGTTATATTTTCTCCAATAATTGTAAGTAATTATGTTGAACCTTACTATCTCTGCTTGTTTTCAACATAGCCTTCTTACCATCTTATCAAATATTAGAACTGCCAGTGAATACAACTAATACCAATGACAAATGTATATGAAATAATACAACTTATTATAGAAACATAAAGATGCAGAAGATATTGAAATACTCTACCTTTATCAGAATTATCTGAATCTTCTGAAGAAACCTCATCTAGAAAGAAACACAAATACAATTTAAAAAATAGTAAGCTTATCTTGGTTTTATCTGTTATCTTAAAATGTTTACAAAGGATACTTGTTACAACAAATTACACATAAACATGTGCTCATGCATACATACTCAATTACATTCAAAAAAAGAAAGCAAACACTGAAGCAAAGCATTTCTTTTCATAAGTTCAAAGATCATCAGTTTGAGCTCAAATAAGTTATCCCAAGATCTGTGGTGTAAAAAGGTTATCTTACATTTCCAAAATGCTTTCAACTCCCCAAGGAATTAGGTACTTCAGAACCCCCTCTGGTATGCAATATCTGATTTTTGGACAACGTACAATCTAATATAATATCCAATTCTTGAACAAATTTTTGTGGCAATAAACATTTTTCAAAAGGTTCTTCCTCTCTATATAATGTAAGAAATGAATCTTTTTTTTTTCAAATAAACCTTTCTCTTTAACCTAAAAAATTTATTTTTTTGACTACCTATGTTACAGTCTAGAAACAACTGCATATCTACATATTTTGCATATCTATATACATACCTATATAGGTATGGTAAAATTAACATTCCTCTTTTTTTTTTTTTAATAATATCGAAGGTTTAAAATTTAAATGTACCTTTATGGGCCTTTTTTTTTGACTTCTTTTTTGTTGAACGAGATAATTTTGTCTTCTTAACTTTTGGTTCTTTAGAGCTCAGTACAGCTGTGCCTCTTTTCTTGCTTGCTTTGATTTCTTTCCTCCTTTTAAAAAAAAAAAAAAAAAAAGGTACATCTTCTTTGGTATATATATATACCCTTCAAGCAAGAGTAAATCTTAGGTATTTAATTCACTCAAACAGTTGCCATTTTTTTCTGAAGCTTATCATTAGTTAAACAAAACAACAAAAAAAATCAGCTGACGCAGAAGAATCTTAAGCCTAAGAAACTGCTGCAGACCGACAACCCATGTATTTTATTTTCCATGTGACTTATGTAGGCTTACTGTATGAATATAACGATTTATTTCCTGCTTCTTAATCTAGAACAGTCAGGAAAATTATTTCTAAGTATGTACTACTCTAAAGCCAACTAAGGGAAAATATGCTTGACCGTGTTTTTTTTGAATCCATGTGGTTTTACAATTTTAGTTCCAAAAAGAAACAAGACAAATCAAACAAATCTGTTAGTTAATTGTCATTCTTAATATGTGCCTACACAGCACTTTAATGAAATTGAGTATGAATTATCTTTTAAAATAAACTACCTTTTATGTATAAATCCATCTAGACACACCTTTCATTTTTGTTACTTTAAAACAGAAACAGTATTTTCCTAGCTCAAAGGTTTTCCTTTCACATGCTTTTTAGACACTTTAGCGATTAAGCTGTACAACTGAGACCACTTCAAGATCCAGAAGACCATAAAATTGGAAAAGCTGTGCAATTCAAAAAGATTACAGACGATAATCAAAAACAAATCAAGTGTTAATGCACATATTTTGTAGGTTCCAAATAGAGTATTTTAGTTTTCTCTGCTATTAGGAGTGATTCTCAAAGACGAGCAAATACTTAAATTCAGAATTTCAAAGCACAGTTTGACTCACACGTAATAATCCTATTTTTTAATAGAGGAAAAGCTTTCCAAATCTTAAACATGGGAAAAGATAAAATAAAAGGATGGTATTTTTCATAAACTTTCTGAAGAGAAAAATAACTATTGGGCTGAAACTAAGAAAAGGAAACTTTGGGGGAAGGAAGATTCTTCTAGTTTGGGAAGTTTTGTACTTTCATTAGCACAAAAGTACGTAAGTCTCAACAATGTGAAGCCAATGACTTTATAAGAACTCCAGAACAGAATCTACTTCAGTGTCAATTAAGTTTCTAATTGTCTAGTTGAACTTTTATCCTTATATGCTGTTATTCATACTAGCAACATATCAATAATTCAGCCCCCATATTTTCAAAATATTTAATTACCGGTGATGAAAGTTTAGTTTGTAGGAACATTCTGGACATAGTCCTGAAAAAGAGAGAATGAGAACACCATAGCCATGTATTCGATAAGCACAACTAATAAAAACTTATTAATAAACAGATCAAATTGTTCTACAGTTATATTGAAGATCCACAAGTCTCTTACATCTTCACCAGAGACCAAGTGTTGCCACCTGGAGTGTTTTGTGCACAAAACAAAAAACACTATTAGCTTCTTTTACATAGAAAAACTGTGTCAATTGTTCTAAGTTTAATTATCTGCTGAATATAGCAAAATGTACTGAATAAGAAAACCCCACTCAAGAGACAAGAATAGAAAAGGAAGCAAGTTAATTAAAGCTAGACTTTTTGGAATAAAACAAAAGATGTAAAAATAACCTCAGTTGAGCTGAAGGTGTGCAAAAACTTGACTGTTCCGAAGCCCTAAAGACTCCTAAGCCACATAATTAAGCAATGAAAATTATGAACTTTCCTTGCAAGTCAGTATTGTCCAATAAACCCAGACATGCCTGTATAGAAAATAGCTTATAAGTTATTCTAATTTTATGACATCATGAATTATACAGGATGAAGTGCTCAACCTGTAACAGCTTTGTCATACATAACAATAGTAGCCATTCTCAACAAATCAAGACCATTACTACCTTTAATTAATCAAACAAAATTATCTCCTATTCTACAGCTTATTTTCCACTTTTCATGAACTAGTATCATTATCATTAGGTCTCACTCTATAGCTTTTCAAGAGCAGGATACTCATTTTCTTTTAGGTTTATATATCCTTGAAGGATTGACTTACTCAATTTCACAAGTGCATTCCTCTTTTCACCGTGTTCAACATAACCAAAATTCACCTCCCAGCTCTTCAGGCCTTCTTCCTCATCACAGTGCTTATTTCCACAAGAAAACTGACCTTTAAAGACATCAGAAATAGCAAACCATGGTTCAGTGATTAACATGCATAGGCATGGGGTTGTTATTTCCAGTTTTGCTCAGTTTTTGCTTTTGTTTTCTTTCAAAGAAAAAAAGCCCAAAACTAAAAATAAAACCTAGATTAAGGAAACAATGACTAATAATGACAAAACAATCATACTTGTCTCATATTGCATATTTGCAAAGAAAGAACAACTTAAACCAACTTAAACTTCCTTTTACATTGCATAGAGGAAGGAAGATCTTGGGGGGGGGGGGGGGGGAAGCCTAATCCTGAACTAGGATATATACTATGCCCTAAATGATAACTTGCTTATCAGAGCATGATGGATCAGCAGGTGCAATTCAGCCATACATCCTTAATGACATAATCTATCCAATGTACAATGAATAAACAAAATTAAGATGTCCATATTCTTATTACCTTACAAATTTACTTGATATACTAGACATACAATTTGCGTTTTAGTGACTTTCCATAAACACTTTCCTTTAAGGAAAACAATACTTAAAAAAATAAATTTAATTCTGTGAAAAAGCATGCAGCAGCTTTAAATGTTTCCTTGGGTTTATTATATTAAGTACAACACTAATTTTAAAACAACATACATGTAATCAATGTTGTTTACACCACTGGGTTCCCAATACTGCAGTAATAAAGACACACATATTCACTTTGCAGAGGACTAATTTGTATGCAGAGCTGGTGGTAAGGATCTATATTAATAGGCTCACAAGCAGGACTGTTTGTGAACGATTAACCTCAGAACATTCTGTTTAAGCTGCTAACTAATGGATTGGAAGTGTTCTCAGATACTTAAGTTCTGCAATTATATTCTGCCATTATAAAAAATTTTGAATTAATATATTTTCAAAATGTTTAACCCCATGAAAGGTGTGGTTATCAGGAACCTGTATCATCAGGAATCATTTATACCAATTATTAAAAAAATGAAAATCAACAAGGAAAAATTTATACTATTTAAGAGTTTTGGGAACTTAATCAAATTCTGTTTTATTTTTGTTTGTTTGTTTGTTTTTTCCCCTTGTCCTCTGAAAAAAATCAGTATCTTCAGATTGCTAAGGCAAGGAATGAACTGCTAGGTAAGCCAGGACTTTACTGTGTAGGTCACCATAATTCTGTGACTTTATACATATACATATATTTATGACGATCTAAATATTTTAAATGATGGTGGTTTTTGTTTTTGTTTTGTTTTGTTTTTTCCTAGAAGATCCTTACTCCATACCATATATGTATACAAATGGCCAGGCTTTTCTCAACCTCTTCTTTCACACTGCAATGCCTAAAACACATGCTCAAGCCCTGACTTGAATATATAATTCTACTGTTCGTGAAGTTTTTTTCAATAGTATTTATCACTGTAGAATGTCATAAAAGCATTACAAGTATTTTTTTCAAAGAAGTAAGAGATCGTTACAACCCCCTTTCACTCACCCTAACTCTCCTTCCCCATGACCTTACAAAGAAAGGCATGTAAAACAAAGCAACCAAATGTGAATAACCCATCTCTATGTTCCCTTCTTAACATACCCCAAACCATAACTCAATCCACCAGCGGCGGTTCTCAGCACCACTATTACTGTCACAGCTAAATTAAGCACATACTCTCCTTTTTAAAATATGAATCATAATTCATTCATACATAGCTGACCAGGTTAAGGTAGGTATTAATGCTTTATTACACTTTAATTAAAGTAATTTATATTACTGACTTATATTAGAAAATAGCAAAAGAAAGACATTAGTCATGTCTTTCTTAAATAACCACTTCAAACTACACTTTGCCAGAGCATCTCATACGCTAGGTAACAGTGGATTCTTGCGCCCCTCAGTGGTGAGAGATACCATTTCTCAATTCTTACGTTCCAATTGTTCTACAAGCTTTATACTTTTCATTAGAAAGCTTAAAACATGTAATTCTGCACTTTCTCCTGCATTTTAAAATATAGTGTATCAGGTATTAAAAGCACAATGCATCTTTAAATTCTTTTCTCCCTCATGAAGTCACAATAATTCATAAATTATGAATTTCTCATTTAACTTTTGTCATCTTTTAAAAGTGTTCATTCAATAAGACATACAACTGTATCAAATTTAGGTACCTGTTAACATAATCTGTAGTGCTGAAAGCAACGTATGACTACAACTACCTTTAGAAACATGATGTAAAAAAAAAACACAACAAAAAACACAACAGCATTGTATTTCTAACTTCTTGTAACGCATAATAATAAATAGAACTGTTTACAGATCTTTTCTGATCAACAGTATCACTCCACTCAATTATCTTGCATGTGCATGCATGACTCCTGAAAACTGCATAGGTGTACGAGCATTCTACCCCCAGGAACAGCAATACGTTCACATAATTTACTTGCTTGTTCAGTTACTTGAAAACTCCATGCCCCTAGGCAATGAAATGAGGACCACTGTGCAAGTTCCAGTAATACAATGCTATCAACCCACGTACAGAATCAGCTAGAATAAGTTACCGATTTATAGACAGAATAGGAAGAGATGACAACCATTCTCACTGATGGTTTCAAAACCAGGTTAGCCTGAAACAGATGTCGTGTGTAGTACTTTAATTACGAAGTTAACATGTTCCAAAACAACACTGGAAAAACTGCTAAAAAAAATATCTTTTGAGAAAAGAATTCAGAGACTTCAATTAAAGGTATCAAAGACTATTAAGTTAATGTAGAACTACTGGAGAGAAGCAGCTGAAAAATATATCCATGACATTCTACATTACCAAATGCATTATGTTGGTGTCCATTACAAATTTGACCTTGTGAAAGTAAATTACATGTTCTCTTAATTTAGGCTGGAGAAAAGGAGGCTCAGGGGAGACCTTATTGCTCTCTACAGCTACCTGAAAGGAAGTGGTGGGGACCTAGGGGTCAGCTTCTCCTTGCAGATAAGTAGCAATAGGAGGACCTATCTGGCCTCAAGTAGCACCAGGGGAGGTTCAGTCAGGTTGGAAATTGGGAGAAATTTCTTAGGGTGGTTAGGCATTGGAATGGGTTGCCCAGGGAGGTGATGGAGTCACTGTCCCTGGGGGTGTTTAAGGAAAGGCTGGACGTGTTACTTTGGGATATGGTAATATTGGTGGTAGGGGGACGGTTGGACCAGATGATCTTGGAGGTCTTGTCCAACCTTTACGATTCTATAGAAAAAAAAATAATCTATGCAGATTAGCATGCACACTAGAGCTATGTGGAATAAAACAGTGAAGTAAACAGTTACATCAATTTATTGTCTATCACCATCTGATACACTTATCAGCATAAATTGTCAAATACTGTCAAAAAAAAATTATGTTGAAAAGAAACAAGAGAAGCAAAAGGCAAGGTCAAATGCAATATAAAATGAAAGAGAGCATTATTACCTTTTCCTGAAATTACTTCTTTCTCGTGTCTCCATCTAAATCCAAACTGTTATGATAAGAAACAAAATCAGTTTTGAACAGTCAATGTATTCAATAATATAAAGCCTATTTTCAGTGACTGATGTCCTGCGTTTCATTCATTAAATTCTGGTTACTAAAATTTAATTTATCTGTTAATTAAAAGTATCTCTCTCCTTCTGCTTACCAGAAGTATCCCAACTTACTCATGCAATTCAAATTCTAGTAGATGCTGTGTTTGATAGCGAATAACTTTTTAAAATGTTTCATAGCAGGCAGAAGAACAAATGGGAAATTGGGACAGACTGGCTTTATTAAATACTTCATTGTGATTTTGTCCACACTAAAAACTGAGAAGACCACTGGAATACTGAAAAGGCATATGACCACAAACCAATGGATCACCTATCACACCCTAAATACTATGACAAAAGGAACAGCTAAGTTATATTTCCCTTTACATTCCCTAGAAACTTCACCTGAAGATAACCCAGCTATTGTTTTTGTTTTCCAGTAGAATCTGCTTCATCCTCTCAAAATGCCAAGTAGTCTAGTGAAAAGATCAAAGACGGAAAGGTCTGAGAACAGCCTGGGAAAAACTATTTTATTTTCAAAACCTCAAAACTATTTTATTTTAAACCTCAGTGGTATACAACTTCTCCAAAAAGGGCTATTTTGTATTTTCATTTAAAATTCATGAACATGTGATAACAAGAAGATAAAATAAAATTCTTTCTCTGTAAGCAAAGCACAGAAAATGCTGAACTTCATGTTAAAAGTTAGGGGGGTGAGGGTGGGCACGATGAGGGGAGAAGGAGGGACAAGGTTTCCAAAATTACAGAGGTAGGGGACAAATGGCTGTAAAGCCCATCTCTGGCACCTGTGTTCCAAAGCATCCTTTGGAATACAAAGCTGCCCTTGAGGCACCCAAAGACTGAACCCACACAAACGTGCATTTTCCAAGATGCAGTGACATGCATTCTGTAATATATTGGATTGGTTTAAAGGTTTTTTTTTTTCTTTTTTTTTCTTATTTTAAACACTGCGCAGAGCCTAGGTATCTTTTAATCCGTGTAGTCTTTATTGCCTTTTTTTTTTAAATAAACCATAATAATTCCTTATCTGAAGGGCATCAGTAGGGAGTTTTCATGAGAAATAATATGTCATTCAAAGAACATTGGAAAAAATGGAGTAGCAAATGTTCTGGCTCTTAAGAACATGCTACAGACTCATAAATACTTTGCACCTTAATAACCAAAGCTGAAAAATCGAGTAGAAAAGCATCAGTACTCAAATGTTTTGTCTGTACTGATTTTTCTCAAGTCAATATATTATGTAGAGATGTCTAAGAAAACTAAAAATTTGAATATCAATATTTGACTCTTGAAATCAATCCACTAATTTTTGAATTTGTTTTATAATATAAACAAAGTTTTCATATATACTGGTTTCGCTTTTGTAAAAACAAACAAACAAAACAAAAAAAAAAACCAAAAAACCACACAGAAGATCAGGTTTCTGCTATCAGATAATTAGCTGAGGTTGGATCAGGTGGTGCTTGTCCATCTGCAATGTGGTCTAAAGTACCAGTTAAACCACTTATGCTTGAGTCAAAAAAAAATTAATCAATAGTGAAAAAAAAAAAAACACAAACAAGAACTCTGCTGAGGAGTTAAATGAAAACAGAATGTAAAGCATATTTGTAAATACAGAACCAGTAATGGAAATCAACAGTTGATCTACAGTGTTTTTTTATTCCTGTTTTAAAGGGTATTCCAATTCTGAAAAGCTTGTAATACAACTGAAAAATATTGCAAGTTTAAGATTAAATGTCAACAGTATTTTGGCATCAATTTTGCATGTGTGTGCTGCAGGCTATAATGAGTGAAATGCTTTTTTATAGTCCCTCTGCCACTTCCCCAGCCACCAAGTTATCCATGCACCCTTTTGCTACTTCAGTACTTTTCTGCATTTTCTCTCCCAGTCCTAACATGACCTGTTATGATATAAATCAGTTGATATCCTTCACAGAGTATTTCTGCAACAGTATCAAGAAAAAAAGAGACCACAATAACAAGAAAATAGGCAGCCAGAACCACCAACCAGAAGCCCAGTTTACTGCTTGGATGAAACCTGTCCTTATCTGCAATTCAATTTTTGCCCATCACTATTCCACCAACTAATGGCAAATGACGGAGAGCAAAAAAGGCTAAGAAGAAACCAATAAAATAAAAATGAAGCAACAACTTAAGTCCTCTAACTAAACCAAAATACCAGGAACAGATTAAACTACATAGAAAAATTAAAAATTAGGGTAGGTTCATCAATAGTCAGCCTGCAAAACGAAGGAAAGCAGAAGCAGTTATTCTGTCTCACCTTCCTCGTTAAATGAGTTCAGCAAGATACTAAATGAGCTATTTCTCTACCTTCAAGGTAGACCAAGACTCAGTCGAGCAACTCCAAAATGTTTTTTATGGGACTATCAAATGGCTAACTTATGAAGAAATGATGTTTAAAAAAATGTGAAAGATCTTTTAATATCCATAAAGAGTAAAATTCTCAATTGAATACAGACTGCTTTCATAATACTTATTAGCTGCAGCAACAACTAACATGTCCACAGTGACATCTTTCAGAAAAGACAAAAGGTATAAATTTAAAGAAAACTGTGGAAAAATGCCACAGATATTTTAAATATTTTTCTTTTCACAGAAAAACCTTCTATACTGACAAAAGTGAACATATTAACATTACCAAGTGAAAGACAAGTTGGCCTAGAAATCTGAAAAAGGTCTGGGAAAAAAAAAACACAACAAAAGAATAAAATATTCTGTTTAATGACCAGGTGTCAGATGGATTTCATTTTTTAGCAAATGACAGACATTTCCAATCTGTTGAGCTACAAAACAAAGCAGAGACAGCAAATAAGAATCCTTCTGGAAAAATACAAAGGCTAAGAAAACAGAACATTTCTAGTCTAATGCCTAACAAAGTAAAACTTATATGCAGAGCACTCTCACGCTCTCCCTTACTGCACAGCAAAATTGACAATAGAGCTAAAATATCTGACAATACACAGATGGTCATTTATCATCCTCAAAGCTTGCAGACAAGATGCACAGAGGTACAAAGACAACCTTGACCTCAAGTAACTCTGATCTAGGGAAATGTAACGAGTAGCAGACACACCATAGGCAAAAGTTGTCAAAGCACACTTATCCAATGTCTACAAGCAGCCTCATATCAGAAGACCACCTTGGCATTGCTCAGTAAAATTAAAAGCAAAGGAAATGATGACATGCAAAGAAAAAAAATAATGTAACCCTCTGTGTGCAATGCAGAGTTCGTTGTTGATGCAGCAAAACTGTGAGAGTTGCACCATTAAAAAAAAACCTTGGTGTTCAGTTGTCACTCTGCCAGAGATGTTTCCTTATTCAGTGCACCTTCATGGTAATGAGGTAAGATGCAGATGAGGAGGAATGGACTTCTTCCTCATTGAACATAAGCTTTGGTCTTTCTCTTTTTCTCCATGTTTAGGTTACTAAAAACTGGTTATGAACTTCTATTATTGACTGCAGGTGTGTAATTTTAGGAAGAACTAATTTGAGAAAAGCTAACTAAATTTGGTAAAAGCTCATCTACACCCCCCAAAGAAGTACAGAGAGACAGTGGCAGTAAAAAGAACTCAAATAATACCCTGTCCCCTGCTGCTTCAAGGGCCGTCACAGGAGCCAGCAGGCCATCAAAGGTGCACCTCCCCAACCCCAGAGGGGTACAGAAGGACAACATTGGTTAGGAACCCAAGGTACCAACTCCAGAGGAATGAACTGCCAGGGCTGTCCAGGCAGAACCATCAGCCCCATTGTCCAGGTGTGAAACCCATCATAATGAGCCATCAGGAACAGCTCTCTGGATCACCTTTCAGATGGAGGGGTGAGACACAACATGGCACACAGGGCAAAAGCTTTCTGGGACTGCACAGGATTTATTACAGGACGTTTAGGGATTGAACTAGAGGCAGAGAGGGACTCTGAGAGCTTTGGGGAAGAAAAAGTGCAGAGTAAGAGAAAAGTAAGGAGCAGGATGATGCCATTGGTACTGTCTTTGTGTGAGTGCTCTGTGCTCATGTCTGCAATCTGTGTGGATGATCCTGTATGTACATTGTATGTACATAATAATAATAACTGTAATTATTATACACTTATATGGCTGTACATGTGCTCTGTGTGGGTGCCTACGAGGAATACATTTTCAGCCTCATTACTGGTTGGAACTGGGTGCAGGGAGCTGCAGCAGCCTTGCCCCTTGCATGCTGTTGGGCCCAGCAATTCCTTTAACAAAGAATATCAACTTAATGAAGCTGTACACAGGAGATATGAGGCTTCTTATTGTTTGCTTTTTGAGCTTCTTGTCTTTGGTAAGATGGTCTGCTGATTTTTCAGACCTCAGCAGGGTGCTTCCCACGAAAATGATACTTACCATTATCCACTATTTAGGAAAACTGAGTTCATTTTCTCAGAAGAAATGTTCTAAATGAGATCTTAACTACAATCTCTATGCGTAGGTCTGTAGAAGAATTAGCTGGCTAGAAAATTTTGTCTAGTAGAAAAACAATTATACGTGTGAAAAGACAGATGACTATGTATGGGCAAGTCTCAAACTATGTTTTTTGATAAAAGCTTTTTATAGATAGATAGATAAAAACACACACGCAAAAAAACTCATTGCCAAGTTTAGCACCACCTAACAGCATATAAAGAAGCATCATCAACTATGAAACAAAAGATTGACCAGCTTAGAAGCTTGCCATCCACCCTACACCTCTCATAGCACCAGCACTGCAAAACAGAAGGCACGAGGGGCTAAAGATAACTGCCTCCAGTTTCTGGAAAACAGAAAAAGAATCAAGGCAGAAAAAATCTGAAAGCACAGGCTGCATTCCGTTGGTGTGAACATGAACTGATCAGCAGCCTATTTCTGACTCCAAGAAAAAAAACTTGCTTTTGGCATCCTTCTGTACCAAGCATGGGCATGGATAAATCAATAATCAAGAATGAACTGGAGAAAGGACTCTTGCATAGTCAGAACATATCTGAGGACAGAAAGCCTAACCTAATAAAGAGAACAAATTACCTGATGTATCACTTACGCTGAAATGGCAGTTCCAAAAATATAGGTAATGACTTACTAGCATAAACAGGAATTCAGAGTGACCTCAAAGTTAGGACAGTCACATTTGAAGTCTGACAAGGGAATACTGTTCACACAACACACACACAAAAATAGGAAACTGGGGCAAAAGAGTTTCCCACAAAAGATAGCAAGCATATGGAAACTTGGCACAGTAAGAAAAGAAACAAAATCTGTAAGCATGCTCAAGGGAAACTCAGGTTGGGGCGGGGGTGGGGACAGGATATAGAGGGATATGAAACTGTAGGAAAATAAAATATTTTAATTTTGTATTTTTCTGTTTACTCATCTTTAGAAGGCTGTCCTCTTTTCTGCCTAATATTAGAGTTTAAGCCCAGTCCTTGCAAATATTTACCAGTGAGTGTAATTTTCAATACTATAAATAGTCTCAAAGAACTTTATATAGACACTGTTCGCAGGGCTGGGTTGTTACTATGTGCTAACAACACTAATAGGCATTTGAGTTCAGCAACACTTTGCAAAATTACAATACAAAATTCACATACTCTTTTTGACTAAAAGGTTAGTCAAAAACTTGGAAACAACAAAGACTGTTTTGGCTAAGAAGGAAAACTGGTCTTGGAATTTGTTTGGTTCTCTTAAGAAATTTTATTTATTTACAAAAAAAATACAAATCTTGTTTCCATAAACAGAAAAGAAGAACCAGCGACAGATACTGCTTTAGAACAAGCATATCCAAAATTGTTTCAGCCACCCTTCAAGTACAAAACTCTCTCTCTTTAGACTTTTTTTTTTTTTTTAACAGTAACATTCCCAACTTTTTTTTTAGGCTTCATCAAATGCTTCTCTCTAGACAAACCCCTCTAGCCTTCTCTCCCCAGCCTCTCTGCATTTTGTGCCTTTCTTACACACAATGTACCTCTTCATAAAACCCTATCAGAGAGAAATGCTTCTATTCCCACAGAAGCACATTTTTGGGGCAGTGACAATGCTTGGATTCAAAACTGCTGCTGCTTATTAAATAACCTGACAGTTTCTCTCAACTCTCTTTCTAGGGAAGGGGTACTAACAATCTGGTTTCACAACATATACACTGTTGTAAGAAAAAAAAGGCATACTTTAAAACCAAGATGATTTACAATAATGAAACGTACCTTATTCTCTTTATATCTACTGAGATCTGCTATACAGTATTCTTTGAATAATTTATCATAATACTTCTTTGCAAGTCTCTTCTCCCTGTAAAAAAAAAGGTATTATTTTTATTAAATATAGAACATAATACTATTTATTTTATATTTTAATGACATTAACCAGACAAAGATGTTTTGTTTCATCTGAAGAACACAAGTTGTAGAACTAGAAATGCAAAAGAAATACACTCTTTGAGATAAGAGGCAATTTCCACAAAAGCAGGAAAATGCATCTAAAATATACCTACAAAATCACAAATTAAAGTGTTTTTTTTGTTGTTGGTTTTGTTTTTTTTTTTAAAGAAAGGGTTCCTTCAGGATTTTCAGAACAGTCATCTCAGAGAATGCACAAATACTTTTTCCTTCTTTCTGTCACCAATTCATTTTGCCACTAAGTCATATTACTAAACCTCTTAAAGGTCTTTCATTTCTAACTGCATTAAAGATCAAAGAATGATCACTAAGTATGAACAGTAATTCTTAATAAATAGGGGATATCATAAATTTAGTACAAAGTGATCTAAAAATACTATGTTTTATATAATAGTTCCAGGTACCAATTCATATCTGCTTCATCATCTTCATTCCACAGGAATCTATGGTTTTCTCTTATAACATCAAGATCCGTCTTGTCATTTGCTCTGTAAAAGAACGCAATTTTATTTTAGTACGATATAACGTTAACATGAAAAGTCAGTCACATAGTAATTTGGTAAACATCAGTATTCATCATTTTTATCTCTACCTCACTGTATAAAGGAATTACTATGGAATAAAACCATTAAAAAATGTATTACTCCCTGGTATACCATTTCCCAAATGAAAAATCCACAGTACTAAATGGTCACTGAAACTGTGGATGACATAATTCTGTCTGAAAATTCTTTTTTCTGAAGACAGTTATGGATAGCTCTAAAGAAGGATATCATTATTCTGGACAATGGGTAGCAACTTTGAAGATTTGAAAAATGTTCCAGACTGATACTTTGAAGGTACTGCCAGATATTTCTCAACACACCTTCAATTAATGCTCACCTGTCATCTTTCCTTTTACATAACAAACCAGGAATTAATTCAGCTCATGGTAAGTTCTTTTATAAAAATGATGGAAAATGAAACAAGGCAAGTTTGTGCTCCAGATATTTGCAATGACTATCCTTACTACTTGTGACCAAAATAATTAGTAGCTTGATACACACACACGTCCCTCTCTTCCCCTGAAGATACAGTTTAACAGCTTTGTGTAACAAGGGGGTTCTGAGGACATCAGGGGAAAGACTGCTAACGGTTCTTACCCAGAACGTCGGAAATCCTCCTTTTTGCCACCATAGTATAAAATGTAGTCATTCACAAACTTTTTATGTCTTTCATACTGAATAAAGCAATTAAGGATTCTGTTTCAGTATTTAAATTATTTTACTGTTAGTTTAAAACAAAAATAATAATAAAAATGTTTTATATACTTAGCAGAAAGATTTTTTTTCTCAAAAATTTTTTGGTAATTTCCAGAAAGAAAGGAATTAATTAGCAACTTTTACCTAATAACCTCTTATAGAAGCTACCTTCCAAATACTGAACTTCAAGGCAAATTCATCTTTAAAACCTCAACCAGCTGCCGGAAGTTTATAAAATTGTCTTTCTTCTCCAAAAATGCTCTATAAGCATATATACAGAAGCTAGTTTAAATCTTCAGCTGTAATTCGGAACAGCTTCTTAGTACTACTGCTTTGGTTTAAAACATAATATAAATATTTGCATCCTCAGTAAGTTTGCAGATGACAAGTTGGGGTAAGCATCTCTCTGACAGAGGGTAGGAAGGCCCTGCAGAGAGACCTGGACAGGCTGGGTCGAGGGGCAGCCAGCAGGACCAGGGAGGTGATTGCTCCCCCGTACTCTGCTCTGGTGTGGCCGCACCTCGAGTACTGTGTTCAGAATGGGCATTTGTGAAGCAAACACAGCAGGTTTAACTGGCACAATGAAATGCATTAAATACAACATACAATCTTGTGTTAGTATTTGAGTCACTGAGTTAAAATTACGGGACAGTAAAGGTCTTAAATAGGCACCACTTAAAAACGCTAGCAGAAACGTATGAGTCTCTACACAATGAGTTTTGCAGTTATTCTAGAAAATAAGGGCTTCTCTGTGAATAACAACTGTCCACAACATCAGGGGAACTGATTAACATATGTCTCCTTTACAAGCATGAGATGGTTTACAAAAAGAACCTAATTTGAAGAACTACTCAGTGTCTGATGCTGCACTGTCAACTGCTGCAATAACCAAGATATCCAAGTATTTCAACAAAACAGATAACCTCTGCCCCACTGTCAAAGTTGAAGAAAAATTAAATAGAAGGATACAGCATCCATCGCTATCAAGTGAAATCTTCTTTTTCTTGCTTCTTCCCTGTTAATAACAAATATGTTTGAGTGAAAGTTACCTTTACATTAAGGAAAAAAGCCTCACAAGAGCATCAGATTAAAGATACCTATCCCATTCTTCAGCTGCAAATTGTCTGTGAGCCACATTGCCTTGTTTTGCTTTTTGGAATGGCTTTACCAGAAGGCTCTCTTCCTTTGTGCTACAGATAAGGGAGAAAAAAAGGGAGAAATGTTAGTCAAAAACTTTCCATAAGCAATAGCATTTCCATATCCAAACTTTGCACTAACTCAAGTAACAAAACCTGCTATGCTAGTTTCTACGGTTTCTGTCTATTTAACTCAACATTTCAAGCCCTTTATAAATCTAGGCTTCACAGCCCAGTAGAAAAAGAAAGGACAATATGTTCACTGAATAAGAGAGACTGTTAATAACACTATCCTATCCTTTCATGCTAATGTCTCAACACCTCATTAAACAGTTCTGCCTCTCTTAGTGCAAGCATGGTAATTTAAAACTTATTTAAGTACTGTCTTGTGAACCATACATGTCAGTGGCCAGCTAAAAATACATTCAAATTTAACAAAGTAATAAAAGTTAAATATAAAGTGATACACTTCAGCTTAGTAAAAGGTATATTTAGTTAGTTTCATTCCTCAGTAGAAGTGAAGAAAAAAAGATTTTTCCATAATTACCAGCTGGCAGAAAGAAAGGAAGTCAGAAACCTGTAGCCAGCTGGCCAGGGAATTTATATTCCAAGCTATGGGATACAGGACTCTAGAAACTAAGCATATCATTTGCTCAAAAGGATCTGTAGGCACAAAATTCCCATAAGGAGATTCCATAAAACAGCAATACAGAAAAAGCTTAAGACTACTATCGTCCTTAAAGTGAAAATAATATCATCATAGAGTAAGAAAAAGATATACACATATGCAGTGAACCCACATTAGAGCCCTACTGGGAATCAGCAGCAGTGTGCCAGAACAAGGGTAGCAATGATATTTTTGAAAGGCTCCTGATGGTTAGTTCCACCTAGGAAGCAGAATGGCGTAATGTGTAATGGCCTTTTAAAGAAAATCAAAACTGAACAAAACTAGTCACTGTTTTACTGGAGAACAGCCATATTTATAAAATAAATGCCTTCTATTATTCCAATGATTAAAACACTGACTTTTTCCCAGAATGTAAACACTAGAAAACCATTCCTTCAATTTCATTACAAAGGAAAATATGCAAGAGTCCTAGGAAAGTTTCCAGAAAGCCTTCTTAAATAAAGTCTAATAACAAAGCAAGGAAGAGGCAGGAGAAGGTATGAGAAATGTATGTATAATGTAGGCAAAATGTTTAGTATGGTGCAGAAAGTGTCCAAGGATTATGGTGCCAAAGCAAAATAAATAAATAAATAAAAATCTTAATGATATAATAAGATCAGACTACAAAATTCAAGTTCACTACTTCTGCAAACCAATGGAAGAATTGGCAAAATGGTCTCAAATAAGAGATATGTCGTTACATTGCAAGGATTGAGTACCAATTAATTCACCAATACAATTCCCAGGTCTCTTCATAAATTAAATGACTGTAGTGGTTTAAACTTGGTAGGCAGCTAAGTACCACACAGCCACTTCCTCACTTCCTGCCCAGTGGGATGGGGGAGAGAACAGGAAAGATAAAAGTGAGAAAACTCATGAGTTGAGATAAAGACAGCTTAGTAAGTGAAGCAAAAGGTGAGTATGCAAGCAAAGCAAAGTAAGGAATTCGTTCACTGCTTCCCATCAGCAGGCAGATGTTTAGCCACTTCCAGGAAAGCAGAGCTCCAGCAGGCATAATGGTTACTTGGGAAGACACGTGTCATATCGCCAAACATCCTCCCTTCTTCCTTCTTCCACCCAACTTTTATTGCTGAGCATGACATCATATGGTATGGGACAACCCTTTGGTCAGCTGGGGTAAGCCGTCGTGGCTGCGTCCCTTTCCAGCTGCTGGTGCACCCCCAGCCTCCTCACTGGTAGGGCAGCATGAGAAGCAGAAAAGACCTTGCCTCTGTGTGCAAGCACTGCTCTGCAACAACTAAAACGTGTTTTCAGCACTAATTTCTAAGCACTAAATCCAAAACACAGCACCATATGAAGAAAATTAACTATCCCAATGAAAAAAAGCAAAATAATAAACAAGTAGCAGCAGTTCTTCACTTCCTCCAAGCAGGTGTTTTATATCTACAAAGCCTGCTGCTACTTGGCCTCTCTTGCCTTGCTTTCCTAGCAGTTTCACGTTTCCTGATGGATCACAGTGAAGTGAAGGGAGCAGCCAAACTCCAGCAGTTCATGCTAGTGCTCAGAAAAATGAAACACACTGCTCCAAGAACCGAGAGGCACATAGACACCAGATGGACATGGCAGAACAGATTTTAATCAGTTGTCCCTGGGAGACAACATGCTTTGGCAAGCTTGGTGTGCGGAAATGCTGGAATCTGAGGTTGATTTTTCAAAAATCAGTTCAACACCAGACTTTACATACCACAGCATAATTTTCTACACAGTAATAGACCATTTGTACACAACACACAATGTAAAGTATTAATTCTGTACTACATTACCTTTTAGTCTTTTGCACAGACTTCTCTCCATTCTCCTCATCACTGAAATCAGAATCATAGCCGCCATGGCCACGCGCCTGGAAATAAATAAATGACAATGCAGTCAATATACCTGCTAGAATAATACGGATACGGCATAACTAGAAATGAGTACTGTGCATCATGAATAAATAAAAGACACTAAGCACACAATCAAGTGCAAATTCTCACATATGTTTAAACCAAATCATATGCAACATACAAAGCAGAAAATTTTCTAAATAACATAGGACAAAGAAACTATGGTTTCTCACAGACACTGTCAACCTGTCAAAAATCACTATATAAACAATTTATATACAGGTGTTTCCATACTTAATCTCAACAGATGCAGATAAAAAAGATGCTAAAACACTTTTGGTCTTTCAAACAATCTCTTATACAGAAAAGGTGAGTATTTTCCCCAAGAGCTACTCTTTCAGAAGGCTGGAGGACAAAAAATGACGTGCCTACATTAAAAATAATAAACAAGGAGGAGCAAAAATTTTTCTTGGGCTGTGGTACAACATTTGAGATTGTTAGATCTTATATAAATATCTGGAAAGCTGATTGAAATGATTATCTAAATACAAAATAAGATGCCTACAAAAGCATACAGTTTAATCGGCACAACATTCATACCACGAAATTAAATATTTTTCCCACACATTTTTGGACCATTATTACTTATTATGTTATTAAATAATAATAATAATCCCATATCTTAATGCCATCAAAATGAACAAGCACTAGCTAAAGCCCAAATCTGTCACCTCCATTTTTCAGCATACAGTTACATATGCAGTTCTCTCAGTGGAAGCACTGGCTTCAGTCGATCCCACCTCCTCTCTCTCACTCATAATCTCATATCTTCCTTCTAGCTGTCCAGCTGCAAAGTGTTCTAAAACTACACATGAGCCAGATCAAACCACTCATCCAAGTTACAACAAATGATCTCATAAAAAGTTCAAAGATAAATTCAGGGTGAAGAAAACCAACCACCCCTGACCGATGTCCCAATACTTTTAAACCAATGCGTCTCTGAAGGCACAGTACGGCAGCAGTCCTGTGGTGTGTATACCAGTCCTTGTGTGCACAGACAAGTACTGCACCAAAGCTGTGTTCATGCATCAGCAGCTCCAGCAGCGCTGAAGGCACTCGTGGAGACCCAGACCGAGCAATTACTGACTGCCCTGCATGCCTTGGGACGGTACCAAGATGACCTGACTTTTAGGTAAGACATAAAAATGGACTCCAACAAAGAATCTCATGAATACTTCTGTCTCTCTGAAGGAAAGTGTAAACAGACACCTGCTTAACATGAAATTTCAAGACTGATTTCTCCCCTACCCCGCAAACAACCCAATCCAGAATACGTAAAATTTATTTCATATTTAACTGTAGTAAAAGACAGGCAGATAACAAAGCTTTGTGTCCAAACTAAGAGATTTTAAAAGATGCATATGTAAGTATGGTCATGCAAAACTGTCAAGAAAATTTAAAGTAACTACTTTCACTACTTGATAAACCCTCCCATATCACGGTTGCTTTCGTATTTTTTTTTTCAAAACCTAAGTATGCCTTTAGTAAATAAGTAACTACCAAACATTTTATCAAAGCGTGAATCTGAAAATTACATAACTTATTTGAGTATTTTATCTTCTGCACCAATGTTGGACTTTTTTTTTTTTTTTTTCCAAACACCACTACAAACTGAAACCACAAAAGTAAAACAAGTACTAAAACAAGTGTACTTTGGGATACACTTAAATCACTGACAGTTAAGTAATCCCAACATCTTGGATTCACTTATTGCAAAGCACCAACTAAATTAGAGCTCCTATAAACTAGCAATTTACACACAGTAAATGTACTAACACTGCACGTGTCTGATGGCAGACAGGAAATGTCAACTGTTGATGTCAACACATGGTACTGTGGACTCCCCAGCACTGCATTTGCAGGAGGCACTGGCATCCAGAAAAGGGTGCAAACCCTTTAACCCTCTTTTAACCCTTTTCACTGAGGTAAAGGCACACTAGTGAAATGGGCACATCTAGAGCTGTTCATGTTGACTCCTGATTTACAGCTGAACTGAAAATGTAAAAAAAAAAAAAAAAAAAAGGCAACACAGTCGTACACACAAACTCCCAAGTCGTGGCCCCTCATCGCACAGCTCCTGTCACAGGCATCACTCAGCCTTCCCTCTGCCTGCCCAGCTCACAGGGCTGTGCTCCTGTCCGTGCCCAGCCCCAGGCAGGCCCAGTGCTCGTTTTGGCACACACAAACTGCTCTGGGAATGCCTAAAGGGGGGAGTCCAGGATCCAGGAGAGAGCTGCAAGGAGCTGAAGGCTGGAAACTGACAGGAAACTGAGCGCAACAGACAAGGATCCGAATGCCTCCCTGCTAAGTGCTCCTGCACCTTCCTGTCATCTTCCAGGCTTTGCTGGGACTTTGCAACCTCCACTCGGGTGGAAAAAAAATTGACAGGACGTTCAATTAGCTTCACAAAAAAACGATTATGAAATGTGTTTACACATACTGCATGGCGAACGCTCCTAACAAAGAGAAAAGCCACAAAGTACAGCCTCTTTGCAAAGGTTTTTATTAAAACTCAAACTAAAAAAAAAAAAAAGTAAAAGGTAAATAACAGCAAGCAGGCTACGGCAGTGGGACTCAGAGGTTTGTGGGGTTCCGCCGTGAAAAATGACACTGAGGGAAGGCCTGGGTTGGTCGTAGGCAACTTCCAAAGCCACTTTCACGCCCTAAAAGCTTCCCTTCCCTTCCCTTCCCTTCCCTTCCCTTCCCTTCCCTTCCCTTCCCTTCCCTTCCCTTCCCTTCCCTTCCCTTCCCTTCCCTTCCCCTCCCACAGCCACCCGGCAGGCCGCGGGCCCCGCAACGGCACAGCCCCCGCCGCCGTGCGGCCCGAGGCCTGCCCGCCGCGGGCCCCTACCCCGGGCCCTCCCCGCGTCCCTCCCTCCCTCCCTCCCTCCCTCCGCGGCCCCACTCACGGCGGCGCCGAGGCGCAGCTGCTGGGGCACCATGGCGGCGGCGGCGGCGGCCGGCCGTGGCCGCGGACGAGGGCCGGGCCGCGGGCCCCTCCCGGAAACCGGGGCCAGAGGCGGAGCGGGGCCGCGCCGGGAGCTGCCTGCGCTCGGCGGAGGGGCGCCGAGGGGCTCGGGGGGCCGGCGGAGCGCGGCGGGGCGCCGGCGGCCGGGGGAGGGCGAGGGCGAGGCGCGCCGGCAGGGGAGGGGAGGGGAGGGGAGAGGCGCTCATCATGCTGAGGGGCGAGGGGAGCCTCCCCGCCCGGGATCCCGGTGCACGGCCCCGGCTGCGCCCGCCGCCGCCTCGGGGAAGGTAGGACCAGCCCCGACGGGTGCCGCCCGGCTGGAGGGGCTGGGGGGTGGGGGGGGCTCGGGGCGCAGCGGGGCCGGGAGCGGGCGAGGGGGCGCCGGGCCCCCCGCTGCCTTTTCCCGGGGGATAGGGGCACCGGGGCTGGGGTGGCGGCGGCGGCGAGGGCCCTGTGGGAGGGCTGCCCGGCTGGCCCCGGCCCCAGCCGAGCTATCGCCCGGCAGCGCTGCTCCGCCTGCCTGTGCTCCCCTGGCCTCTCCTGCTGCGGTGCGGTGCGGTGCGGCGGGCACCGCCGCTGCACGCCCGGCGGTGGTGGAGTTTGGCCTGAGGGAAAGGAGCTTTGCACCCCCGAACTGTTCTCCAGAACTAGCTGGGAAATGCCGGTGTCCACCATTAAGTGGTCAGTTCCAGCAAGTAGCTGTCAGGCGGCTGATACTGTTTCCCATCAAACGTTAGGACGCACCATACTTGAACCAGTGCGTTGGCTGCTGAGGTCAGAGATGCTGCAATCCATCACAGATACTTTATTCTGGAATATATCAGAGTTCCCAGCCATGCTATTGATTCCCGGAGTCTTAAATCACAGCTATACTTCACACTGGAAAATTTTTGAAATTGAAGTACTACTTTCATTGTTACTAAAGAAGAACATTATAG